>NC_072800.1:34973863-35276893 GCF_028583425.1 Eublepharis macularius
ACCAAAATTCCTTGAAAGAAGCTCCAAGTTGGACAAGCATTTGAATTCTCAGACCCCTGAGCAAGCCAGGGCTTTTCTATTTTCATAAGAAAAAAAGTCTCTCTCCAGCCCACAAGGAGGGTGAAATCGGGAAGGAGGGAGAAAGGGAATAAGGAGCATGGCATTTCTCTTTAGGATTGGCTGGGAGTGCTCTTTGCTCCTCATTTCCAACAATTTGACTGGAAGGGAGAAATTCAGTATACAAATTCCAGTGAAATGTGTGCTCATCCTACCTTGCTGGTAAATGCCGAAACTTGGGAAAAAAACACGGATTTCATGGGGGAAGGTTTCTGTGATTACAAGCAGCCAGGACGAGCATTTCTGTTTTGTTTTTTTTTTAATAAAATTTTATTGGAATTAGAATCATTGATTTCACATTACAATCAATTCCCGTTTCCCAATTTCTAACCCCCTCCCTTTCCCCCCCTTTTTTGTAGACTTCCAACAGTTTTCCAACCCTTTGTCCCTTTTCCCTTACTCATTTTAAATTCATCTATCTAACAAACATATACTTTCCCTTTAATCTAAGCAATAATTCTTTAACTATTTTTAACACTCTGTACCCTATCTTTAAGTCCCTTCTTCCATATTAGACAAACAATTTGTCCCTTTTTTCATAATTTCATAATTTCCTGGTTTCAAATATTTCTATAAACCATATACCATATAAACCATATAATCCATGCATTCATATAAGTCAACCAATTTAACTTATATTCTGTATATTACTTTTTCTACATATCTTGTCTTCATTCTACTTTATATTTAATTATATTATTAATTTCCTCTTTCTTTAATTATGCATCTATATAACTATCGTCAAAAGTTATCAATCAATTTGATCCATATATTTCTTCAGGTAGACTTATTCAGTTTAACATGTTACACGTTTATACCAGAAACAATATTGATTAGTCGGTCCTTATATTTGGTTATTTTCTATCCATATTCTATATATTTTTCTATATATAACAATCTAACAAGATAACTGCTTAGACATTTTCATTTCTCTCTCTACCCTCCGGTAAAGTCACCCCCCTCTGCATTTTGTCATGTTTCAATAGTTCTCAAACTGCCACAGTTCTCTTCCCACCTCCCATTTCTTCAACACGTATTGCTTCAGCTTCTCCCAGTCTGTGTTGAACTGTCCTGGGTCCAGATTTCTCAATTTTCTTGTCATTTTGTCCATTTCGGCCATATGCAGCAATTTGTAAGTCCAGTCCTCAATAGTTGGCACTTCTTGTACTTTCCATTTTTGCGCATACAAAAGTCTGGCCGCTGCTGTCATGTAAAATAGCAATGTTCTATATTGGGCTGGAATGTTCTCCATTCCCAAGTTCAGTAGCAGGAGTTCTGGGTTCTTATTGATTTGAAATTGTAGAATCTCACTTATTACTTTTGTTATTTCTCCCCAGTACTGCCTAGCTACCTCACACGTCCACCACATATGGTACAGAGAGCCCTCATGTTTTTTACATTTCCAGCATTTATTAGAAGTGTTCGAATTCCCTAGCGCAATCTTCTTTGGTGTCATGTACCAACGATAAATCATTTTTGTAAATGTTCTCTTTAATATTAGTACACGTTGTAGTCTTCATTGTGTTTTTCCACAAGTGTTCCCATGCCTCCATTGTTATTTCTTTGTTAAAATTTATGGCCCACTTCACCATTTGTACTTTAACTATTTCATCTTCAGTATACCATTTCAACAATACTTGGTATACCTTGGAAATTTCCTTCTTATCCTCTTTTAAAAGTGTCTGCTCTAGTTCCGAATTCTCTGGTTCTTATGCCTCCCTTTGCACAGTCCGAGTTGTAGAGATCTCTGATCTGCCTATACTGAAACCAATCATAGTTGGGTGATAACTCATCCTGTGTCTTTATTTTAAGTTTGGAAGATTCTATTCGGGTTATCTCCTTATATGTTAAACACTGTTGCTCAGTATCGACAGCTCTCGGATCTATTACTTCATATGGAACCACCCACATGGGGGTTCCTTCTTGTAGAAAGTCTCTGTACTTCTTCCAAGTTGCAAATAGGCTTTTCCGTATGTAATGATGTAAGAACATAGAGTTCACTTTTACTTTATCGTACCATAGGTATGCATGCCATCCGAATATTTTTTTATATCCCTCTAGGGCCAATAATTTCTTATTCTTCAGCATCATCCAGTCTTTCAGCCACACTAGGCAGATTGCATCATAGTAAAGTCTTAGATTGGGCAGTTGCATTCCGCCTCTTTCCTTTGCATCTTGTAAAACTTTCATTTTCACTCGAGGCTTCTTGCCTGCCCAAACAAAGTCTGATATTTTCCTCTGCCATTTTTCAAACTGCTTAGAGTCTCGGATAATTGGTATTGTCTGTAACAAAAACATTACTCTTGGTAACACGTTCATCTTAACTGCTGCAATCCTTCCCAACCATGACAAATTCAATCTATTCCATTTGATCAAATCTTGCTCAATCTGAGTCCATAATTTTTCATAGTTATTTTTGAATAGATCTATATTCTTTGCAGTCAGTTCAACTCCCAAATATTTCACCTTAGTTGTTACTTCACAGTCCGTTATTTCCATTAACAGTTGTTGTTTTTGCTTAGTCATATTTTTGCATAGTATCTTTGACTTCTTTTTGTTAATATAAAACCCTGCCAAATCTCCGAACTCCTTGATCTTCTCTATCACTTTTGGCATATTCTCCATTGGGTCTTCCACAATTAACATTATATCGTCCGCAAATGCTCTGACCTTATAAGAAAAGTCTTTTATTTTTATTCCGCGGATTTCTTCATCTTGTCGTATTTGTATCATCAATATCTCCAATACCAAAATGAATAACAGCGGAGACAACGGGCAACCTTGTCTTGTTCCTTTACTTATAGTCAATTTCTTAGTAGTCTCATCATTCACCACAATTGCTGCATTCTGGTCTCTGTAAATTTCTTTAACTGCTCTTATGAATCTTTCTCCCATTTGTAGCTTTTCCATAGTGGCAAACATAAAGTCCCAGTGAGCATTTCTGTTTTGGAGTGTCACAAGTAAGGCTCAAAAATAGAGCTCTTGGGAGTGATTTTTGCTGCTTAGAGTTTGTTTACGCACATCTCTACTTTACTTGTGTAGATCTTACATATGCATGCATCCTGTAAAGTGTAGAAGTCTGTTGTAGAATGTGATGCATGCAAGAGAGAACTTTTTTTATTGTTTCCTTATTTCTCAGGAAGGAAATCACTTCTTCATTTGTGGATTTAGGCTATCTGCTCTTTTACCTGCTGTGTTTTTATGCATGCCCGCATCTCCCACCATGAGGTGTGTTACCCTGCTAAAGGAAAGTTAAATGGAATTTGTGTGGTAGTGACAAAAAATGTATTAAGGCTTGACATAGAGTGAACACTCCCTTATCCGCTTAGGCCCATCATCTTTTTGTGCTTTCTCTCTCTTGGTAATTGTAGCTGCAGATCAGCAAAGGTCTGAATAAGCAAATATTTAAAAAACTTACGTGTTAATGAGATACTAAGAAACAAATTGTTGCAGGAATCATAATGAATACTTGAACTTATTGTTCCATCTCAGATGCAACAGAATATTTGATTACCACCATTTTACACCATCTGACTTTGGGGAGATCTTTTTATTTTAATTGGTTCAGAAAGATTTTATTATCTTCCAGTTTCTGTGTCAACGAATATCCCTGGAGAATCCCAATTAAGCACATACTAAGGGCAGGATCTTTAAATTCCAGGTTACTGAGGTGCCATGGGGACCAGCCATATAGGAATGGAGTCTTCTTCCTATGGCAGAATAACACCAAAAGAGCTATGCCCTGTTCTGGCCTTTGCTGCTACTATGATTTTACTTGTGATCATACCCGTCAGATTGCTCCCGCGTTCCCTTAATAGCATATATAACAAATCAGTCCTGTAATATAAGAATTGGCCATAAGAGAAGAAAAAACAAGAATGTGATCTGATGTTTTTTGAAATGACAGAGGGAAAACATGACTTTATAGTTAACCTGTCAGTCAAAGGGAGAAAAAGAAGTTTGTTAGATCTGGGGGGAACTAAAAGATAAAGGTCTATTTGAGGGCGTTTCCTTTCCCACCACTGTTGAAGTTATTCTGCTTAAATTTAATCATCACCAGTCCAGTTACTGTACAGTTCATCTCGGAAGTCATATGAGATTGGAATGATGTAAATGTTAACACCCTGTCTAACCTGTCTTGAAAACTGGAACAGTACATGGTTTTAAATAGCCTGAGATCTAGCAGATGGGATTATGACACCAGCTTTCCACCCCACCCCACCCCCGTTGCTGAGTTTGAATTAAAACAGCACACAGTCCTCACTGTGTTACTCTGAAAACATGGTCATCTAGCTAAATTAAACCTTGCAAAGACTCCTTCCTACATTCCCTATGCCACTAGTTACTTTGAACTTTGGCCCTAACAGGAAAATCACCCTGTGGGTGGATTCCGTTGATGCAAAAGATGAGTATTTGTAATTTTCTTTTATTGTACTAATTATCATGAGAGACTATTAAGAAAGCCCGGAAAAGAGGAACACATTATCCCCAAGAGACAGGTTCATTTCAACACAGAACTCAGCACATCATTTTTTTAAAAAAATGTGATTTTAATATGTGATTATTTTATGCTGGTATTGTTAAACGTTGTGTTTTTTAAATTATCCACAAGCTTCTGCAAGCAGCTTTGAAAGAGAGAATGGGATATGGGTATGAGAGCACGTGTGTGTATTCCACTCTTTTTATCAAAGATCAAATATATAATTTAAAAACAGAATGCATTTCTACCATGGGAGCATTGAATTGCACAGAGGAGATGTCTTGCCAGAGGTGGCTAAAAATGTGATCATTTTTTGCTAGAAACTTAAGTCATGCATGATACACTTTCAGTAATACATGAACAGACTCTAAGTGGACATGACTGAGCACCAGGAAGTATACCATATTGCAAAACAAACTGAGGTCAAAGCCACAGAAGAATCATCTCCACCTAGGGTTGTCATTCTATCACTGATGACCCGTGGAAAGCCTGGAAAATGGTGTTGCCAATGTTGTGATGTCATCTCCAGGCAAAAACCTGTAACTTTCTAGGAATCCCACAAATTTCTATGGTAAAGACCATAGAGATTGCTGGAATTTCTAGAGCATTGCATGGTTGTATGTATCTGTAACATCAGTTCTGTTTTTTGTCTGGAAATAACATCACAACATCGCCAATGCCATTTCCCCCCTTGATGTGGCATTGCCTGATACCTGGCAACCCTAACCCTATCTTACCTTGTCATCCTATTGTTCCTCTCCGTATACACACTAGCAGCAGGCACTTCCAAAAGTCAGCATAACTTCCAGTCCTTATAGGAGTTTGGTGACCTAGCAGATGGGTCACTGAGACCCATCTGGGAAGAGACACACCATATCTCCATAGGATGGAGATGGAAAACAAAGTGTGTTCGTCAGTATTTATTATTGATAATGTGTATTAAGATTATTGTTAATGTGTCATGATCTTAGTTATCCGACTTCACACTTTCAGAAACACCCCTTGACTTAAGTAACTGGGGCACTATCCCTAGAGTACTAGTTGCGGGAGTAATTTCCCTCTGAATTAGGGTTCCCAGGTGACTTCCAGTGGTGGGCAAACTCCTGGGGGTTTTCCCTGTTGCCTGCCAATCTGCCAGTGATCAGCGGGAAGTGGCAAGCCCCCAGAGGTTGCCCACCACCATCAGGCACCCTGGGAACATGTGTAACACGCATGCTTCCAGGGGGTGCAACAACCTCACTTCTGGAAGTGACATCGTTGCGCAGGTTGTGGGAGTGTTCCTGCACTTCATTTGGGGCTGATGTTGGCCCCAAATGGGCCAAACTGGCCCTGCATGGAGCACGGGAGCATTCCCATGGCCAGTGCAATGACATCACTTCCAGAAGTGATGTCATCATGCAGGCACTGGAGCACATGCATGTGCAAAGAGCACGCAGCATGTGCACATGTGGAGCACATGCATGTGCAAAGAGCACGCTGCCAGCACAAGATAAATGCCAGCCCCACCCCTGCTGGAAGGATGTAGGAACCTGGCAACTCTACTCTGAATAAGAGAATACTTTTATGTTTAAGATGTTTTGCCATTCAACGTTTGCTGTCTTTGCAGGGTATGAAGAAAATGAGCAACATCTATGAATCAGCAGCTAATACCCTGGGAATCTTTAGCAGCCCATGCTTGACTAAGGTGGAACTGAGAGTTGCCTGCAAAGGCATATCGGACCGGGATGCCCTCTCCAAGCCAGACCCCTGTGTCATCCTGAAAATGCAGTCTCACGGGCAGTGGTTCGAGGTAAGTCTCCAGTTTAAATGCATATTAAGGGGTTTTTTGGTAGAGGTTTGCTGTCCTGCTGTTGCTTTTGTGAGGTATTTTGTAGCCGAATAGTCAAAGGTTTTGCCTCTGCCCCAAGCGCATTTTATAGCTGTTTTCCCCAACAGTAGTACTATTCTCCCCACAGCATGGCATTGTAAACCACTTTTGAAGCTTGTTTACTTGAAGAGCAACTTATGATATGGCTAAATACAAGTGCAAATAAGGTGTACCTATAGCTAAGCACACTGCTAACTCCCATGCACCTGACTTCAGAATTAAAACAAAAAAAACTTCAGGGCACTTGTAGGTATAGTCTGCCTAAAGGGCACAGTCCAATACACCAGGGGCTAAACTTTCTCCCACTGAAATTATTAGACACAGAAGTCTTAATGATGCCCAGATTATTCCCTCTATAAATAATTTTTTTGCTAATTGTATGGGGTGTCATTAAGATGAGGAACCAAGAACGGAATTCTTATTTGGAGGTTAAAAAGTCGCATAGTTGCTGATGCGTGTGATGTTTCATAGTGAGGTTTTAAAGCCATAGATTTCCTTAACGTACTCCAGGATTTAAAATTGAATGTTCCTGGCACTCAGAATTTGTACCCAAAGAACCGAATGGGAGGAGCGCTGTTCAAGTAGTACTTCCTTTGACTATGTAGGTTTGATTTAACTAATGATTGGTGTACAATGGTATGATTTTATGTTTCTTTCAGTAGGACCTTAAGATACCCCGTGCATGCAAATCTGAATTTTTAAAAAAATGCATTTTGAAGGTGATTGAATAAGTAGACATTGATGATGAGATACAGTAATTACCCTAAAAATATTTGTGCGTTGATTGATTTTAGTGTTGGAGCTTTTAACAAATCTTGTGGATTAACATTGGCCAGAGCTTTAATAAAAGGTTAAAGGCATTATTTTGCGAGTAAATCTTTGCAATCCAGGTTTACCTATCAAAATTCACTTGAGAAAAACATTTGCATTTTCAGAAGGTCAGGATGCTGTTTGCACTTAAGGAGATATTGGAAAAGCACAGGCAAGAGGTTGAAGGAGGAGAGTTTACAGGAAAGAGGTTAAGAAATTTGGTTAATTGAAATGCAAAGAATGGCATTTGCAATGCAGACATGAAAAACAAAAACCGTTGCAATGCAATGCAGTAGTGGGCAATCTGCATGCTGCTATATCTCCATATCTACCAGTCTAGCCAGAGATAGCCAAAGCTAGCCTGATCTCTTCAGATCTTGAAAAGTAACCAGGGTCAGCCCTAGTTAGTACTCAAATGGGAGACCACCAAAGAAGTCCAGGGTCACTATGCAGAGGCAGTTAATGGCAAACCACCTCTGAATGTCTCTTGCCTTGAAAACCCTACAGAGTTGTCATCATAAGTCAGCTTCAACTTGATGGTACTTTCCACCATCACCAGCCACGAGTAAGTGCCAGTTAATACATACAGAAGAATGAGATGGAAATAAAGTGGCCAAGAGGCAGTAGAATTGATCACTGCACTTCAGACTATAGATCACGGGTCTCCAACTGTTTGGGGCCTGTGGGCATCTGCGGGCATCTCTGGAATGGCTGCCACAGGAGGTGGAGCCACTTCCTGCAAAATGTCAGGGAGTGAGGTTATGCAGAAACAAAACATAATTTTAAAATATTTTATTGCATATAAACAGCTTTATCTTCAGTGATGTCGTAGAGATTCTTGTGCTGTAGTGGCAGCTGCTGCTAATTCAACATTTTAAAAATCTGCATAGCCAATCAGAAATCCTGGCTGGCAAAAGACCCTGCTGAGATCCCATAGCTTCTGGTTTGGTGGTTAAGAGCAGCAGGACTCTAATCTGGAGAACCAGGTTTGATTCCTCACTCCTCCGCTTGAAGCCAGCTTGGTGACCTTGAGTCAGACACAGCTCTTTCAGAGCTCTCTCAGCCCCATCAACCTCACAGGGTGATTGTTGTGAAGATAATAACACACTTCATAAACCACTCTGAGGCAATAAGTTGTCCTGAAGGGTGGTATATAAATCGAATGTTATTTAATTATTATTAAATGTCACCAGAGCGCATATACAAGGATCTTGGATCAGCGCCAGCAAAGCTTGAGCTGATAAGTACTCACTTATGTGTCTTTTTGGCTGTCCATGTCCATGTTATCCGCAAAACTCTGCTTTGGCACCACATTTCAAATGAATCAATTTTCTTCCTGTCAGCTTTCTTCAGTAGACATGGGCACAAACCACAAAAAAAATGAACTGTGCGGTTCGTGGTGTTTTCACAAACCAGGAACCACGAACTCCCACAAATGGGGGCAAGTTCACGAACCAGTTCGTGGTTTGTGGGGTTTAAATGCTTAGCAGTGGCAGGGAAAGAGGCATTTAAACCCCCGGATCAGCTGCTTGTCGGGGAGATCCGCAACAAGCAGCTGATCATTTAATAGTCTGAATTATCTTGATCTTGGTTCCCAGAGAGACATCTTTATCTTTAAGGACCTTATCTAGCTCCCTCACAGCTGCTTTTCCAAATCTCAGTCTTCTTCTGATTTCTTCATTACAGTCTCCCTTTTAGTGGGTACTAGATCAAATCAAGTCTGAATTCTCCCTAGAAGCAAAAATGATAAAACTAAGGCAATTGTACTTTGGTCACATCACGAGAAGACAAGCTTCTCTGGAAATGTCAATAATGCTAGGAAAAGTGGAAGGCAGTAAGAAAAGAGGAAGACCTAAAACGAGGTGGTGTGACTCAATAAAAAGAAGCCACGTCCTCCAGTTTGCAGGATCTGAGCAAGTCTGTTAATGATAGGACATTTTGGAGGACTTTCATTCATACGGTCACCAACCATAGGTCGGAGGCGACTTGACGGCACATAACACACACATAACTCTGCTTAGGATTGCACCATTGGCTCCTTAATTCCCGAGCGATTCTGTACACATTGGATAATGCACTTTCAATGCACTTTATCAATCGTTTGAGGTGGATTTTTTGTTCCGCACATGAAAAAATCCGTTCCAAATGGTCTGTAAAGAGGATTGGAAGTGCATTATCCCCAAGAGCAACTTCAAAGTGGGTTTATACTTTTACCATAACTTGGATTCCTTTAAGATATTTAACCAAAGTGTGAAACTAGGGATAATATAATAATATTAAAGGTACTTGGAAGTTTAATATTACATGACATGCAATAGGAAAAAAAAGAATTGTTTAAAATATTTTCAAATTAATTTATCACAACATGTATGATTTCTGCTTATGTAAAAAGACTGGGCAGGTTGGGAGGTGGATAGATTTGCCTTACCTATCCTATTAGGAAATGATGAATTGTTACGATTTATATTTTTGTAATCAAATCTTATTTTCCACAAGACAAATTCAGCATCGTATGTTAGACCACAAAAAGTGTAAAATGACCTTTTCTAGGTTGGAAATATTTTTAGGATAACATGATTAAAAATAAAACCAACAAAACAGATTAATCATCAACAATAATTAAAGCTTATTCTGATGATATATATAGAAGGTCATTTGCATCAGATCACATTAATTATGGAAACAAAATTCACAACAAAATTTGCCTTTATCAGGGAAGAATTGCTCTGAAATCAACGATCTGCCTCATAAACGTTCACAAATGCTGGCATCTTAAACCACGACGTAAGCCAAGATAAATATATAGTTTAACAAGTGGCATGATTTGAACATCTTGAAGCATTTTGATCTTCGAGTGTCTTACCTTTTTAAAAGAAATAATTAAATCATGGTATACAACCCAATGGGGCCAGACCAGTATAAATCTGACAAGAATTAGGGGAGGATATTCTCAAGCGTAAGCTCCTCATTTAAATTTGAGAAAAATGTAATAGTTCTAGATGCTGTTGGAGTACAGGGAAGTTGGAGGAAAAAATAGATGTTAAAATGTAAAGCATCTTAAACTGATGTTTAGCATTATTTCCTTAGAAGGCATCACATATTTTAAGATTTCATAGCCTGATTCATCCTTGATAACTGTGAAAAGTCAGCCCTACCATAAGACATAGTAAAGTGGCTTTCTCAGATCAGGAGTGTCATTAAAACTGAAAGCGCCCCTTTCATTAATGTCATTGTTGTAAATAATCCAAATTAAAAATTAATGACAGTCTGTAATAGATGGAAATTTTTGCATCCGGCTAGTTAGAGTTTAAGAATGATGCAAGTTAAGAGAACTTTACTAATATTTCACTGAGAGGGATGTTTTCCATTCAACAGCATTTCATAAGACCTTTTTTCCAATAAGGATGGTACTGATAAGTTCCCCCCAACAAAACTGTTGTTTTTGCCAATCATATTGTGGGCTCACTGGCTTTGGTGGTAGGCTTTGATTTGATTCTATATAGGCAGGGGTCATTTTGTAGAAAAAGAACTGCAGGAACTCATTAGCAGAACTCATTAGCCTATCTCATTAGCATATGCCACACCCCCTGACATCACTGGAAGTGTGTCAGAAGGCAACAACCACCCCCCAGGCCCCTTTCCCCAAAAATCTCCAGGTATTTCCTGAAAATAAAGCAGAATGAACTCAAAGCAGCTTACCCTCCTCTGGAGAGCTAGCCCCAGCAGCCCTGCTTGTACGCACGCACTCACTCACTAGTCATGAATGAAAATAAAGCAGCAGAATGAATTTAAGCAGCTTACCCTCCTTTGGAGAGCCAAGCCCAGCAGCCCAGCTTGCACTCACTCTCACTCTCAAGAATGAAAATAAAGCAGCAGAATGAATTGAAGCAGCTTAGCCTCCTTTGGAGGGGAGGCAGAGGGGAGGCAAAGGAATCATGTGGGCGGGGCCAAAACCCATGTGACCACTTTTCAGCTCTACCGGAACACTGTTCCGGAGCGTTCCCCCTCCAAATGAGCCCTGTATATAGGCATCATTGATTCCTGTTGCTAACCATTGGTTTCTCACTGTGTCTAGCAGGTGCAGCACATTTTGTTTGTACAAACAACATGCAGGCAAACAGTAATACAGAGTGGGTTGGGGGACCACGCAGCAAATGCTATGTTTGCTAGACCTACTATCCCAAGCCATCTTTTTTTTTTAAAGAATTTTTATTGGATTAGAAACATATAATAACAATTATAATCACATTCTTTAATTTTTTCTAATTCTAACCCCCTCCCTTTCCCCCCTTTTTATTGACTTCCAACAGTTTTCCAACCCCCTATCCACTTTCCCTCTACTCCTTCATATTTATTTTATTTGTTTATTATAATATACTTTCAGATTCTTCTAAGCACTATTTCCACTTCCTTTCACATATAAATTGTCATATAAATAAAATCCTCTTAATCTATCTTCTTCATTAAAACTACTAATAATATTCATTTTGATAACCTGTGTTTTATCTTACTCCTTCTATTCTCTTCAATATGGGACAAACAATTTGCCCCCCTTTATACATCAATTCCAATACTTCTATACACATACTTATTATACACACTTATTGTCATTTACTTAGGCTTCTGTTCTATATGTTGTTCTTTATCTATACATATACCATAAGTCTAACAATTAGACCTATCTTTGAATTTACGTATGTATGTATATATTCACTCTATGTTATACGGTTATCTTTCCAAAAAATATAGATTAGTTAATATCTATCCCATTAATTCTCATAGTATCAACGCTATTGCTACTTAATATAATACTTAAAAATCATATAAAGTTGCTTAGAATTTTTCCATTAACTCTCCACCCCCTCGGTATAGTCACTTCTCTCCTCCTGTGTACCTCAATAATTTTCAAACTGCCACAGTTCTCCTCCCACCTCCCATTTTTTCACCAAATATTGTTTCAGCTTTCCCCAGTCCGTGTTAAACTGCCCTGGATCAAGGTCTCTCAGTTTTCTTGTCATTTTGTCCATCTCCGCCATGTACAGCAATTTGTAAATCCAGTCCTCAGTAGTTGGCACTTCTTGTACTTTCCACTTCTGCGCATACAAAAGTCTGGCTGCTGCCGTCATATAGAATATCAATGTCCTATGTTGTGCTGGGATGTCTTCCATTCCCAAGTTCAGTAGCAGGAGTTCTGGGTTCTTGTTAACTTGAAATTGTAAAATCTCACTCATTACTCTTATTATTTCCCCCCAGTACTGCCTAGCTACCTCGCAAGTCCACCACATATGATACATTGATCCCTCATGTTTTTTACATTTCCAGCATTTATTAGACATATTCGAGTTCCCTAGTGCAATCTTCTTTGGCGTCAGATACCAACGGTAAATCATTTTGTAAATATTCTCTTTAATATTGGTACATGTCGTGATTTTCAATGTATGTTTCCACAAGTATTCCCACGCCTCCATTGTTATTTCTTTGTTAAAGTTTATAGCCCACTTCACCATTTGCACTTTGACTGTCTCATCTTCAGTATACCATTTTAACAACACTTTGTAGACCTTAGAAATTTCCTTTTGGTCTTCTTGTAAAATTACTTTCTCTAATTCTGAGTCTTCCATCCTTATCCCTCCCTTCGCACAGTCTGAGTAATAAAGATCTCTAACTTGTCTATATTGAAACCAGTCGTAGTTTGGAGACATCTCTTGTTGCATTCTTATTCTTATTTTAAAGGATTCTATTTGAGTTATCTCCTTATACGTTAAACACTGTTGTTCATTATCGACCGTTCTTGGATCTATTACTTCATATGGAACCACCCAGGAGGGAATTCCTTCTTGTAGGTATTCTTTGTACTTCTTCCAAATTGTGAAGAGGCTTCTCCGAATATAGTGATGCAGAAACATAGACTCTGCTTTTACTTTATCATACCATAGGTATGCATGCCATCCAAATAATTTTTTGTATCCCTCTAAGGCCAGCAGTTTGCGATTTTTCAACGTGATCCAATCCTTCAACCATACCAGACAGATTGCATCATAATAAAGTCTCAAGTTGGGCAGTTGCATTCCCCCTCTTTCTTTTGCATCCTGTAACACTTTCATTTTCACTCGAGGCTTCCTGCCTGCCCACACAAACTCTGATATTTTCCTCTGCCATTTATCAAATTGCTTGGAGTCCCTAATGATTGGTATCGTCTGTAACAGAAACATAACTCTTGGTAACACGTTCATCTTGATTACTGCAATTCTTCCCAACCATGACAAGTTCAGCCTATTCCATTTGATCAAATCATGCTCTATTTGAGTCCATAATTTCTCATAGTTATTCTTAAATAGATCTATATTTTTTGCAGTCAATTCAATTCCCAAGTACTTCACCTTACTTGTTACCTCACAGTCTGTTATTTCCGTTAATAACTGTTGCTTTTGTTTAATCATATTCTTACATAAAATCTTTGATTTCTTTTTGTTTACATAGAAACCTGCCAAGTCTCCAAACTCTTTTATTTTTTCTATTACCTTAGGCATGTTTTCAATTGGATCTTCCACAATTAACATTATATCATCTGCAAACGCTCTGACCTTATAGGAAAAGTCTTTTATCTTTATACCACGGATTGCATTATCTTCTCTAATCTGCATCATCAAAATTTCAAGAACCAAAATAAACAACAATGGGGATAGCGGGCAACCTTGTCTTGTACCCTTTCCAATAATCAGTTTTTTAGTCAGCTCGTCATTCACCACAATTGCTGCACTCTGGTCTCTATACATTTCTCTCACTGCTCTTATGAACCTTTCCCCCATTTGTAGCTGTTCCATGGTGGCAAACATAAAGCCCCAGTTCAAATTGTCAAATGCTTTTTCAGCGTCTACAAAGAAGAAACCAACCTCCTTATCACATCACCTGTCATAGTATTCTATAGCGTTTATGACTGTCCTTAGGTTGTCTCTGATTTGTCTATTTGGTAAAAAGCCTGCTTGTTCTTCTCCAATAACTTTGGCAAGCCACCCCTTTATTCTCTCCGCCAAGATCTTTGCAAAAATCTTGTAGTCATTATTAAGTAAAGAGATAGGTCTGTAGTTTTTAACATTGGTCAAGTCCTGTCCTTCTTTGGGGATCAATGATATATTTGCTTCACTCCAGGTATCTGGGATCCTTTGGTCCCTCATAACACCATTGATCACCTCTTTTAAAAACGGTACCAGTTCATTGGCCATTGCCTTGTAAAACTTAGCTGTGAGTCCATCAGGCCCTGGCGCTTTTCCCAAGTTTGTTGACTGTATTGCCTTCCTTATCTCTTCTTCTGTTACTTCACTGTTTAGTTTAACTCTCCACTCCTCGGACATTACTGGCAGCTTCATTTTCTCCAGATATGCGGCTATCGCATCTTTATTCACTTCTTTCTTATCATACAATTTAGCGTAAAATTTATAAAAGGCTCTGCTAATAGCGACCTGTTCCAGGTGTACTTTATTGTCATCACATATTTTATTTATTATCTTTTTCTCCTTTCTTTTCTTCAATTGCCATGCCAAAAATTTCCCAGGTTTGTTCGCCCCTTCAAACGACTTTTGATTCAGTCTTTTCAGATTCCATTCCAGTTCTTTATTATTCATGGCCGTCAACTGCTCCTGAAGGATTTTAATGTCCTGATATATTTTCTTTTTCCCTGGTCTTTTCTTCAACTGGATTTCTTTGGCTTTTATTTTTTCCATAATCTCCTGTCTCTTCTCCTCTTTCTTCCTTCGAAGTCTTCCATTTAAGTCCATTAATACACCTCTGATTACTGCCTTGTACGTGTCCCATACCTTGTTGGTTGGTACTTCTTGATATCCCAAGCCATCTGATGTGCTACAAACAGTAACATAAAGGAGAGTCAGACCAACACATACTTGGGTCAGATGAGATGTGAGAGTTGGGGGAAAGTTGGGGGTGATTAGTGCTTCTTTCCTAGATCAAAAATTTCCTGAGTTGCTAACCCACAAGAAAAAAAAGACAGGGGATCTTTTGGGGGGTGGGTTATTGTGTATTTATACAAGTCTGCCTATTCATGTGTAGCAGCAGGAAGGCAAAGGTAACTAATCATATTATTTTTTGCCTATTACCAGCATTTGTAGGTTGCCAGATGCCTCTTTATGTCTACTCTGCTGTGATGGAATACAATTTACAGAGAGGTTTCCACCATACAGCATTTAGAAGGCTGGAAGGGGAAGCCTGGAATAAGAACTGGCTTGGCTGGCTTCTCCCTTCCCTCTGATTGGCTGGTCAGAACCCCACCTTCAATGCGAGTGTTGCTGACAGGATTTTTCAGTTCAGTTAGGAGTGGGGATTTGAAGAGTGTGTGTGTGTAAGTATATGATGGGGAAGGTCTATGGTTGCTAGGTCCCCTGGAGCCCAAACCAGGGGTTTGCCAGGTCCCTTTACTTCCCCAGTGGGAGATTGGGAGCCTGGCACTCACCTTGCTGCTCAGATTTTTTTCCCCATGCGCACGCGCTCCCTGCTTGTGCGATGATGTCACTTCCGGAAGTGACATCATTGCATGGGGGTCAAAGGCTGCTGGGAGCGCTCCTGCAGTCACCAAGGGCCAGATTGGGCCCTGCAGGGCATGATTCTCCACAAAACGGGCCTGCTGTGGGTGCAGGAGCATGTGGTGCGGCTTGGGGTGTGTGCTCTGGGGGAGCGCGCCCCCCACCAGCCAAGTAAGTGGGCACAAGGGGGGTGGAAGGGTGGGAGCAGGGATCCCCCACTCCTGGTGGGGGAATGGTAACCCTAGGAAGGTCAGACCAGTGTCCCTCTGAAATGAGAGTAGTATATCAGTTGCCCTATTGTAGCAACCTTGTTTGAGGAATTCCCCAGTATAAAACCTATTTACAAACCCACAATAGACCTGGGAGTGTGTTTTTAGCTCAGAGTGAATTGAGAAGTGGTGGAGACACCCATTCCAGCCAAAGGAAAAGGTTATTTTTTTTTTCTGAAAGGAAGAATACCTCCTTCCCAGTGTCTACAAAAATGGATTTGGTTTTGTGGAAGACCCCAAGATTAATGTAAAAGGAAAACTGTGTTGAACTACCACTGGCAACCTAAGTTTAAAAGGGAAACTCTGTGAAGAAGCTTTGTTAGTGTAACCCAAGGAGTAAACAAAACACCTCTCACTAATAAGAACTAAGAACATTGAAACTAAGCTGCAAGCAAACTGTTTTACTTTGAAAGGATTCTGTTCTTCCAGGAACTTTTGCCTCAGCCCTTTCATTCCCTGACTGCTTACATTCCATCCCTGCCTGTTCAATAAAGTTTCTGTTTCTTTTGAGAGTTATTCAGCCTCCATTGCCATTTCATATACAGAAGGAAGAGGGCTCCTGCTCTTCCCCCATCAAGTCCTCCTGATCTGGGCCAAAAAGCCTAAAAATATAACCGCTTATCAGGGTGGGACAAAAAGAACTTTAAACTATAAACAGAGACATGCTGCTTGAGGCTGCTTAGCCACAGCAAGCAAACTTTAATTTGGGGAGGGAAAATCTGCCTCACAGTGGTAAGAGTGAAGGGGAGTCCATCATATCTGTACACAAGAATGTTAATTTAGCAGAGAGAATTCCTTGGATGAGGGGTAGAATTCTTTAAAATTTCATTCCACTTAGTTACTGCTAGTTACTGTTCACTGTAAAAAAAAAAGTTACTGTTGGCAATGTTTCCTATTAAAACAAAAAAGTAATAAAAATCAAATACCCAAATAATAGAGAAAAAATTATATGAAGCAGCACCAAAAACTTTAATTTAATGTTTTTTTAAAAAACCCTACATTTAGCTTCTCAGTGCTTGGTGGGAAGATTCATTGCTCAGTAGCGGAGCAAATTATTTGCATTTACAGGTCTGATAGAACATCTCCAATTAAAGGATCCAGAAGACCCAACAAACATGATACTGGGAGATACTGTGAATGGAAACACCAGCATTGTTTGAAAAATTCCACGTGTAGACTCTGAATTGGATCAGGAGGACAATGAGGGAAGGGTGGCTAACAGTTTTCCCCGTTTTTGTGCCTATGGAGCTGTTATTTACTCTATTGGGTCAAGTATACATGTATCAGTATCCATGTTTTCCCAGTTGAGGGAGGAGGAAACAATAGCATCACAGGTCCATTTCAGGTTTGGCACATGGAGCTGAGAATAAGCTTACCCCCCTCCCTTTGCCTTTTGTTGACGCTTCAGTACCAGCATGAAATGGGCCACAAATGCCTAGTATTTACAAGTCTGAGAAGGACCTGAGATGAACAGGTCTGATCAGAACCTGTCTGATACTGCCAGTCAAAATAGACCATACTGGGTTTAGAAGCACCAGTGTTCTAATTCTATTACAAGCGGCTTCATCTCGAGTGCTAGTTTTCGAAAAGGTGTATTGGATGTTGTTTCATTTGCATTTGCGTGTGTTTCCCTTTAAGTGGAAAGCATGCAAATCATGGTGAGCCTTCCTAGTCAAACAATACTTCAAAATGTGTCAAAACCTAGCCCCACACTGTACTGTGTAGTGCTCATGGTTTGGATGACAAATTTTCAAACAAACCACATATTTTAGAAATGGGAAGGATTATGTATCCCTGCAGCAATTTCCTGCCAGGTATTTGCAAGGTACCTTGTTACCTCATGGAGCTGTTCCAGCGGCTTTATTTTTTCAAATATCTTGTTGCATTTTAAAAGAAATACAGGAGAGAGAAATACAGATAGATAATTAAACTGCTGTCAGGGTATCACATGTGAAGGTAAAACCAACAACCTCATCAGGTTAATATGTCATCAAAGCATGTCATCAAAGAAATGACTGCACAGAATGAAAATAGACTCGGATGCCATATTGCAGCACGTAATGTCAAAGAACCAGTGTATGCTGCTGTACTCAAGGGCTTGTTACTGAGGAAAATAGATTTTTTTTAGGAAAACAGATTTTTTTATTTTTTACAAACCTTAGGCCTAGCCTATACCTGCAGCAAAGCAAGAACAAATCCTGATGTGTCAGAATGAACCGTATTGTTTCAGAGTATGCAGCAGAGCCGGATCTAGGGTTGCCGGCACCCAGGGCAACCCAAGTCCGGCCCCTTGCGTGTGTGCGCACGCGCTGCGTGATGACATCACTTCCGTGACATCATCGCGCAGGGTGGAGTGTGCCACCCCCTGCAGCAAGCGAGGTGCCCCGGCGCGCTGCGAGTTGGCGGAAGCAGTGCAGGGCTGGGCTTAGAAGCTGCCCACGCCATTCACCTGCCCCACAGGACAGGCGGCAGCATGGGGGGGGCTGGGAGGCCACCTGTGCGCTCCCGGCAGCTGGCAGCTGCACCCGGCACCCCCTCCGTAGCAGAGCCAGGGGCAGACTACCCCCCCTTTCCCCCCTTGATCTGGCCCTGGTATGCAGAGGTGTATGTCATGGATGTGAATGCTCTTTCATATAAAAAAACCCCTTCCCATCAAAAGAGAAAATTTGTCTTTCTTCCTCTCTACTTTTGTTGTATATATAAACAGATTAGTCTAATGGGTGTATGTTTCATGCATCTGATGAAGTAAGCTCAGACTTACAAGAGCTTTTGCTGTAATAAATTATGTTAGTCTCTGAGACACCCTGAATTCTTGTTTTATTTTGCTGCTAACATGGCAACCCACCTGGTAGGTCAAATGCTTAAATGGAAGAATTTATGGAGAAAAATCATAGCCTTCTTATAGATCTATTGGCTTTATAATCAAGATATCTCTTCCTGTTGCTGATTCTAGATGCTGGATGCTTTAAAGAGTTCAGCATTAATCTCTTTTGGGGGAGATGATAAACAGCAATCATATTATGTCTCAACTCTCAACCTTTTGAAAAGTAGAGAAGTATTTTGGCCCATTGATTTATTTTGGAGGTCCCTCCCTTTATCTTTTCTTGATGAAGCCTATGGGGTGTTGTTTGTACAAAGCAAGCTGCTGTCCTGAATTATATGCTTTAAATAGTTGTATAACAGTGAATTTCTATGCAGAGTTATACCCTTGTAAGTCCATTAACATCAATGAACTCTGTTTGGGATTGCACTGTAAATTGGACTCCTGCTAGGTGCATTGCTCCACCTAATTTATACACTTTGTTCAGTGCCAGAATTGAAGTGTACATAAAGGCTCTCTAAGGAAGCAGAGTATTGGTGCCTGCTTTGATTCACTTAAGTGCAATGCAGCGTAAAAGTACTCAGGATTGTTTTGCGTGTTATGGCTGCCCCATTGAGGCATCTTTTGAGCAGTGAGTTGTGCTATGCATATTATCTCTGTGCGTAGATCAGCCACCCCACCATGATCCATCTCAATACTGGCAGGTCACTGGGCTAAGTATGGTTTGATGCACAGGTTGTGTAGGCTGAGTAACACACACACACAAAGATAAAGTTGACTGTATTGAATATACTATAATCCCTAGTTCTCCCCCCCTCCCCCCCATCCCCTGACTAACTGCCACCTTGAGAAAAGTTACACCCTGCTAAGACTGTTCTGCTTTAGGCAGAGGCTGGCATATGCAGTTAACTCAGGCAGATAATGGGGGCTGGTTATTAGAGGCAGGATGCCAGTTTAATAAACAGAGTCCGTAAAATGTCATCTAAGCAGGCCAAGGCCAGTTATCCAAGAAGTGAGTCTGATACAGCCGCAGCAGGTCATTGTCTAAGGGAACGTGTAGAAGCCACGTGGAAAGGCTCCTCCTCCGTACTTTTATATGCTTCGAGCCCTACCTCACACCTGCCTCGCATCTTCTTTGGTGATGTTTCCCATTCCTCGGCAATTGATTGCTGGTGCTGAGCTCTGAGGTGTGCTGCCCTGCGCTGGGACTGTAACTCCCCTCTACACCTGCGCTGACACTCTTGAGGACCTGGGGATCCTGGAGGAGATGGGTGCAGCTGGCTGCCCCTGAACGGTCAGCTCTGGGTGGGGAGATGGAACACGCACCTCCTAGCCTCCAAGCTGTGATTCCTCATCTGATTGCTCACTTGCTGCCGGCTGGTGGCTGATAGGCATGGAATCCAGGTTTTCTACATCAGAGGGGTTAGCGCTGTATCTAGGGCCTGGCTGCTCCATGACAAAGCCTTGGAAAAGTTTTTGGTGGCAATGCCATTTTTGCAACATTAATTGTTCACTAGTTCATATTTGTAGACAACCTAATTTGTCACATCCATCTTGCAGGAGACACATTTTGAGCAGAATTCACATGGCCTGTTTGAACAGACCAGAAACCATCATTTCCGTTTTAGAAAGCAGTAATTATGACTTTGAAAGGTGGGCTTCCCTTCCTTTAGAAATGGTTACCTGTCAGAAAAAGAGGTTTTCTTTCCATTAGCTCACAGCTTGCATATCCTGCCACGTAAAAATCAAATGTCCGCTTGAAATAGGTTTTTTAATGGAACCTCCCCTCAGGAAGCCTTTCTTATGCTGTCTGATTGAATCTGCAATTTTTGAAAGGTCAGGGGAATAGCCCTGAAGCTGTCAATCTGCTGCACTTCTCCTTCTGCAAGGTTGTAGAAGGTCTAGCTAGGGAGCTGAAGCTCAGTGGAGGAACACATATTTTACACACTAAAATCCCATGGCCAGTTCCAGGCACCTCCAGTTTCTCTGGGCCCAAGATCCTTGGAAGACGTTGTTAGGGGCTGAGTAGAAAGTATGGCGCTAGATGGGCCAGTGGTCTGTCGGGGGAGAAGGCAGTCCATATGAATATTGCCATATTAAGCAGGGGCTAGGGATCCCATTACCCCGGTGGGGGTGGGGGATCGCCTGCTCCCACCTTTCACACCCTGTCACCGCTTACCTGGCTGGCAGGGGAAAAGGTGGGGAATGAGCCTCCCTGGCAAGCTCCCAGGATTGGCACAGCAATGTCACTGACATCATTGTGCCACCATGACAGCACTCCTGTGCTTTGCAGTGGAATCCCCAGCATTGTGCGATGACATCACTTCCCGGAAGTGATGTCATCACACCAGCACAGGAGCACGGTTGCATGAGGAGAGTCCTTGAGTGCCAGGAAGGTAAACACTGGGTCTCCCATCTTCTGCCAGGAGGGTAAGGGGATCTGGCAACCCCAGCTGGGGCATAAAGTTCAAGAGGAGCAGCTGGGATAAAGCATCCACTGAGATTTCTTGATGGGGGCAATGCTGCTTCAGGGGGAGGGGGGGCTCAAGCCCTCTGGAATTTCCCAGGAAGGGCAACCCTCCCCCCCAGGCTTCGAGGTAGCATCATGAAGCTCCTATGGTTCTCAAGTTCAGCCAGTCCTGTTTATTTTTATAGCAACTTAGCAAGTTCTTAGGAGGCACCATGGGGCTGGTTTGGTTTGTTTGTTTTTGTAAAAATAAGGGGAAGGGACCTTCAGTGGATAATATTGTCTGTCTGAAGGAACAATGAGGGGGGAGTGAAAGATTAACACAGCTGGTGATCCATTGAGCAATCAGAAGGCCTCAGTGGTTGGATTGAAGCAGATATATCCTGTAGCCTGCAAAATAAGCTCGGATGTAAGTAATGGATCAAGAGAATTAGGGTTTACCTTTATAGATGGGATAGTAATAATTGCAATATTACTATGTGCTGCTGGGCCCTGCCTTAAACAAAGAAATGGTCCCATCTCCTTATCTTTAGCTATGGGTGGGGCAAGGAAAACTGGTTACTAAAATATGGGAAGGTTGTTTTACTACCTAGGCCCTCCTTTAAATAAAGAAATGTTTGCATCTTCATTTTATATTTAGCCGGTTTGTTGGTGATGTGTGTCTGTTGCCTAAATATTGGAAGTTGTTTGTTGGGGGTGGAGTGAGCAGAGGTTTCTGGCTGAAATGGTTCAAGTTCAGTTGAGTTTGTTATCCTGGACCATCTGCTTTAGAGAAAAGGGAATATTTCTGTCTTTGGGCATGTGTGTATTGGAGGGGGGACAGGATAACAGATATTTGTGGCTCAAATGGTGGAAGTTCAGTTGATTTTGTTATCTAGGAACCTGATAACAGAGAAAAAAGAATGGAAGAGAGGAATATTTCTATATATAGCCTTTTTTGTTTGTCTTTGTGCATCAGTATTGGTGTGGGGGAGTGATATAAAGCTGGTTCCTCAAATATGGAAAATAAAGTAATTCTGCTGTCCTGGATCCTACTTCGATCAAACAAATCCTCCCATATGTTTTGATCAAGGTATCTGAGAAGCCAGTATTTACTCTGGATTCTGATATTCATATGGAGATTCCTACTGAGTATCTAGTATGCAAGCGGTGTAGTTGTTGGAGTGTTACTCTAAGGGGAGACAAGAGTTCAAATCCCCACTTAGCTATAAATAGGGTTGCCACATTCTCTGGAGCCCAAAGCCGAGGGATGGGAGGGGGGAAGAGCACATGGGGGGAACTTACCTGACATCATTCTTAGCGTGACAAGGAAGAACTCTAGAGCTCCTGGGCCCATTCCCCCCGCTTCCCCCCTCCACCGGCCAGGTGAGTATAGTGGGGGGGGGTAGAGGCTGAGAATGAGGGATTTACCACTTCTGCTGGGGGACTGGTAACCGTAGCCATGAAGCTCACTATATGACCTTGGGCCAGTCACATACTCTCAGCCTAACCTACCATGTAGGGTAGTTGTGAGGAAAAGAAAGCGGGGAGAATGTATTTCCTTTCATACAGAAATGAAATATTTAATCTAATTGTTTCACTGAAGTATATCTTGTCTTACATACTCCTCTGTCTGGAGTATGGGCTTAGGCCTGGGCCTGGGCCTGGGCCGGGTTCAGCCCTGTGCCCGCCCCCACTCCCCCAGGCAATTGAGGAGTCTCTGATATTAGGGTATTTTGTGTTTTAGTGGGAACATTGCTCTTTCTAAAAATGGTGCTGCTTGGGCACCAAACAATTTAATTGCTTTCCAGTGGCAGGTCAGCTATGAATTATGTCAGTTTCACCTTGGCAGTGATCCACAGTGAACTCATAGGCTCAAATGATGATTTCTAAAAAAGTTAGTTCTTGAGCTTGTAGGTCAAACTGAGTAAAACGGATGAATCAGTGCTGTCTATTTGGATCAATAAACAGCATCCGCAACCCATATTATTATAATTAGTGGGGAAAATACAGTGACTTCCATGAAAGATTTTTGCAAAGGGGGTTGTTGTCTTAGTCTGTCATGGCAAAATAAAAATCCAGTGGCACAATAGAGAATAACATTTATTCCAATATGAGTTCTCATGAGTCACAGCTTACTTCTTCAGATAAGTGAGATGTGACTGATAAAAGCCTTTATTGAAATAAAAGATGTTAGTCTTAAAAGTGCTACTGGACTTTTGTTTTATTTTAAAGAAAAATTTGTAAAGATGAGATATAGCTTTGTTTCTAGGGAGCATTTTCTGGTATAGCAGAAAACTGGAAAAGTCCCTTGAAATCCTCAAAAACAGTCTTGCGACACCTTAAAGATTAACATATTTCTTGTGGCGTTATATGTTAATAAAGATTAACATATTTATAAGATTTCATGGGCTGGAGCCCATTTCATCAGATGCATGAAGTGGTTTTCATTCAACAGAGAATAAAATTGAAATCAGAGGGTTTAAGATACAATAAAATGCGAGAGGTACCGCTTGTGACATTACCATGGAAGACCACATTGTATACAAGCTAAAATAAGTGCCCATCTGCAATAACATTGATTAATGGTCAATGCATTTAGTGCCTGAGTGTATCCTCTGTACAACTGAGTTTTGCATGGAAATGTCACAGGCTGTGCTTCTTAGATTTCTATATATTTTTTCCGTATGTGAAAACGTGCTTCAGGACTGAATTCAGGTTGAACACAGCCTGGTTAGTTACTTTAACTTAATAGACTGTTGATTGATTGATTTTATGATGTTTTTAACCCTGTAATTTATTGCTGTTAACCTCTCTGAGCCCATTCGTGGGGAGGGTGGGATATAAATAAAATAAAAGATAGGCCCTGCCTACCTTGTTGTTGTTGTTGTTGTTGTTGTTGTTGTTGTTGTTGTTGTTGTTGTTGTTGTTGTTGTTGTTGTTGTTGTTGTTGTTGTTGTTGTTGTTGTTGTTAGGGGTCTCACTTAATCTTTTGTTTGTGATAGGTTAACAGAAAACAATGAAAATATTTAGAAAAAAATTATTTTGGCTTAAAAAAAATTTAACCAAAAGATTTGGGGGGTGGGGGGAGCTGATGACACAGTGAACTAGTCTGGATTATGGTAAACTGATTGCACCTCTGGAGGCCCCCTTTCTTCTTAAGTAAGAATTCAGTCCTTAAATCTGGTGAAGTCAGCTCTTGTCTATGATAAATAATAATAATTATTATTTGTCATAATAAAATGAATTGATCTTTTATTAAACTCCTTTTGACTTACAACAGCACAATTCTAAACAGAGTTGTATATTTCTAAATCCTTTGAATTTGGGTTTAAAAGAGCATAACTCTGTTTAAGATTGCACTGTAAAATGGCTCCTCCTCAATAATCTCTTAGTACTTAGATCTCTATGTCAATCATGGCCTCTGTGGCCCATTGGCTACTATTCAGATTTCTAGATTAGGTATTAGGGGTGTGCATTTTCATCATGGTTTCAGATCAGGGGCTGTTGAGTGAAATGTTTGATGTGGTTGAGTATAGGATTGCCAGGTCTCCTTATCCTCCCAACAGGGGGATGACGACCCAGCACTCACCTTTTCTTTGTTCCTTGCATACACACAAAGCATGTGCATGCTCACAAGTCTGCACAATGATATCACTGTGTGATGATGTCACTTCCAAATTGGCCTGCTGCGAAGTGTGGGAGTGGTCTTGGGGCAGCACAATGACATCATTCCAGGGAGTGACATTGTCACATCACCCTTGGAGCATGCCTGGGAATGCACCTGGGCTTCCTGTTCCTTTCCCCCCCACCAGCCAGGTGAGGGGGGGCGTGGAAGGTGGGAGTGGGGGATCTCCTGCTCCCACTGGGGGATCTGGGATCCCTAATTGGGTAGTTTTCTGGTGAGGCATTGCTGGGTCAGTGTTGAATTTTTTTTCCTGGCTGTTCTGATCAGTGAAGAAGGGAAGAGGGAACCAGTTGGAGGATCTGGGTGAGCTTTTTTTGCCCTTGCCAGTCTCCAAGTATTCCATCCCTTCTCAGTTTAAAAAAAATCCATTTAAAACTTTTTAAAAATATTGATCAAAAACATACGTTTTTTTATTTTCAAATAACCTTATTTGAAATAACCAAATACATTATTTTCAAATAACCTTCATTCCAGGATGAGTTACCACCAGAAGGTGCCCTTCCAAGATTTCAGATGAATCCATCCTGGCTCTGAACTTGGCCAGTGCTACTGCTGGCTTTACCAGTTACTGTTGACTTTACTAGTCTACTATGACTAGGTTTATTTAAATAAAATTGAACTCCCTGATACAGTATAAACCAAGTGAAAAAAGGACTCTCTCATGACCACTTAGAGACACTTCCCAAAAATTCCTGTTGACCCCAAAGTGACCAGCTAACCTTATAATGTATTCAACTTAATACACACTTATGTTAATATCCAGATAAATCCACAAATTCAGATGTCATGATATTTCATATATGTTTCTTGTCTATTAAAGGCAACTCTTTCTCTGACTGCAAGGTCTAACATTGCTTTACTTTATATTTTAGTATGTGGCATAGCTATTGCTTTCCCCTTTTTTGAAGAATTATTTGTTTAGTTATTACCAGGATGTATAAAATCCAAAGCCTTTGTCTTTTTTGACATTCCAGGAAGAGGAATGTACACCAGTACTGCAGTAAGTAGATTTAGCTCCAGAGAACATATTATTATAAAATGAATCCGTGCATTAATTTCGAACTAAAATGACATGTTGATTGGACACACTCATAACGTCCGTGTAAATCTGCTTTTGGCTGCTTACGTTTCCAATAGCTATCCAAGTCTGATAACCCCAATTTAAGGAATCTACTAGGTGTCAAATAATTCCAAGGCATAATATTTCTCTCTTAATTGTAATCTAAGTTCAAAAGAGGTTTGTTTACATTATGCACTATTTTGCCATATTGTTTTCTGATATTGGGCATTGAGTTTCTGATATTATTTTCTGATATTGGATAATGAGAGCTAGTTTGGTGTAGTGGTTAAGAGCGTGGGACTGGGTTTGATTCCTCTGGAGAACTGGGTTTGATTCCTCACTCCTCCACTTGAAGCCAGCTGGGTGACCTTGGGTCAGTCACAGCTTCTTGGAGCTCTCTCAGCCCCACCTACCTCACAAGGTGTTTTGTTGTGGGGATAATGATAACATACTCTGTAAACCTCTCTGAGTGGGCATTAAGTTGTCCTGAAGGGCGGTATATAAATCGAATGTTATTATAATTATGTTAATATATTCCAATTCTACTGTAGTTCCTTAGTTATAGCTTACTGATCAGAATTCAAATAAGCATCTAAAAATCTGTGGCTTTTGGTGGTGATTCTATACAAGTAAAAAAAAAAGCAGTAAGTGTATCAGGGTGAGAGGTCCAAAGCTGCAGGTGCATTTCGGACACCTTTTGTACACATTCAATGAGTTAATTGCAGATACTGCCAATGCCTTGAAGGGGGAAGATTGTATTCCAGTTGTAAGTCTCCCAAAGGTTTAATAAAACTCCTCATCGTTTAACAGCTGCATTACTGAAATGCTACCAGACTTGGCCTGAGTCAGCCACGTGAAAGATTTTCCTGCAATTGAATGTTTGGTTTGCCCTATAATGTCACTTCTACATGCGTGAATGGGCCAGAGGAATGTTTAACTTGGGTGGGAGAAGAAAATCCCTAACCCTTCTTCAGTTTAGCTGGCATAAAGCCAAGTGGAAAGCTATGCTGCCACCCACCCTAATTCCCTTTAGGTTAGAAGTCTTTCCCTTTCAATGTGTAGGTCGTAGATGGAGTGTTAACTGTTGGGTGGCAGTAGCAATAGTCCCTTTTCCTGTTGTATCAGCCTGTTGGTCAGCCTTGTTGCCTACCAGGATGGAGCAAGATTCGAATCCAGTAGCACCATAAAGACCAGCAAGATTTCCAAGGTAGAAGCTTTTGAGAGTTGAGCTCCCTTTGTCAGATACCCCTTCATCAAGACCAAATCTTCTTGCTCTTTAAGATGTGCTGCACTTGAATCTTGCTCTTCTACTGCAGACCAACATGGCTACCCATCTGAAACTACCAGGATGGATTATCTTTTGAAAAAAGTCCGGCGAGGATCACGAACAATGCATGCAAGGATTTCCACCTCTTTCATGAAATGCTCACAGGAGCATTAATATCAGATATGTAAATATTGCAAATGAGATAGGCAATGAGGTGCTATGTGAATGCAGATCTTCAAACGCTGATTCAGATTGAAACATCCATCTTGCTGTTTTTTGAACTTTGAGTTTGTGTACAGGTTTTTTTTTGTCATTAGAAGATGTGACAGCTGCAAGGAGATTCCACAGAAGCCTTATTGATTGGCAGATGAGGCGAGCGGGAGGCAAAGGCAAAGTGCCGGCTGACTAGTAATGGTCAGCTCCCAGTGGGAAAAAGCATCTGGCAGCAGCAAAAGAATCAGCATACAAAAAAGGTGTGCTCTGCTGCTTCTTCCTCAAAATGGAAAGGGGGAGAAGAGGAAGGCAGCTGGTAACGTGGCCCCTCAGACTTTATACCCAACCTATATACATCTCTAGCACTAATTCAATGGGAAGGGGCCAGAGGACAAATTCATCTAGGCAAAGATCCCTTTAAGTTGCAGAATATGCTGGTCTCTACATATGGATGAATAAGTAATTATTCCTGCGTGCTGTGTCATGGTTATGACAGCAATTAAGATGAGCAGGCTTTTGAGAAACAGTCTGGTTTATGGAGTCATGAAGAATACCCTTTCAATTTTTCCAAGGAGATAGTCATCGGGAATATGTTGTGCCTTGTGGGGTGGCCTTTGAGCTGATCATTGTCTTCTTTCTTGAAGCAAATGCAGTCAGTAAGTTTGTCAGGCCAAGCCTTGAACCCAGTGGGAAGACAGGAGACAGCATGAGAAAAATAAAGTAAGGCTTCAGCCTAGCTGTCAGCATGTCATTTGTGGAGTAGAACCCAGAAATGACAAGCAGTAGCTCTAGGAATCACAGAACTCAATGTAAAACTCTGTGGATTTACCATAGAGTTCCCAGCCCATAGGGTTACTGGCATATGTCTGGCAAATGGCAGGAGATTTCTGGGGGCAGGGATGTAACCTTTGTCGGCATACCAACACCATGACATCACTTCCTGTGTGACTTGGAAATGATGTCATTATGTCAGATGACACTTTAGTATTTGCCCCAGACTCTACGATTTAACAATGAGTTTTAGGCAAATGCTGGGCCATTGCCCAAAGTTATGACATCATTTCCAGGTCACACCAAAAGTGATGTCATGGTATTGGGGCAATGCCAGTTATGCCTCCACTTTTCTAGGCATTTTTCCCTCACTGCCCAGCTGAGTGGTGGCGGCGAGCATATTGGGTGAAGTGCAGGAGGTCTCCCTAGTCACAAGAACAAGTCTAGTGAAAGAAAGAAGGAAAAAGTGACAACCCAGAGTTCATCGGTCCTTCAAAATACCCATCTGTTTCATTAATGAGAGTTCAAAAAGAGTTAATGTCTTTCCCTTCTCTAGCAAAATTGGCTTCCAAGTAAGGCATTACTATTAGTCTCTAAAGAATTTCAGCATAGTCTTTGTCTAAAACTGCATATTTATTGGAATATTATCATTTTTAAGGGGAATTAAAACTGGTTGAGTTTTTTTAATGAACACCAAACAATAAAGTAATTGTCTCTTTATCAGTTTGCAGCCTTTCCATGTTTCGCAACTGGATTCTTTGTATTTTTCAAGTAGCCTAATCAGCCACTTGAATAGATAGAAATGAATTTTGCACAGATACAGAAATATTGGATTCATTTAGGCTACAAGGTCCCCTGACTGTACTCTTATTTTAAGTTACCAAGCCCTATACTTGCATTGTTAGGACTATTTTTCCCCTTCTGGCTGTTTCTGTCTTCACTGCCTATTCCTTCCATTCTGATGAGTACTACAAGATTATTAATTTGCTAGGGACTCAAAATTCTCAAGTAAAAATTACAATTGTTATTCATGTTGACAGAATGAATACTAACCAAGGATTTTAAAAGATGTGAGATTCATCTATTGCTTAAAATCTAAAATGTTATCGGTGTAATAATTTTGAGAATCGTGTTCACCAAAATCTTAAAGCAACCAGAGTCCCTATGAATATTTTCCTAATGGATCTCATCTACATTAAATATCAGAGAGAAATTAAGCAATTGTGGGTGGTGACACAAAAATTTTGAATTGGACCTTCAATAGGGGTCCCCCCCCCATTCAGAATCAGCAGAAAGCTTCCTGGATTAAAATTGCCTTACAGGTTTTCCTGGGCGTGAGGGAATGGATCTCACTTCTCTTGGCTGTCTGTTCCATCCAGAGTACCAGGGCAAGCAATGGAACAGGCTGCCTCTGATCAAACTTTGCTATAAGAGGGAATGGTTAGGAAATTCTGCCGTGATAAGTGAAGCTTCTGGGCGACTTGACAGGGTTTGGGGTATAACAATAAGAATCCTGAATTGAATGTCAGCATTTTTGTGAATAAAATAAGATTTTTCCTAATTAACATTTCTAAAAGCATGTAAATTAGGCACTGTACAGAAATACAACAAAGAGAAAATAATTCGACACAAGGGGAGGGGACTTGAAGAGAAAAAGGTAACATTTTGCACTAGCTGGAAGAACTCAAAACAAAACAAAAAAGCCTGAAGTAAAACCTACACAGTAATCTACAAGGAGGAAGAACATCTCATAGAAAGTCTAATAGCTAAATCAAAAAGGAACTGCAAGAGAGAAAAATAAATAAAGGCCAGCAATAGTTTTCCTTGGTGCTGTACCATTCAGTACTCAAGTTCCAGCCCACTGTTTCCTATGCTACTGCAGGCGCTTCCTCTGAAGCTGCTCTGCCCTCATTCTCTTGATTTGAAGACCAAAAGAAAAGGTAGATAGCGATGGAACAACCGGAGACTAATTCTGCTATCATTCTCGTACCGTCCAGGACTGTGGGGCACGTGCAGATTTGTCAGGTGCAGCTTTCCTCTTTTTGCTATAGTGTGGTAACTGGGGAAATTCTAGTGAATGCCATGGAGTGTCTAAAATTAAATAAACTGATATTAAATTAGGGGTGGCATTTCAGAAAGCGGCAGTAAGCCAAGGCTGCTGGGACTTGTTGCTCTTGAGCATGCTGTAGGCATCTCTGTGTGCTTAAAATTAATAGCTTTAAAGCTTGACACAGTGTTTTACAAAAAGGATACATCAGTCAAATAATTGGAGGTCTCCAACCTTTCTGACCCTACAGGCACCTTTGGAATTCTGACACAGGGTGGTGGGCGCAACCACTGGCCGCCACAGGAGCATAAAATGGCAGGGAATGAAGTTATGCATAGTAACTTTTTAACATTTCAGGCAGAAGTGAATGACAAAACAGGATGCCATTTTGAACATATAGTTTAAAGGTATTTTCTTGCATGCACACATTTTTCCTTCACCTACAAAGTGAAGGTCCTTGTGGTGGCAGCTGCTCTCAATGTAACGTTTTGAGGAATCTGCACAAACAATCAGATCTCCAATGGCCAGTCTCAGAACAAGCCCTGCTGGGCAAAAGCTCCATCTACCTTCTAAAAATACTTTGCGAGCCCTGAGATAAGCTATCCCCTCCCTAACACATGAGAGTATAAACACTTCCACTGAATTCAATTGGATTAAAAAGCAAAGTCCCCACACTTGCCTCCCACTGTGTTTACATAGTTACAGATTAGATTAGGATACCAGTGAAGTCTGCAGCCAATCATACCTCTCCAAGTGCTATATAAACCCCAGTCGCTCGGGAGGACATCTGTATATCAGATACTAGGCTGTGGGGGCTGATCTCTTTGGTCTCATGGTGTGCATATTTTGTGGGGATGGACTCTTTTGCACAAATAGTCGAGAATAACAATAAACATTGTTACAGCATATTGTTAAAATTGCTTTGTTCAGAACCCTGACAGGTACACTACTACAGGACACAAACAACAACCAGGAGCCTCTGCCTCTCTACTAAGGATGCAAAGACAATGAACCCCACACACAGATAAGGAAGGGAGGGTTTATTCTCTCTTAAATTTTGACCGCTGCAAATGTATCCTCCCATAATATGTGCCTACTCCTCAGCAGCCCTTTCTCCTTCAGTAATCGCTCGCAGTGTCTCCTGCACAAACTGTGCAAGGTGCAGAAGGGGGATGAGCTTTGGGGATATGCTGGCAGAAAATCACTCCCCTGTTGGCACTATGTTATGCTGGTGTTACCCCACATATTAATGGGGGAAACAGGGGACACAAACACACATCTGGGCGACTGTCAGTCACTCCAGCCATTGCTGTTGCTAACCAAACACTCATGAGGCTCTTTACATCTTGCAGGATCAGTGTCCCATGGAGCAATGCAAACTGCAGACAGAGTTCCAATGTGCCTCTCTACAAAGGAAGGATAAGAACTTTGCCCCAATAGGTGTATCCCACATGTAGGAACCTGCAAGGCAGGGGGGACGGGACTGGAAGAGCACTTGGGTGGTTCCCTGGTCTCAAAGCTCTCCCTGTGTGCAGAATGCTTGAGGTCAGTTGCTAAACATCACTACTTACTTGTGTCCCTTATGGCTCTTGGCAATCTGCCCTTCAACCCAGTATAAACTGGGATAGGCTCATTCATGGTCCAGTGTCAACCGCCTGCTGGGCCTACAATATGTTCAACTTCTTTAGGGACCAGTGTGCATCTCGATGTTTTGCTGTGCAATTGTCAATTCTCTTGTGCTAACAAGGTTACATTGTTTTTGAAAGATGCAGAATCACAGGTAGATCTGTTTCCCATTACTGCATCCTCATGAAAGGTACAACTATGCTAATCAAACAGTCATTCATTTGATTTCTGAACGCCCAATACTATTCTATTTGAGCTCACAAATTCTGAACAGATGATAAGTTGGAGATCACTGAAAATTATGCCTATTGTCAAGCAAGCAGGATGGGGGCTGGACCCAGTGGCCTTTTGTCCCTTCCCATTCTAAGGGTTGGAGTACACATCATGGTGGCCAGAGGGAAGCTGCCAAAAATGACTTCCCTAATCCCTATGGTGAGTAATTCCTGTGTAGGCTTTAATATTTGCAAGCATTTTTCCAAATGTATCAGTACTCGCTTGTGTGAGTCTCCATACCCTCCTGTGTATTCACAGGGAATGCTTCTATATAGCAAGAGATCCATGTTATTGCTCTGTGTGTCATCTGTAATGACAGTTAGCAATTCACCATGCAGCTCACCAAACCCGAACTGTGCAGTTTGTGGTTTGTCGCGTTTCACAAACCATGAACCACGAACTTTCACTAACCTACCCCGGTTCACGAACCAGTTCATTTGGTTCATGAAAACATCACTTCCAGGTCAGCAAATCGTCATTTCTGGGTCAGCAGAAGGTCACTTCTGGGTCAGCAGAAGGTCTGCAGAAATCCCATCCCCCATTGCCTAGGAAACTGATTAATCGGCGCCAGGCTGTCTGCAGTGATGAACCAAAAAACGAACCAAGTGAACCAGCCTAAAGTTCGAGGTGGTTTGTCAGAAATGGGCTCTGACAATCCACTGGTTTGCGAACCACAAATTGGCCTGGTTCGTGCCAAACTTTAGTTCATATTTTGGTTTGTGCCCATCTCTAGTGTACACCATTAAGTCCAGGGTAAAAGGTTTATAGATGTAGATTAAACAGCCTTTGCAAAGATAAGACATAGCAGTCAGAGATCACCACATTTTAGAGCAAGGCATGCTTGTTCTAAATTACAATTTTTAACATAGAGCAATAATACTGTTGGTAAGTTTCTAAACGTGCAATCCTAAATAGAGCTACACACGTCTAAGTCTGTTGAAATCAGTGAACTTGGAAAGGTTTAAGTCTGTTTAGGATTTCACTATAAGTCTACAACAGAGTATAATTAAGAATTCTTTAGCGCGTTGGTTTGGATTCAGCCAACTTTTCAGTTGGTGAAAGTGGATAAAAGGTTCCCGCTGACCATCAAAATTCTGTGCTGAGGATAATGGAACTTTGATGTACAAAAGCCATATAGAGCAGGAGTTATAGTAAGGACAGGAACTGGGTGAGATTGAAGAGGAATGCTGGCTGGATCCATCTCATTACTCCATATGATATGATATTGTTGTCACTTTCTGATGGCTATAGGCTCTATGTTTTGAACACTCATTTGAATGGCAGAAAATGAAAAGATGCCATATTTCTCAGTAAAAAAAATGGCACTCTTCAATCTTTTTTTTTCTAAATACAGTATTTTCTAACTATATCAGTTGGGCTTGAAGAGATTCACAAAATTCATTTAGTGCTATAGGAGCTTATAATATTTCCACATACCACCACAAAATAAAGGTGTGTGGTTGTGGGCAGACCAGAGCCTCTTAATTCTGGCTTCATCTTTGAAATCAGTCTGAAATATTTGGGGTGGGGGGAGGGGAAGCAAAGGCCATTCCCTCTTTAAAATGTTTGTCTTATAAGTTACAGATTTTACAGCCAATACTAAATTAATTTAGAATGGATTCAGAGCCACTTAAGAGAAGCACTTCAAATATTTTCATGTTGGGAACATTTTTGAAAGTCTGTTTTGTCTGCTGCCTCTCCTACACACCCTACATCTTATTGCTCACTCTGTCCATTTCCCCCTCTTCTGTGCAGTAATGGCAAATTTACTGACAGGGAAAGGAAATGTTATGAAAGTACTTGTGTGAATGCCTTCAACGCAGTGTTGTGACAGGAAACATCACTAGGACCGGGAAGCTTTTCCATTGATGTCAGAAGGAACAGATTATAATGTCAATACAGCTACCTTATTCTTTAAGAAAAGAAAAGTAAGCTATAGAGACTGAATTGTATTTCTCTACGTTTGAATCGTTGCAAGTCTACATGTACATTTTAATAAATAGAGGATAATTCCATATAAAAATGGAATTAAAAATGGTGCAGACTAGAGTGGTAAGCTGCAGTACTGCAGCCCATGCTCTGCTCTCACGACCTGAGTTTGATCCTGGCAGAAGCCGGGTTCAGGTAGCTGGCTCAAGGTTGACTCAGCCTTCCATCCTTCCAAGGTTGGTAAAATGAGTACCCAGTTTCCTGGGGGTAAAGTGTAGATGACTGGGGAAGGCAATGGCAAACCACCCCGTAACAAAAAGTCTGCCAAGGAAATGTCATGATATGACGTCCCCCCCATGGGTCAGTAATGACTCGGTGCTTGCCCAGGGGACTACCTTTACCTTTTTTTTTTTGCCTAATTCTATATAAACTGTAACATTTCACTATATAACATTGGGGACATATAATGTAAAAATAAGGCTACATAGTAGTCTTCAGAGCCCAAAGACTCACCTAACATATACAGTTGCCAGCTCCACGATGGGAAATTTTTGGAAATTTTGGGGGTGAGCCCAGGGAGGGTGGGGTCCCATGAGGGACCTCAATGAGGTATAATGTCATATATTCTTATAATGTCTACATTCTTACTGATGCTGCATTTTGAAAGAGCCTGCTGTGGTAATTTTACTAAGGCAATAGCTCTGTGCAAGGATCCTCAATTCTATTGGTTTTGCTAAATTCTTTGCAAGACAGCTGTAGAGGGGTTGTGATGCCAATCCTTTGTTCCTATGAACTTCTGGCCACAACATAAAGTTGCCAGCTCCAAGTTGGAAAATTCCTGGAGATTTGGGGTGGGGGGAGTGAAGAGTGGAGAAGGCAGAGTTTGAGGAGGAGAGGGACTTCAGTTCACCTCCATGGGAACTAGAGATCAGTTGTAATTGCAAGGGAACTTCAGCCCCCATCTGGAGGTTGGCAAGCCTACCCCAAGCCTACCCTATCCTAGTCAAATCTTCCCGAAAAAGCCCAAAAGAGATAGGTGAACAGAGTGTAGCTTCTGAGTCACAAAATGAAAAAAGAAGCCTCAAATCCTGCCAGTAGGCTAAGGCTAGCACACAGGAGCCAGCAGTTCATACTACGATGGCAGTCTCACTGATACCAATCCTCACACTGAGCTAATGCTGCAATAATTTCAGAGCTTCCTGAAGCCTGTAGTATGTGATCTAGGGGAGCAATGTTATCTTTTTCCCTGCTCAGGCAGACACCGTTAGTCTAAGTGAGATGCTCCCTCACGCAATCTTCAGGTATGTTCTCTTTAGGTTTCCTGATGGAGGTGGGTCTCTTGCTATCCCCCATCTACATTTGACAGTATGCTTCTCCAGGTGCTTTTGATACCCTGAGGTAGGAGAGACCCTAGGCCTTGACCTAAGAGAGGCATTCCACATCAGAGTGGGAGTGCCATACTTGACGGGCAGCTACAAACAAGCTATATGGTATTTCAAGCTTTGATGTTGGTGGATATGGGCCATAAGGCTCATGGAAATATGCTCAGGATGGGGACCGTGTAGTTCAAAAAATGAGCTATATAAATCCAGAGAACAAGGTAGTTACATAAGGAGAAAAATAGTTCATCCCTTACATAATCCCCAAATAAAACGTTCACGATGATAATCAATCATTTTATCAAATAATGAAAACAAACCCTTCGAGGCTTGGGGTGTATTTACCATCCACAGAAGCAAATTTAAAATGCCTTCCCAGTGATAAATGAGAGAGAACTTATACTTCCCTAGGGGCAGGGGTTTAAAGAATAGAAGTAAATATCCATATTTTCTCTCTCTCACATCTCTCAATTATATCCTGCTTATTGCAAGAAAAGGAAGCTTCAGAAGACCTTTGCTTTCTTTGACATTAACTTCTAGTTAGTATGAGTTATTTCTCAGGCTAGTCTATACAATACAGCAGAAAAAAGAGGTTAATGAGGCAGCAGAATGCTAAGGTGACAGAATGGAATGTATTACTTCAGCCTGCTGGGAGGATTGCACAAGAAGAGCCCTGCTGGACCAGTCTGGTGGTCCATCTAGTCCAGCCCCCTGTTTCACACAGCGGTCAACCAGTTGTCTTGGAGAGCCAATAAAGGGTATGGAGAGGCCAGAGGCTGTCTCCAACATGGCTTGCTAGCACTGGGTTACAGAGGTTTACTGCCTCCATATGTGGAGGTTCCCTTTACCCACCGTGGCTTGTAGGCACTGATGGACCTTTCCTCCATACATTTGTCTAACCTCCTTTTAAAGCCATCTGTGCTTATGGCCATCAGTACCTCTACTGGACACAAATTCTACAATTTGATTACCCATTGACTAAAAAGTGAACTTCATTGGGTGCCTCTGAGTTTGAGTTTTGTGGGAGAATAAGTTCTCTCTGTCCACTTTTTCTAGACCACGTATAATTTCATAAACCTTCATCATGTCCCCCTTCATAGTCTTTCCTCTGAACTGAAAAGCCCAGATTATAAACTAGGATTGCCAGACCCCCCCCAGTGAGGGCAAGAGATCCCCCACTCCCAACCTCTGCCTCCTGCTACCACTCACCTGGCCAGCAGTGGGGTGGGAAGGCCCAGTGAACAGGTTTGGGAGGCAAAAAACTTTCCGGGCCAGCAAACAGTAGGCATGATCCTGCCCTGCGTGATGATGTCACTTCCTCAAGTGATGTCATCATGCCTGCCGGGAACATGTGCATGAGGACATCACCCCCAGTAAGAGACAGGTCCTCTCTCGCCAGGAGAGTAAGGGAACCTGATGCAACCCTATTCTAAACCCTTTCCTCACAGGAAACGTGCTCCCAGCACCTTCCATTGTTCAAAGTTCTCTGCATGTTGAAAATTGGTACAGCACACAAAAGCCTAAGTGAGAGCCTATTGCCCTGATGTATTAATTTATTTGCAGAGGTTTTTTCTACATGGGAAGCATTAAAATCTGGCTCTCCTCCCACTCCTGCAATCTGAAGCAGTAGAGCCCGTTCAACCACCTCAGTGTTCTCCTGCTTCATTCTGCTGTGTGACTAGACCAGGTCTCAAGCTTTGGATTGGGGCAAGCAATACCAAAGTCTCTGTGTTCTTTGTGGACATGGGCTGGCCTGCAGATGACTAAAAAGGTCATTTGAAAATATAAAACTGTCTTTGGAAATCAGATCAGCTGTTTTTCTAACTCATGCTGACAGCTTGTCAAGGGCTCAAGAAAAGATCTTTCCCATCTAGGGTTCCCAGCACTGCCGGGAGATCTGAGTGCCTGGGGAGGGTGGAGTTTGGGAAAGATGTGATGTCACTTCTGGGCAATGCTGTAGGCTGCCTCCCCGAGTCTCCTGTACTTATATCCTCAATGACATCATCACATAGCCTAATCTGATTGGCTCTGTAGCATCGTTGTATCATAAACATTCACTGCCAGATCCCCTTTTGCTGGGATCACCCATGTAACTATTCTCAACAAGAAATCCTTGGAGAAAGTGAGCGAAAGCAACCTCATGGAGATGAAACAAGAGAAGCAAATAAGAATTTTTTTAAAAGTTCTGTATAATTTATGGAAAGAGGGAGTTTAATAAATTTGGGTTCTCCCTAAAAAATACTACTTTTGTATTAAAACTGAAAAGGGCAAACATTCAGCACAATCCTAATTTAAAAATTTAAACTATTTAAGCCAAAATGGTAACATTTTGTAATCTCCTGTATGCAAGTATGCAGAACAATCCCAATGTCCTAGAAGTCACTAGGCTATTTGATCTTTCTAGCAGTAAATTGCCATTGCTTCACTAAGCTTATGCTTCTTCGCAATGTGACAACTTAACTTCTATTGTCTTTATCTAAAAATAATTCTAGCCTGCTTTGAAATTTTGGAAAATGTGCAAATGTAATAATTTAAAAATAGGCTTTGAAATTTCATTTTCTCTTTTGGCAATGTTGGTTGCTATGGTGTTCAAGTAATAGGTTGTGATTTTTAACACTGAATTAATTACTACTTCTCACTCACAGAGAACATCTAATTATACATATTCATGAAAAACACTGTTTGGTAGTCCTGTGGGAGAAAGAAACTATTTTTTGTACTTGTGTACTGCATTTAGTTTAATGCATGCCTCTCCTTTTGCAGACCTTGTTTTAAAGTTTCAAACTGTCCAATACTTAAGAAACTTTTGTAGATCAGACTAACACTACAATCCCATCCTAACGAGTTGTACCTCTCAGAGCCAGGATAGGATTAGAACTAAACCAGTTATGATGCTGTAACTCCCAGTTTATAGCACTGCAAGGTGAGTTATGGCATTGGAGAATATAGCATTATAATTTTAAATCTGAATTAGCTATGAGATATGGGAGACCTGCAAGGACTTACAAGGGGCATTTCATTTCTCCTCCCCCCGCTAAAGCCTCATAGCATCTTCTGTTATTCTGCTTCCTTCTCTGCTTCCCACCCGCTAACCAATCTACCTTTTTTCTGCCCCCTTTCCAGCTATATTTGGTATTTAATAGCTTCATTTATATCCTACTTTTCTACACAATGGGGACCAAAAGTAGTTTATGTATTTCTTCTCTCCTCCGTTTTGTTCTCACAACTCTGTGAGGAAGTTCAGGTTGAGTGTGTGACTGGGCCAAAGTCACTCTGTGAGCTTCCACAACAGAGTGGGGATTTGAACCTGGGTCTCCTAGATCCTAGTCTGAAACTCTAACCACACTACATTCGCTTTCAGGGGGTGGCTGAAAGGGGGTGATTCATGCAAGTCGTGTGGTAGCATGTTGCCTGGTGGCTGCTGGTGGTCCTGGCCTCAAAGAGCTGTCCCTCAAAGGCCAAAACAGCCCTGGAAGGGATCCCTCCCTATTCCCCTTACCTTTTCCTGATCCAAACCAAAGCTTGAATAATGTTCTTGTTGCCTATCAATAGCCACCTGTAGCTTTTTTAAAGCTACAGGTATTTCTCTTTTTAAAGATTTCCCTGTGTATGTTTTCTTTAAAAAAAAAAATTCAGATTTTTCTGCAACCCTGGGGCATTTCTCAGTTTTGTAGAAAGAACTGTCTTATTTGTCCATGGCCCCAATCTCTAGATATAAGTATCCACAGATGGGGCTACACTGAGAATTGGATATATTGATGATGATGCCATAACATAGTTCCCATTTTGCTAATGATGATATTAGGGGACAGAAATAGGAGGTATTGGGGGAATAGCAGAGGAGTGGCCAAGTTACTCTAAAAAGGCACTCTTGGTGGAACAAGAAATTGGCAACTTTTGAATAAAAAATTACCTAGCTGTACTGGTTTTTTGGATGTTGTGTGGCTTAGCATCTGGGGGCTTCCCCATTCTTGTTTTTGTTAAGTTGTACAAGCTTCATGATGGGAGATGCTCTGGGGGGAGGGCAATTCTGTTTAATGCCATACCTGTAGCTTCTCTAGCCCCGGCCACCTCTGTACCAAAAGGGGAAGAATCTACATGAGCCAGATACTATTGGTGAGCTAAACCATGCAATGAACCTATTGATGTGGAGATAGGAGGAGATAAATAATGTGTCATCTGGAGCAATAAGCAGCAGTTAATATGCAGCTATGTGGAAACTAGGCAAAATAACTGAGTCAGGGGCATGAGAGAGGTACAAGTTGTTGCGTGAGGCTATCACATGGTCCCACTAAGCACCCAGGGATGCTCAGTTATCTGTTGGTTTAGCTTGTGTCTTGCTTTCTGATTGCTGTCACTGAGCGAGCTACTCATTTTAGAATATGTTAATTTCACCAGTTCCAATGTGTTCATTTGCACAGTTACACACTTGTTTTTCCACAACTGCTGCACTCCATCACCCATTTGCTGCCATTGCTTCCAACGGTTAAAAGATACCTAGTTAGAAAAAATTAAAGTTTTTTTTAGCATTGAGATCTACTACTCTGATATCTCTACTTGCCTTCTTTGACCATCACTCACTTCCTTCTACCAATGAATACAGCTGACTAATCTTGTAATCAGTCCTTGTGATCACTTCCAAAGAGGTGCTACAGATGCAAAACACAAGCAGCATATCCTCTGTAGGGTTATTTAAAGGACACATCTGAATGCACAGGCACAAAAGAATGAATTTCAACTGATTCTGTGCTTGAAAAAAAAGGTCACTTTAATGACCTGGCTGTGACCCTAAGGGATTCGTGCCTCTTCTCCAGTAATCAAAAAGATTTAGATAGCAGAAAGTGGGAGTGCAAAAGCAGCTGCAAGTGGCAACACAAATTTATCACTTATTACTAAGACACAACCTGGCCAACAGCACAAGTGGCACTTGTCATCATGGCACTCAAGATGAATTTTGATTTTAAAACATCAAAGCAATCCAATCAGGAGCTCACATCTCGCATGTAAGCAAGGGGGTTCAATCATGGTAAATTTACCTGGCAATCATGTTCATGCTGGAATGCACAGCATCCCCGCTAAACACTGTTTCCTAGGAAATGCCTGCCTAGGATTGCATATGAGACCTCTTGTATCCTAAGCCTCTGTGCTAAAAGACCATCTTTTAGTACTAGCCTATATGGCAGAAGCCTGCCAAGAAAACGTGTTGCGACATCCCCCTATGGGTCAGTAATGGCTCGGTGCTTGCACAGGGGACTATCTTTAGTTACCTTTTTTTATAGGGCTGGGAGCATTCCACCATAAAGACCCTGTAGTGAGCTTTTCATTTGTCAGCTCCTGTGATTAATGTGGATCTATGGAGTGGGTAGAGTGGATTGTCTTATACCCATTACCCTCCTTCCCATCTCAAAATGCCAGTGCTACTAACCAGTCCCCCAAATGGTAAAGTTTATCATGCAGAATCGGATCGCTCTTTCCCCAAAGTGGACAAATCCAGGGTTTCCGTTTCCTTCAGCAGCTTGCCTCTTCAGGTTGCTAAAGACCACTTTTGCTGCTGCTTTTTTATGAGTTCCCGTTCTTGCTTCTTTGTTGCTCCACTCACAGAATATTGTGCCCTCTGTTAAACTTGTGCTATATCCCTGCTGGGGCCCCCAAAGAGTTGCCCGTGTTTGTCTTCCCTCCATAAGATTTGGAGAGCTGCGTGATCCTTGTGACTGGAATGCCATTCCTGCACATCCCTGTTTTCATCCTTTGGCATAAAGACTGTTCTTGTAATGTGGAATGCGGAGGGATTCAACCCCATCCTGTCAGCACTGGCTGCTTCTTTTTTACCTTGTTGTCTGAGTGGACACCTCAAGGAAGTGAAGTCATGCTGAGAGGGATCTGTATGGGATGAATAATAAATGGTCGTTATTTCCATCCATGTATTTTCCTGGTCTAAAGGATTTCTTTGCTCAGACTGCCAGGGTTTTCAAGACCCTGACTACAAGAACAAGCTGTTGCCCATCAGCCTTCCTGAGATTTTGTATTTTGTATACAAGTGAAGGCACTGTGTTGTCTTTCAAGGAAGTGAGAAATGGATTGCCTAACATTTCCAGGGTATCACTGCTTGTCAGTAGGTGCCTTTCAGACATGGGCTGTGATGAGTGGGTGGTGTTGAGAGTAGACATGGGCACTAACGGAAAAAAACATGAACACCCTCTTCGTTGCCATCCATGAACAACAAACAACGGACAGAAGTGAACATGTCCCCTTAACAAACATGTTCGGTGTTCGTGGCCCTTTAAAGATCCCTTTAAACTATCAGCTGGCAGGTGGCGGGGGGGAGGACTGTCTGGCTTGACAAACGGCTGCCGAATGCAATGAACGAGGCTTTGCAACGACCACTTGTTCGTTTGGAATGGGGACTCACGAACGGCTTGTTCGCAAACAGACAAACGGGCTGTTTGTGGGGTTTTTTCGTTTGTATTGCTGTTCGTGCTCATATCTAGTTGAGAGCAATGTTGTGATTGGTGGATGGCAATGGAATTGCTAGGAACCTTGTGGGTGCACCCATTGAAGTTGCTATGCAAGTTGTTTTTCCTTGTACTATAACTATTTTAACTTTGCTTAACACAGAACCCTGAGACACGGTATCTATGTAAATTCAGACTAAATTCAGACTTGGTGGTGGGCATTTTAGACCAAATGTCAGCAACCTTTTCTTTAATGAGAACTACTGACTAATAAAAAATATCCCAAACTACTCTCCCACCCCCAGCATGTTACTACGTTTTGTTCTGTCCTAGAAACAGAACCTGAACTAGGAAGAGCACCAGAAATGAAGGTATCTTCAGCTAAGCAACATGCCTAGATCCAGCACTGCATACAGTCCAACCTTCAAAGCTGACATTTCCCCCAGGACAACTTAACTCTGTGGCCTTGAGATCAATTATAATTCCAGGAGATCTCCAGCCACCACCTGGAGGTTGGCAGCCTAGGTGGTTTGCTATTGCTTTCTGTGTAGACCTCCCAGTCTTCCCTGGTGGTCTCCCATCCAAACACTGACTGTGGCCACCCCTGATTAGCTCCAAGAGAAAGAAACTACTCCCTCAATGCATTGCTGAGTAGGAGAGAGAAAGAAAGATCCCCCATGGCCAATTTGATATCAAGAGGGGGGGAAATCCTACTCTGCCCCAATTAGCAATCTGCTAATCCAACACTGTAGTGCAGGAAGGGCAGAAGAGCGCTACTAGTCAAACACTCGCCTTCTGTACAAGGAGGGAAGAAAGTACGAACGTTATACACTAATAAAGGAATAGATGTTACACACTAGGTTAAGAGCACCATAACACTTCTTTTTTTAAAGCAAAGTTGTTGAAGTGAAGATGTATCATGTCTGTACAGAGATTTACTCGGCACAATATGCTTGGGAGTCTGCAGTAATATGATATGATTTATCTGATAACTGAGTTACACACACATACATAATGTTCATATACATACATACAAGACAAGCTTAGCAGCTACTCTAATAACATTGGTTTGGATTCCTGTATTCTAACATCATGATTTTGTTGATATAAAGAAGAATTTGAGACTAAGCACTGATTGCCTTGGCCTGGACACCCAAGGCAAACCGGATCTTGGAAACTAAGCAGGTTTGACCTTAGTTTGGATGGGAGACCTCCAGAGAAGACCAGGGTTGCTATGCAGAGGCAGGCAATGACAAACCACCTCTGTTAGTCTCTTGCCTTGAAAACCCCATCAGGGGTCACTATAAGTCACCTATGACTTGATGGTACTCTCCGCCACCACCAAGCACTGATTAATATGACAGATGGATCACAAGTGACAAGGCCATTAAATCTGCTTCTTGGTACTTGTCTTACAATTTTTATTACATGATTTGTCAAATAGCTGACAAGTAGATTGGACAAGATGAGATTTCAAGAACTAGCTGAGCCTGATAGCACAACAGATGTCAAAAGAAGCAAAGGTATCTTTCTTAATAGGTGTTGAATGTAGAAAGATGGCATCTCCATCTTCATCATTCAAGAAATTACAAAATGCTTTCTTCTCTGAACGTATGTAGGAAGTGATTTTCTGAGTTGAAGAATCCATAGGCAACCTGATCTCCATGCTAGTTAGAATGACATGCTTGAAGCTAAGTTTAACTTACTTGTTGGACATATGATATACCCTTTAAACCACCACCTAAAAGATTTTAAATCTGATTCAAGACTGGTAACATCTCATAACTAGATAGCCTGAAATTCTGCTTGTAGTTCCACCACTGTGAGAGATCCCACACAAGCAACCACATGTAGGGTCTGTTCCACTGCCAGGGGTGGTCTTAGTCTCTCTACACGAGACGCCTCGGCATGTGTTCATCAAATGTAGGGAGATTAGCCCAGAAGCACAGTTTTAAAAGACAGAGCTGGCGGAGATCGCTCTTCAGAGGGATTGTTAATTTCATCTTTGCCTCCCTGAAGGCTCTGTCAATTTCACCTCTCCAGTCTAAAACTGTGTGTGATCGCAACCAGAGGGCAGTGAGGAATGGAATGGGCTGGAGCTGCCTTCCAGAGCTGTGCTTGGACGTGGAGATAATGGGCTGAAGTTTCCCTTCTGGCATTTCACAGTCCCTTCACACAGTTCCAGTGTATAGCAAAGCCTTTGCCCTGTCACCAGCTCTGTCTTTTTAAACTACCCTTCCCGGCTAACATTGCATCTCCTGACACATGTCCTTCATGTGACAGATGTCTTGTGTAGAGAGACACCATGCATCTGACGAAGAGAACTTGATTCTCGAAAGCTTATGCTACAATAAAATTGGTTAGTCTTAAAGGTGCTACTGGACTCTTTTTGATTTTGCTACCACAGACTAACACGGCTAACTCCTCTGCATCTTAGCCAACTGGCAGCTGATAGCTGCCAAGGGCTGCAATTACCTCCTCTGTCCACTGCGATTGTTTTTTATGTTGCGCTTCAGGAAATCTTGCGCAACCACCCACAGCTATGAGATTCTGAGCCACGCCTGATAGGTAGACAGCGTGGGGTACGCTCAACATCTACTGCTCAATTATCACAAAATGTTGATTGGAATCTTTATAAGCAGCAGTGGCTCCTGCGTGTTTGCTTTCCTGTTCTCTTTAATGCCATTCCTGATAAGCAGAGGCATAAGCATTTTGCTTCCACATGCTACAGACAGGGCTACAACCTGGGGTGGGGGCAGGATGGAGGCAAATGCCGCAGGTGCTACTCCATACCCTGCTATAGGTTGTAGCCATACCTGTGGAAATGAGGGAAACCTTTACTCCCCACAACTATCTGCTTGGCGCATGATTTTCTTAGTTTAAGGCATTGGGTTAAATGGTTTGCATTTACTTGGAAATTTGCTTAATTTTGCATTTGCTTAGAAATCTGCTGTTTTGTTATGATTTGTATTCTGATTCTATTTTTTCCCTTTCCCTTTCTCCCCCAGTGTAAAGAGTTGCAGCTTTAAATTCGGTCTGTTCTGGTGTATTGCCAATCTGATATGCTGCTGTTATTTGGGGATTTTATTGATTGGGGATTTTACTGATGTTTTTATATGTGTTGTTTAGTGCCTTGGTTGCCTGGTGACTGAAAGCCTGCATATCAATCTTCTAAATAAACAAACAACATACATTTTTCCTTCTGGGTAGCGAAAATGTAAGAAAATCTATTGAGATTTTTTTTCCTGGTCATTTCTTTGTCTAGTAGTATTTCCTTGTTAAGGCAGTCTTGCAAGGATCTCTTATCTAAACTGTTCTGTACTTTGGATCAGATCCTAATTACTACAAGTGGAAAGCATGGATTTTTCCCATGCTCCCCTGCCCCACCCGTCCCTTCTGACTGGAAAGTAGATTTACAGGTTCACAGAACCTACATGCATTAATAGCCCTGTGGGTGTGCCTCCATTGGAGCAGGAGAAGGAGGTACCATCTTCTCCTCTCTCTCCTGTCAGTTTAACTCTGTGGATTTTGTCCCCTTTCTCCTCCTCAGTACTGCCTTCCCTCCCCACAACCTGCACAGCTATTCATCCATGTGGATTCTACAAAACTGGGAATGTACTTTCTGGGGGCTAAAAGGGACTACAAAAGCAGCGTGGTAAAGATAGCTGTTTCTTCCACTGGTAAAGAGTCCAATAGCACCTTTAAGACTAACCAACTTTGTTGTAGCATAAGCTTTCGAGAGCCACAGCTCTCTTTGTCAGATGCATGGAGGGTATGAAGAAACTGGCCAGAGATATATAGGTGGTGAGGGGAAGGGGGAGAGGGTGCAGGGAGGGAGGGTCATGTAAATGTAAATAAGTTACAAGAAGTCATGAAAGAGGTGGAATGCACAATCCAGGCTGAGTGACCTGGATTTACATGACCCTTACTCCCTTACATTTACATGACCCTTACTCCCTGCACCCTCTCCCCCTCCTCTCACCACCTATATATCTCTGGCCAGTTTCTTCATACCCTCCATGCATCTGACGAAGAGAGCTGTGTTTCTCAAAAGCTTATGCTACAATAAAGTTGGTTAGTCTTAAAGGTGCTACTGGACTCTTTACTATTTTGCTACTACAGACTAACACGGCTAACTCCTCTGGATCTTCCACTGGTGGTAGTTAAGATCCCAAGCCTTTGTCCTTCAGCAGTGCACCACAATTCCCCTACTTAAGACAAAATTGGCCATGCGCTCTAGGAGCTGCAGTTTCCTCCTTCCTACCAACTGCTTGGCAGGAGAGGGGGTGAAGAAGCAAAGGGATGGGTAGAGAATAGTCTTCTCCCATTACGTAACTGATGTCTTAGGTTATGATATACCAAATGTTACATACAGCATTCTTGGCTTGTAACTTCCTGCCTCCTTTCCACCCAGCTTCCATCAGCCCCTCTAATGCATCCAGTTTGTAAAACTGTTGTTTTCTGATTAATATTTTAAAGTGATGTTAGGCATCAAATTTAATCTCACTTGAATGTACTCAAAAATGTGGAAGCCAGCTGCAATGAAGATAGTCATTAGTTTCTAAAATGCTTTCAGGAAGGAAAAATATGCTAAGAGAAGGAATTAAGATGTTTAATTATGTGAAAAGCCTATGTTGTATTTGATATTTAAACTGGTAAGTGGCTGTGCAGTTTGTGCTGCCAAATACATGATTTTGTTTGCATATTTATTCAACTAAAATTGCATCAGATTTTGCTAATTTATTGTCACATTTGGTTAAAAGTAGAAAGAAATTCTAAGCTGTTCTTGGTAAAAGGTTTGCAGATCTTTAGGGGGATGGGTTGGGTTTTTTTAAAAAAAAATAGTTATTATATTTTAGACTTGATGGCTTAGGGCAAGTCACAACATAAAGATTCTCATAATAATATACATTGTAAATATGTAGCACTTTCTAAAATGATTGAAACATCAATAAACTGAAACAAGATTAAAAATTTCCAGTTGAAAATCTCTCCCCTTATCACAAATGTTATTCTTTATTTTTATTTTGCTTTGTGTAATGTCTATCAAAGGTCATTTCAACACAACCTTAAAAGGGCAGCCCACTCACCAAACGCGGGCAGCTTTTCCACTTCACTCCATTTCTGCGTTTTCAAAAAGGTTGCAGGCTGGGGGGGGGTTGGGGCACTTTTTTGGGCACCTTTTCTGGCACCGTGGGAAAGTGCAGTTCCAGAAAAGGTTCCCAAAAAATGGAAGCCAAGCAGCCAGTAACCATTTTGAAAATGTAGATGTTTGGAATAAAGTGGAAAAGCCGCCTGCGTTCGGTGAGTGGGCCGCCCCTTTAACAATGTGCAGAAATGGCCAGAGTTTATTAGCATGATCATCATATTCCAATGGCATTTTTCAGTGCAGAAAATGTTTTGCAATTAAATGTTGTGAAATAGATTAGATTAGGCCTGGGGTGTGTGTGTCACCAACCTATTCTTTAACATGAGAGCTCTTTTAAATAATGAAATATATGCCAAGCTGCCCCACCCCACTTCAGCATGTTCTATCACTTTTATCACTGACTATACTTTGATTCAAGTTTGCAGCTCCCACATCTAAGTTCAGTACTGCATATTACATACACAGAGAGGTGATTCAAAAAATGGCACCCCTGATATTCCTTAGTACCGTGTCATGAATGATACAAACACATCATTCATTACACTGCCACAGTCAGTGCAATCTTATGAAGAATTCAGACTAAGCTCATTGAAATAAATGAATTACTCTGCATAAGATTGCATTGTTATTGTAATCCAGATGATGAATTTTATGTGTTGTGTTGTCTTTGCAGTGCTTCACCTGTTTCTGACAGGACAGTATTTATTAAAATTCAGCAATATATTTGGCAGGAAAGTGTTGCACAATGTAATATACAATCTCATCGATTCTTAGGATGTGTCAAATATTCAACGCAGTCTTATGAAAAGTTTGAAGAAATAACTTAAATCCCTTGTGTATCAAAAAGTAACACGGTTTGCAGCACTGTTCTTAGAAATGGTCAGCAGTGCCTGTTGCAAGGTTTGTTCATGAATCCTAAACATTCCCCTAGTACTGACCTAAACTCCATCCTTTCACATCTACAAAGATTAGGTCCTCCCCCAGCCTTTCACGTGTGAATTCTTCTTAAAGTGGATCTCTTTAAAAACCATGCAACTTCAAACATCATGAAAAGCCAACATTACTCACCCTGCTAGCTACTACTTTGCCACATTCTATGTTCATGGTTACTGATGGATTCTCGCAACATTGTCAGATCCTAATAAATTCACAATGAAAGTCTCTCCTCATATAGGATTACCAATTCTTGGAAATTCTTGGAGATTTGGGAGCAATACCTGGGTAGGGCAGAGTTTGGGACTTTTGTTTCTCATATGCATTGTGGTATACCATAGAGTTTGAAACTGAAGCTGACATTTCCTCCAGGGGAATTTTTCTCTATAGTCTGGAGTAGGTAAAGGTGCAAGCACCGAGTCATTACTGACCCATGGGGGGACATCGCACCATGATGTTTTCTTGGCAGACTTTTTATGGGGTGGTTTGCCATTGCCTTCCCATCATCTACACTTTACCCCCAGGAAACTGGGTACTCATTTTACCGACCTCGGAAGGATGGAAGGCTACCTGAACCCGGTAGCCTTCCATCCCTTCCAACCTTGAGCTGGCTGCCTGAACCCGGCTTCTGCCGGGATCGAACTCAGGTCGGTGAGCAGAGCTTGGGCTGCAGTACTGCAGCTTGGGAACTGCAGGCCCTGCCTTCTTCTATATGAGTCATATCTCCCAGGTCTTTCAGTCGTGGACAGTTATGGTTATGCTGGACAACTACAAAGTGATTCAAAGCAGAATATATGTGGCTTTCTATAAACAAGTGATTTTGAGCAGAATTAATGATTTAGTTGGTTCTCTATATTTTCCACAAAGATTAAAGGCATTTCATGCTATTTCGTAGTTACCTTTTATGAAGATCAAGAAAGGAAAAAGGAAATACTGTTTCTGTGCTGTCTTGGGCATCTTGAGATTGAAATAGGTTGTAGCTACTGGATTGATATGGAGAAAGAGGTCAGGAAAGCTTTCAAACAGATAGACTAGAAATGGTGTGGCTAATCTTTCTTTATAAAAATGCAAATACAAATTTAGTGAGGTGAATATATGAATATGAAATTTTCTAAAGCCTATCTTATTAGAATAGCTTGGGGTTATTATTATTATTATTTAAAACACTGAATAAATGAGACAAGTGAAAAATAATCTGTGTAACCTAGTTGAACTTGATACAGTTTTATCTACTTTTATGTGCAAGTATATTTTAGAGTCTCATTGTCTCTTTCCCCACTTGCTTTTATTAATTTAGAAAGATACAAAATTAAGGGTTGGTAGACCTGACATTGATTATTTGCAGGTAACTAACTCTTCCCTTAGGCACTAGCTAACCACCTCTGCTTCTCACTTGCTGGGGTCACCATAAGTTGATTACGACTTGACGGCATGCAGATACAAACAACTCTTCCCTTACTACTTACTAGAATTGGTCAGGATATTCTCATGGTATGTTTGAAACATTAAAAAATCATATTCATAAATGAAAAAGATAGCTGGACTATGTGTGAGGGAGAAGAGAAACATTATATAAGGCGCTGGTGTTACGAACCAAGATCTTCTGTCAGTAGGACTAGGCTTCTCACTTTCTATGCTTCTGGTAGCATGACAGAAAATGTAGCTTCTGCACTACTCTGAGGTACACATCAGCAGCACTGCTGCAGACGGCCAGGAGGTGGTACTGCAGAGGTCAGGTGATAAAAGAAGTCTATAGCATTCTTCCTGAGCCTATAAAACTTGTTTCTTAATATTTGTCAGGCACAAGCTGAACTGCTGTCATACTGCCTATATCTACTTACTTGCTTTCCCGTCTTCTAGCTTCTCAGGACAACTACCTGACTGGTTCACACCAGACCACCTTGGTGGTGGAGAGTGCCCTAAAGTCATAGCTGATTTATGGTGACCCCTGGCGTGGTTTTCATGCCCCAGTACGATTGTATGGATACATATGTAATGACTGATTTATAGGTATAGGATGATGGTAGGGCAGTCATATATATGTATTTATAGCACACTGGCACTTTAAGTGAATGTGAATTTGATTGACTTATTGCACTTTATGGAATAGAATATTTATTATCTTGGTAATTAGTTGTAATATTTATTCGTTACTGGTTATTTGAAGTATTGTCACAGGAGGGTTTGGCCCTTGGTATCAGCTACTAAAATAGAGATAAGATAAACAAAGTATCTAAAATAATATCAAAGGGAATTAGCACATACTTTATTGAACAAAAAATGTTATTCTTAGAATGCTGACTTGAGACGTCCAGTAAGTGAGGTCAACTCACCACACTATCAATATTTGGGTATTGGGGAACCAAAAGACTGAAGAAAATTTTTAATACTTATTGTACAAAGGCCAAATTCCATTAGTATGGGTGATGAAAAGTTTTAGAATCTCAGATCTAAAAATTTCCCTTTTCCTTACTTAGTAACTGTTAAGAACCTAAAGCAACCTTGGACATGTCTGCTGCTTTTTTGACAAATATGTTCATCTGACTAAAAGGACATCATCAAAAGCCTTTAGAGTTTTTAAAAGTCTGAATAGCTAAGCTATTTAGGCACTCAAGCAGTGTGACGTCCTTTGGAATGTCAGCTGGAAGAAATCTCTAGCTGTGCTTGAAATGTACACAGAATTATTGGCCTGATTTAAAAGCGAAGAAATAAGCAGTTCAACAGTAACCTCTCAACTAGAAAGCCCCCAAAAGAATCTTTAATCACATTTACATGTCTGCTCAGGATATTGGCAGATTTAGACAAAAACTTCAATTTGGTCCAACATGTCTATTGAGGCAGTGGCTTTCAGAATTGCTACCTTCAGGGGATGTTTTCTAAAATGACTTGGTCTACTAAAACACCCTACACAATGCTAAAGATTCAGAGGCATGTTCTAGGACATAATGCCAGTTCAAAACTAGACATGGGCACGAACGGAAAAAAAAACCCCGAACACCCTGTTCGTCGTTTGTTGCCATCCACGAACAATGAACAACAAACATGGACGAACATGAACTGTTCTTGGACATGTTCATTGTTCGTGGGGGCCAGAACCCACCCATCCCACCCCAACCCCCTCACTTAGCCCCCCCTCCCCTCAAACCCACTTACCTGGCCCTTTAAAGATCCCTTTAAACTATCAGCTGGCAGGCGGCAGGGGGGGATTCCCCCCTGTCACCTGCCAGCTGATAGTTTAAAGGCCCCTGTCTGGGCAAAAACAGCAGTGTCTGCCGGGAGCTAGTTTGAGGGGTTACAAAAGTGACCTTCCCAATGCCCAATACCCACCAAATTTGCAGGGGACATAGTCCTCACTGTTCTCTGAATACCCCCCAGGTTTCAGAGAGATTGTACCCCGGGAAAGGCATGATCCATGGTCTCCCCATTGGCTGTCATTTTCTCTTCACAGTGGCAAAAACGGGACTCTCTGCTGGAAGTACTTGAAGGGTTAAAGCCAGAAGGAAAACCAGAAGGAGTTCAGACAGAGTTCAGTCCTTCCCTGCCTCTGGTTGCCAAGGGGATTGATTGCAGGTGCCAGACTGTCTGGCTTGACGAATGGCTGCTGAAGGCAAGGAACCAGGCTTGCAACGACCACCTGTTCATTTAGGATGGGGCCTCACGAACAGCTTGTTCGTGAACAGCAGCTTAGGCTGTTCGTGGGTTTTTTCTGTTCGTAATGCTGTTTGTGCCCATGTCTATTCAAAACATGGTTCTGGTCAGACCCTCACCATCATCTTGTATGAAGGATGAACATTAAACCATGCCACAAACTCTCTAAGAGTCGCTTAGTTCAGGGTATCAAAAATAGTCTCAGGAAAGTTTGCCTGCAGTTCCTGAATCCCTGTTAAGCTTCCAGGGTTGCCTAGGGCATGGCTGGAAGGCACTATTTTAAGCAAACTGATGTTCAGAAAAATTATGGTCTCTCAATTTGGAGTGAGAGGTAGAGTGGGAACTAATTTGGTAAGGAAATCCTTTTCTTACAAGAATTCATGTTTATATTTATCAAAACATTTTTATCAAAAATACTTATCAAAACATTTTTCATGCTTAATTGTAGACAGATGTAAGTCAAACTATCAGCACCAGAGATGCTTCAAGGGTTTGTGTACTCTACCACAGTCCGTAAAGCTTGTTTCTGATTTCCACATTTCAGCTAATGATGTTGGTGGGATCTAACAGTGATGGTTGGATGGTTCACCAGCACCTGGTTAACAAGCAACAAGCTTCTCCCGGGCTGAGCTTTCTCACAATTACTACTTTGACTTACTCCTTTACCTGCCGTAGTCTGATAACCCTAACCGCTTTCTTCGGCAAGAAGGAAGTAAACAAGAAAGCACAACAACCTATATGGTGCTCTTCAGTTCCTTGGAGGAAAGGTGGGACATAATATGGAAAATAAATGCCCTGGGGGGAAAGTATAGCTAACTTATGATTGTCACTAACTTAAAATATATTGTGCAGTAAGTTGAGATCATTGCAATGCAATGGCCCTTTCTACATCCATTTCTGTGGCAAATTCCACAAATTAAAAAAATGCTTATTATTTATTTAATTTTTTCCAACAATAAAAACATAACAGTTTAAACAACCAACAAAACGATAACAATATATAGTAACTAGAACTGAGGTGGATTTAAACTGATGGAATCTAAATAGAATTAACTATATAGCAATAATAACAATTATACCATTGTTCTTTAATTTCTGCCTAGTGAGAGGCGATCTTCCGATTATGGACATCTGAACAACAGCAGAGAGAAGCAGTTTCCATTAGCAGGCCTTACTTGTTAGTGAATTTTACAGTGGTATTGTTGGTGTCATTGATGCTGCAAACTGTTACTCTGATTTCTCTTGAACTGACTGACGTGTTGAATCTGATCACCAAAGAAACAAAGGCCATTTTCACATGGCCACGTGCCCAGAAGATCGCACGAAACTCATGGCATAAAAGTGTCTTCCTAGCGCAATTTCCTGGCACAATCCCGTTAAATGGCCCTTTTTCTGACGTCATTGGGCCATTAAAGGGGATCGTGCCAGGAGATTGTGCTAGGAAGATGCTTCATGCTGTGAGTTTGCACGAGCTCCCAGGGAGCATGTGAAAACAGCCAAAGACAAAAAAAAAGTAGATACTTTCTGATAAAAACTATATCCTGCGTTTTCACATCTGAAAATAGTTTCAGTATTATGTGAAAAGAAGCAATAAAAGAAGAGGGCAGCGAATAATTCTGGGTGAATACATGCTAATAACATAAAAAACTCAACTATACTTACCATTAAGGTTTCCTCATCTCTCCACTCCACTTATGGTTGCCAGTCTCCAAATGGGGCCTGGAGATTTCCAGAATTACAACCGATCTCCTGCATCTGATGAGGAGAGCTGTGATTCTCAAAAGCTTATACCTCAATAAAGTTGGTTAGTCTTAAAGGTGCTACTGGACTTTTTTACTGTTTTGCAACTACAGACTAACACGGCTAACTCCTCTGGATCAAGTGATTTCCAGACTTCAGAGACCAGTTCTCTGGAGCAAAATTGCAGCTGGACTCTAGGGCATGGTACCTCCCCAAATCTTCCCCTTTCCAGGCTCTTCCTTCAAATTTCCTGGAACTTCCAAATCCAACATTGGCATTCCTACATACATTACTGTAAAATGTAGTTGCTGAGATTATTGTCTCCTGTTTCCATTTTGCATTTACAGTAATTACATATGGGCCAAATCCACACTTCCCTACCTTCCACTTTTCATACATAATAATTGCGCTGGATTCTATCCCGCAATGTCCCAGTCTGTGTTCACATCCCCTCTTTTACTGCACCAGCATCGCACTAAACTCCGTTCACATCCCTGGGAGAATCGCACAATACGGGGGGGGGGGGGTTAGATCCACGACATCATATAGCCTTTTTAAAAAAATTTAATGCTAGATTTTCACTATATCAATTTTCTGCTCAATTGCAATGGCGGGGCCACACACCCATTGATACCTGTGATTGGTTAATGTTACCGTTCAACTATAATTATAGGATAGTGATTTTTCGCTATACCGATAATTTTAGTTTAAAAAAAAAAAACCGGAAAGAGTCAACCATTGCAGGCATAGTCTGCATATCAGAAATTACCTAGGCTCTTCTTCGGCAGTGAAACATTATTTACTGTTAAAAAAAAAAAGGCAATCCGCCCCACCCTTGATGGCTGCACGGACTTTTTACAACACCACTTCCCAAACCGCTCGTGGGTGATCTTCATGAACAGGATTGCGCAATAGTGCTAGGAATACCCCCTTTTTTAAAAAAAATAAACAGGATGGGGGTACGGACATGTCTCGAACAGAGTTGGGACCATAAGAATTGCTTGGCAAAGAGGGATGATGTTCCGGAAAGGCAAGAAACAAGGAAGTGGGAGTGGTTAAGAGGGGGCGGTCTCTTTGGGAACCGCTTCTATTTGTTCACATCCATAGTGAGAACTGCGCAAGAGAAGCATTTGAAAGCGTGACAACCTTGTCTGAGGCGCAGCGCAACAGATACGATAGAATGGCGGGATTGAGGTAAGAGTATGTGAACAGCAGCAAACTTGAGCCGTGTGGATTTAGCCCATGCACTGAAGTCTTAAAAGAGGCATCAAGTGTGCAGGCTGGCTGTCCTGAAATTTCCATTTCTGGCTCCAAAAATGAAATTCAAAACCTGACTGTTGAATCTAAAACCTGAGGCCTGACAACATTACTCAGAAATCTTTGAACTTTGCATGCCGGTTTCCTTTCCTTTCCTGAGAAATCTGATTTTCCATTTTTTAAAAAACAAAAAGCAAGTTTACATCAATATTTGGTGATGTGTTTATATAATTGGTAACTACTGCTGTCTGTATTAGACATCAGTGGTCATCATGATGCTTCTTGTGTCATAATTTACAGGAAATTTTCTGTATTTTAGTGCATGTTCATCCCGCCCCGTGATGGTCCTCAAGTCTGGTTCGGACACCAGTGCATCACACTGTTCCTTACCTAGCCACATTTCTATGGATAGCACACAGCATTTCTGTTTTTAAAAGTTCATATTTTACGAATGTTCGGATACTTGGTATGATCTGTGCCATAAAGCACATTTTCACACAGTTGCAATTCACATGCTGTATGTGTACGCATGGTTTGGATATTAAAACAGAGGGATATTACAAGATATTACTGTGCATGGGTAAAACAGTCTGTGTAAATTGGGAACTGCACTCCCCTAGGCTTTATACTGGGTGGACCATAACCAAGTGCTATCCTAACAACCTAGCAGGATAGATGGGAATGAACCTTCCAATCCATCTCCTTGTGAATATATATCCAGGATTTCTGTATTGCTCTGTGTAAAACAACCCCCACCCCCACCCCCGGCCATGCATCAATACTAATAATGCCCTTTTACATGTAAACATTTCTAGCTTAGGCCAACATCATGAATATGCATTTTCCGTTACTTTAGTAATAAAACATTAGCCTGGAGAGGAAATAGCCTGTGGTTTACCATTGTCAATTGTGGATGCCTTTCTGTCCACTTAAAGATGAGAAGACATTTTGAGCTTTTTGTATAGTAAACAGAAGCACCCTAGGAAGCTTCTGGCAGAATGATTTCTTCCTCACGAGTATTAAATAAGGCTAAATCAATTTTCTTTTGCACAGGGAAAATATCTTGTTCCTACTGGCTCTCTGTGGGATGGGGAGAATCACTTTATTTACATATTTATCTTCTCTGCACACAATTTACTGACACTATTAGCTTTAAAAAGTTTAGAATTGGCAATAGTTAAATGTGATAACGCTTTTGGAATTTAAGAGACTGATTTCAAGAAAGATTTATTAAATAATGAAGATACACTATATTAATATAGTCTATATCACTTAAATAAATAGTTTTGAGTATTTTGGATTGAGGAGTCCCTGGTTGGCTTCTCATAAGAACATAAGCAAAGCCATGTTGGATCAGGCCAGTGGCCCATCCAGTCCAACATTCTGTCACACACAGTGGCTAGAAATCCAGTGCCATCTAAAGGACTGTCAGTGAGGCCAGGACACCAGAAGCCCTCCCACTGCCTTCCTTCCAGCACCAAGACAACAGAGCACCACCTCCCCACAAAGAGAATACCATCTATCTCCTGTGGCTAATAGCCACTGATGGACCTCTGCTCCATATATTTGTCCAGTCCCCTCTTGAAGCTGGCAATGCTTGTAGCTGCCACCACCTCCTGTGGCAACGAATTCCATGTGTTTATCACCCTTTGTGTAAAGTAGTATTTTCTTCTATCTGTTCTAACCCGACTGCTCAATAATTTCATAGAGTGCCCACGAGTTCTTGTATTGTGAGAAAGGGAGAAAAACACATCTTTCTCGACCTTCTCTAACCCGTGCATTATCTTGTAAACCTCTATCATGTCTCCCCTCAGTCGTCTTTTCTCCAGGCTAAAGAGCCCCAAGCGCCTCAATCTTTCCTCATAGGGAAAGTGTTCCAACCCTTTAATCATTTTAGTTGCCCTTCTCTGTACTTTTTCCAGTGCTATGATATCTTTTTTAAGGTGTGGCGACCAGAACTGTACACAGTACTCCAAATGAGGCCTCACCATCGATTTATACAGAGGCATTATGATACCGGCTGATTTGTTTTCAATCCCTTTCCTAATAACCCCTAGCATAGCATTAGCTTTTTTTATGGCAGTCGCACACTGTGCTGACGTTTTTAGTGAGTTATCTATCATGACTCCAAGATCTCTCTCTTGGTCAGTCTCCGCCAGTTCAGACCCCATCAACTTGTATTTATATTTTGGATTTTTGGTTCCAATGTGCATTACTTTGCACTTGGCTACATTGAACCTCATTTGCCACATGGATGCCCACTCTTCTAGCCTCGACAGATCCCTTTGGAGTGCCTCACAATCCTCTCTGGCTTTCACCACCCTGAACAATTTCGTGTCATCTGCAAATTTAGCCACTTCACTGCTTAATCCCAATTCCAAATCATTAATAAACAAGTTAAAAAGCATTGGACCCAATACCGACCCCTGTGGCACCCCACTGCTCACCACCCTCCACTGTGAGAAGTGCCCGTTTATGCTCACTCTCTGTTTCCTATTAATTAGCCAGTTTTCGATCCACAAGAGGACTTGGCCCTTTATCCCATAGCTACTGAGCTTACTTAGGAGCCTTTGATGAGGAACTTTGTCAAAAGCTTTCTGGAAGTCAAGATAAACAATATCTATCGGGTCTCCCTTGTCCACTTGTTTGTTCACTCCCTCAAAGAACTCTAACAGATTGGTGAGACAAGATCTTCCCTTACAGAACCCATGCTGAGTTTTCCTCATCAGCTTTTGGTCATCAATGTGCCCACTAATTTTATTTTTGATAATAGTTTCCACCAACTTACCCGGTATTGACATCAGGCTGACTGGCCTGTAATTTCCCGGATCTCCCCTGGAACCTTTTTTAAAGATGGGGACAACATTAGCTACCTTCCAGTCCTCAGGAACAGATGCAGAGTTTAATGACAGATTACATATTTTTGTGAGGAGATCTACAAGTTCACACTTGAGTTCTTTCAGAACTCTTGGATGTATGCCATCTGGGCCCGGTGATTTATCAGTTTTTAAATTATCTAGCAGTCGCATAACCTCCTCTCTCGTCACCTCAATGTGACTCAGGTCTTTCAAAACCCCTCCCAAAGTCAGTGCTTCCGGAGTGGGCATGCACTTCTTATCTTCCACAGTGAAGACAGAAGCAAAGAACGCATTCAGCTTCTCGGCCATTTCCCTATCACCCTTTAGTAATCCTTTTACGCCTTGGTCATCCAAGGGCCCCACGGCCTCCCTAGCTGGTTTCCTACTTCTAATATATTTAAAGAATTGTTTATTGTTTTTCTTTATGTTCTTTGCAATATGCTCCTCATATTCCCTTTTTGCCTGTCTGATCACAGACTTGCACTTTTTTTGCCACAGGTTATGCTCCTTTTTATCAACCTCACTCCGACTAGTTTTCCACTGCCTAAAAGAATCCTTTTTACCTTTTACAGCTTCTATTACATTGCTTGTTAACCATGCTGGCCTTTTCCTAAACCTATTTGTGCCTTTCCTAACCAGCGGTATATATTTAATTTGAGCTTCCAGGATTGTAGTTTTAAATAGTCTCCAAGATTCCCCAAGTGTTTTGACCTTTTTTACTTTCCCTTTCAGTTTCTTCTTCACGTACCCCCTCATCTCAGAAAAGTTACCCCTTTTGAAGTTAAACATGGCTGTGTTGGTCTTATTTGGCAATTTCCTATTTATACATATGTTGTACTCAATAACATTATGGTCACTGTTCCCAAGTGGTGCAATCACATTTACATCTCTCACCAGGTCTTCAGCATTACTGAGGACCAAATCCAGGATCACCTCTCCCCTAGTAGGTTCTGTAACCATCTGTTCCATAGCACAGTCATTGAGACAGTCTAGAAACTCACTTTCTCTCCCCCGATTCGAACACCCATTGGCCCAGTCAATGTGTGGGTAGTTAAAATCACCCATTACAACACAGTTTTTTTGTTTAGCAGCCATCTTTAATCCTGTCATCATTTTATAATCCTCCTCTATTTTCTGATCTGGAGGGCGATAACAAACTCCCACAGTTAAGTTTCCATTTGGGCCCGTAATTTCAACCCATAGCATTTCCAGAAGCGAATCTAATTCAGTTACCTTCTCAATCTTACTGGAATGTATACCTTCTCTGACATATAGAGCCACCCCACCACCAACCCTTCCCTCCCTATCCTTCCGATATAATTTATATCCAGGAATCACCGTGTCCCACTGATTTTCCTCATCCCACCAAGTTTCTGATATGCCCACAATGTCTATGGATTCGCCCAACACTAAACATTCCAGCTCCCCAATTTTACCTCGGACACTTCTAGCATTTGTATATAAACACCTGTAACTTCCCCGGCACACTTTGCCTCGAGACGTAGTTAGGTCATCAGCACTGTTTGTCTCCATCTCAGTTGACAACTCTAATCTATCTCCCTGTAGAAGTGTTATACCTAGCCCTTCATCTCTCTGAGATGAACCATCCTGAACCAGAGACACTTTATCTCTTGTCGGCTTTCCCCTAGCATTTAGTTTAAAAACTGCTCTGCCACCTTTTTGATTTTAAGTGCCAGCAGCCGGGTTCCTTCTCGGGACAAGTGGAGACCGTCTCTCTTGTACAGCTCCCGCTTGTCCCAAAAAGAATCCCAGTGCCTAACAAACTTGAACCCTTCCTCCCTACACCATCGTCTCATCCACGCATTGAGACTCCTGATCTGCGTTTGTCTCTCTGGCCCTGCGCGTGGAACAGGTAGCACTTCTGAGAAGGCTACCTTGGAGGTCCTGGCCTTGAGTCTCCTGCCTAACAGCCTAAATTTTTGTTCCAAGACCTCACGACTGCATTTCCCAACATCGTTGGTTCCAACATGGACCACGACCGCTGACTCTTCCCCAGCACTATCTACCAGCCTATCTATAACACGCGTAATGTCCGCTACCTTCGCACCAGGCAGGCAAGTCACCATACGGTCAGAACGCGGTTGTGCCACCCAGCTATCTACTTGTCTAAGGATCGAATCACCAACTACCAAGAGCCTCCCTCCCGCCCCACCCAGGGATGGTTCCTTGATGCGAAAGGAAACCTGCTCACCAACTGAAGAAGAGGTCCCTTCTGAGGGCATGTTCCCCTTATCCTCAATACGGTGCCCTGATTCCACAAGATCCTCATTCTCCTTGACAACAAGAACGCTGCCATTTTTAGAGTGGGACACATCTGTCCTGTCCCTGAGAATCTTGTCCTCGTGCCTATCTAACTGTCTCCGCTTCTCCAGGTCAGCCACCTTGGCCTCAAGGGTACGTACTCGTTCCCTGAGAACCAGGAGCTCCTTGCAGCGAGCACACATCCAGGACTTCTGACCAGAAGGCAGATAGTCATACATGTGACACTCAGTGCAATACACTGGAAAGCCCCCAACCCCCTGCTGGCATTCTGACTTCATTATTCTGTTTTAGGAATAACACACTAAGAGGAAGAAAACGGCTATGATCCCCCGGCTAAGAGCCACAGGCCAAGAGCCCTTTAGCTCTCGCCCTTCGGCTCGCGCCAAAGGCTCGCGCCCCTGCCCAGCAGTTGCCTTTTCAATGCAAAAGGTCACTTCCTGCTAAGCACAGGAGGTGAGCACAAAGGGGGTGTGTGGCTTGTACTCCAGCAACCCCCAGCAGCCTTACAAACACACTCACCCTCAAACACAATCAAGCCCAAACACACTCAGCCTCAAAACTACACTCAAATCAACACAAAACTACACAAAAAAAGCCCCAAAGCTAGAGAGGACCACCCTTAGCTTCTCAGCTTAACCCACCACAGCCAAGAAAGGCAAAAAGCCCTTACCTCCTCTAGCAGCTGCAGACCATGTGCTCCTGAGCCCAGGTGACTCTGCTCTGCCCTGCCCCTGCCCAGCAGTTGCCTTTTCAATGCAAAAGGTCACTTCCTGCTAAGCACAGGAGGTGAGCACAAAGGGGGTGTGTGGCTTGTACTCCAGCAACCCCCAGCAGCCTTACAAACACACTCACCCTCAAACACAATCAAGCCCAAACACACTCAGCCTCAAAACTACACTCAAATCAACACAAAACTACACACAAAAAGCCCCAAAGCTAGAGAGGACCACCCTTAGCTTCTCAGCTTAACCCACCACAGCCAAGAAAGGCAAAAAGCCCTTACCTCCTCTCCTTAGCTGTCTAGAATCACTGGATTGCCCAGTGGGAAAAGTAGCTTGCCCATTGACTAGAAAAATCTGCCTCTCAATTTAAATACAGACAGCGCTTTGAAGTGTACGTTTAGCAGTGAGGGTGCCAATGCTCTGAAGTCAGTCTAGTTAGAAAATGGCCACATGATAATAACAGCACTCTCTTGTCACCATTTCAGGTGGGTAGGAAAGGGAGTTCATGGTCATGACATTTTAAGACTCAACTGACAGAAGTATCTGTCTCTTTATTATACTGATGTATAATATATTCATCTCTGACTATTCCCATGGGAGACATTACCTTTCCAGTTCTAATAAGTTCTTCAGAGAAGGGGAAAAAGCAGTCCTAAGCAAAGTTACACCTCTTTACGTCCACTGAAATCAGTGGACATGCTCAGTGGCCGCTGATGGCTTAAACCCCTCCAATTCTATAGAATATGTAAATGTGGAGATGGTCAAATTGAGACTTTGAAACATATCCTGTTGTTCTGTTGCTTTGGGGAGGACTTGAGGACGAAATATTTGGGGCAGTTTACATTTTGTAAATTATATCTCCACAGAGATTAATGCAGACGTTATTATTAGATAATGATAAAAGGATCACATTGTCAGTTGCAAAATTTCTGTCGACTGTAATTAAATGTAAAGGAGGATAATAAAAGGGTTGTTAAAGTGTGATGCTGCTTGTGGCCAGTTGGCCGTTAAAGCAGTATCCTTTAAGTAAGGCTGTTTCCGCTTGTCATTAAAGGGACGGCCCACTGTCCGAACGCTGGTCGCATTTCCTCTTGATTCTATATGTCTCCGTTTTCAAAAAAGTTGCAGGCTGTTTGGCTTCCATTTTTTAGGTGTCTTTTCCGGGAATGCGGGAAAGTGCACTCCCAGAAAGCCAAACAGCCAGCAACCATTTTGAACACAGAGATGTTTGGAGTCAAGGGGGAAAGCTGCCCGTGTTTGGTGAGTGTGCCATCCCTTTAAGGATGTATGGAAATGGCCTAAGTAAGAAATCAGTGGGCATAGAAGGGTGTAACTCTGTTTAAGGCTGTACTCTGAATGAACCATATGTCTAACTGAATCCTTAACAGAAAAGCTTATTCAGAAAACATGAAACATAATTTACAACAGTATTAACAGGGAGGGTAAGAACAAATAAGTAAGTTGTCATTAGTAAGAGTTATTAGCACCCATGTTTAGCTTTGCCGTGGTTAAATAATGCATGCCAGCCATCACTGACAAATTTACTCCTACCTTTTCATGCCCTAGTAGTGGTTTGCTAGAGTAGCTTACTCAGGGATTTTTCAGCTGGAATGTGGTGGAACAGCGTTCCGGCACCTCTTGAAGTTAATCACGCGTCTGGTTGCCCCGCCCACCAATCTCCAGACAGAGATCAGTTCCACTGGAAGACTAATAGCTTATTAACCCCCTTTGGTGTGCTCCATAAAGATTCGGAGCACACTGACAAACTTCCTGCCCTCCCCAAAAGTCCCTGCATGACAGCTGAAGTCAAGGTTTAAAGAGTTCCAGGCTTCCTGAACATCAGCTGGGAGGGGGGAATCCCCCCTCCCAGCTGAAGTTTAAAGCCCATTTTGCTTCCCTGGGTTTCAGCTAAAAAGAGGAAATCCCCCCTCCCAGCTGAAGTTTAAAGAGCCCTTTTAGGGTTTCCCCAGGCTTCAGCTGGGAGGAGGGAATCCCCCCTCCCAGCTGAAGTTTAAAGCCACACAACACCTCAATGGCCGAATGTTGTACATTTCTGCAACCTCTTCTCTCAGCCTAGGGTTGCCAGCCTCTTGGTGGGGTCTGAATTTCTCCTACAAATGCAACTGATCGCTAGACTACAGAGTTCAATCAGTTCCCCTGGAGAAAAGGGCAGCTTGAGGAGTTGGACTCCTTGGCATCACATCCCTGCTGAGCTTCCTTTGCCAGATTCTACCCTCCCCAGGCTCAGCTCCCAGATGTCCAGGAATTTCCCAAGCCAGAGTTGGCAACTTTGGAATGCATCAGTGATCAGCCATTCTGCAGCCTAGTAGAAAGACAGGGGAGATCTTGGTGACTGGTCAGCTATCCTTTCAGCAGCGACTAGCCATTTTTCAAAAGGGGGAATGAGATACCATGAGGCTTCTTCTATTAATGTGGGCATAGTATTTCTTTGTTAGCTGTCTTGGATTGTTTTTCTTTTGAAAAAAGAAGATGGGATAGAAATAAGATAAGTAAATTAATAATGGTGCTATCTTAAGTGGACTTACAGCCTTCCTGAAACTGCTGACTTCAGTGCACTTAGAAGAGTGTAACTCTGCTTTGAGTTATTGACAATACCATCCAATCAAAGAACTGGGTGAATGGAACCCTATTTCTGTTTTTGCTTCCTGGGAATACATATGAGGTCAGTGGTATTTACGTACATAGACACAGATTGTGGTTTTGCATTTGTGTGCAATTCAATAGCAATGAACATATCTTAGTCCCATATCTTTAGTCCCAGACTAAATCCGTGGTGTCTCTATTTGAAAAGGTTGCTATTTGGCTCCTAGAGCTAGGGATGTTGGGCTAAGTAGACTCAAATATATGTGCTTCATGTGGCTCATCAATCACATTCATCTGTCCAATCCTGTTTTAACCTAAAGGACTTTGCTTGCTGGCCAAATCAAGGAAGAGATCCCATTACTTACTTAGGGTTCCTAGGTCCTGCCCTGGCAACCAGCAGGAGAGTGAGGGTAAGGGTGAGGGCAGTAGGTATTTACCGCTGTGGTCTTCCTTATGAGCATGCGCTCCCACTTTCTGGCCAGTGATATCACTTTATGGATGACTGGAAGGGACATCACTGCGCCAGAGCTGATTCTTTAAGACTTGGCCCAAAACACAGTATTTTCACTATGTCTGGAGCCAATTCTATAAGCCAGTGTTTCCCAGCCAGGCTTCTGCAGAATGCTGGAGTTCCCTGAGAAATTGGCCAAGAATTCAATATTTGTGCAAAAACAAACAGACCCAAATATCACACTGAAAGTAAACCTTATATTGGTTTTGGAAGTGAACTAATTTTGATGTTCCTGAAAACTGTATTTTGTTTTGATCATGGGGAAAAAATTAGATGATACAAAAAAAGACAAGAAAATGCTTCACTTTTTTTCTTACAGTGTAAGCTCACACATATATAGAGAAGCAGTTCTTTACAAATAAATTTTCTTGACAATAATTTAGCAGTCATTGAATTGCACTCCCTGCCATCAACTTTTTCTGGTCTGTAAGTTTTCATAGATAGGGGTTCGTCTGGATTCAAAAAATTAATTTAGGAGTTACTCCGTGGTGTCAGGATCTAACATTTTCTTTGGTCAGAGTTACGCCATATTTAATACTGTAGTCGTTAGCCTTTCTCTCCCTCCAGGTCCAGGTGTTATTTTGACCGCGCTTTCCATGGGAGAGAATACTCTTATCTGTTTCTACAGCTAGAGACCTTGACGAGCTGAGCCTTCCCATAGCAAAGTTCTCATCGCCATGGAAGATTGGGGGGGGGGGAGGTTGGGAATGAAGGGTTTGATGTATCACATGTTGTGCTTTCTTTTCCCATTCTCGACAATGACTGTGTTCAGCCAAGATCCTTTCTAGGCCTTGGAATATGGATACTTGTGTCAGAGCCTAGTCTTGCAATAAACCTTTTGAAATCAAGAATTTGTGCTTCTTGCAGAAGGGGGAGACGAACTCTAGATAACAGGGATTCCATAGTCTGACACGTGGAAAAAAGATTAGGAAACACTGCTTTAAGGAATGCTGTTGCTTCTGATCACACTGGAAGTGACCTCATTGGCAGGTGCACACATGTGGCCATTTCCCTGGCCTGCTTGCTAATGGCAGGCAATCTCTGGACAGCCTTCCTCCTCCCACTGATCGCCAGTGATTGACAGCAAAGGCAGGAATCCCCAGGAGATAGCCCACCACTGTCAGGCACTTGGGAACCCTAACACTACTATACTCTCTGTTGTACAAAATACTTCCTTTCTTAGTAATTAAGGGACAAGGTTGCTTTGTTCTCAACCACAGTGGAGAACCTAATGAAGTTACTGAATTAGGTTGTTGTGGGTTTTCCGGGCTGTATTGCCGTGGTCTTGGCATTGTAGTTCCTGACGTTTCGCCAGCAGCTGTGGCTGGCATCTTCAGAGGTGTAGCACCTCTGAAGTCTTTTGGTGCTACACCTCTGAAGATGCCAGCCATAGCTGCTGGCGAAACGTCAGGAACTACAATGCCAAGACCACGGCAATACAGCCCGGAAAACCCACAACAACCATCATTTTCCGGCTGTGAAAGCCTTCGACATTACTGAATTAGCCTTATGGCTTATCCAATTCTCCCAGTGTGCCATCACAATCTGACTTTCTCTCTGGTCTGTGAATGACTTTCTGTCTCTGAATATGAGTACAGTCACATGATGGGAACCACACATGCTCTGTTTTGTGGAAATTCCTTATAAAGCATTGACTCTCTTTTGTACTACCTTGGGAACATTTTCTCCCCTTTAAACAAATACTGGCTGGCATTTTTTTTTTAAAAATCCTGCCGTTCTTCCAAGGTGTCAGAGTGGGATTTGTATTCTCACAAGAACTCCATCCCACTTTATCCTTGTGACAGCCCTGGAAGAGAAGTTAGACTGAGAGAGAGTGATTAGGCTAAGGTGACCCAGGGCCAAGCTACAAGCGATGAATTACACTTGCCTGGCAAGTGAACAGACTCTCAGAGCCAAGCTACTAGTGACGCCTTACACAGGTTGGACACTTGTCAGCTTACCTCAAGTTTTGATGGGAAATGTAGGCATCCTGGTTTTACAGCTTGGCTCTCCATTACAGCTGCAAGACCAGGATGCCTACATTTCCCATAAAAACTTGAGGGAAGCTGACAAGTGTCCAACCTGTGTCAGGCGTCACTTGTAGTTTGGCTCTCAAATGTATTCCTCCCTTTCACTTGCCATTCACTTGCTCACCACTTGATCAAGTGGAGAGCAAGTGAATGGCAAGTGAACAGGGAGGAATACACGTGAGTCTGTTCACTTGCCAGGCAAGTGTAATTCGAACCTGGGTCTCCCTGATCCTTGTCTAACAGCCTTCCCTCTACACCACGCTGTTGGCTTGAAATCAAGTAAATGTTGGTAATGTGAAGTACCTCTTATCCTTCCTTGTCTTTTGCAGTGTAAAGATGGAATCAGTCTGAGGGAAAGAAGAGTAATTATTATAGCACTTTGCAGGCAGAGGGATGTGATGTGAATTTTTTTTTAAGTGTGAAGTTGTAAATAGATGTGCCAAAATTAAGGCTACGAATGACATATGCACTTAGCAGAAGGTATACAGTTAGCTGTTATTAGGAGAGCTTTCAGAGTACATGAGAGTTTAAGAGTGGGAAAAATATCCTGAGCCCCAGTGCATGTGTCAAAGGACCTCTTGTTTCCTTGAGCTAATAATGTCATACCACATGCAAAATGAATGCTAGATAGCATACTTTAGTAGCCATTTTCACGTCTTACCAGCTGCGCAAAATCATGCAAAACTCCCAGAACGACAGCGTCTTCCTGGCACAATCTCCAGTCATGACTCTGGTTCATAACGTGATGACATCAGAAATGATGGGCAAATCATGCCAGGAAGATGCTGTCGTTCCGTGAGTTTTGCATGATTTTCTGTGGCCAGTAAGACATGAAAATGGCCAGGGGTGGGTGGGGGGACGAGATCTGTATTTCTGTAGCCACATGTTGGATTACAAGATAAAATTTTAAATACAAGAGACACTATGGAATATATTTGTTCTTTTTTTTGCTTTCCTTATTGTATGCAGGAAAAAGCTGATATGACTATTTTGTTTCTTTTGATTTGTCTTCAGTTTTGGTTTTCCTCATTTTCATTGTTGATTTTTACCAGTTTGCAGGCCGCTTATTTGTACATGCTATCTATGTGCTGCATATGTTCTGTTGATGGTAAAATAGTGTGGAAAAGGCATTCGTTTAATTTTCCAGTAAAAAAAGGACACGTGAAAGTAAAGTTTCACATATGTGAAAATTTCTTGCGAGGACAAAACAATGAAAATGAAATGAGTGCATTTGAACTGCCACCATACAACTTTTGAAATTCTCTCATCTCCTGTTCTGTGGAGCAATGCCCTTTGGTAATTAGAGAAATCCATTGAATATATTATTTGAAAATATGAGCCTAAAGTAAGGGAGAGCAATCCTTTAAAATGCTAGGGAATGGTAAAATGGGAACAAGTCCTTGGTAAAGAAATATTCATTAGAGAATGTTTTTGTGAAGAAAATGTTTAAAAATACTATTTGGTTGGTACCTAAATCCATGTAAATTAGTTTGTATATATAGCATCCCAGTTGATGTTTGTTGTAGGCCATCTCAGCCTTCCGGCAGGGGACTCCTGGCACTTACCTCTGGTAGGGGGGTGTGCTCCCACAAGTGTGATGTCACTTCCAGGAAGTGATATAATCATGCAGTCCCTGGGAGCATGCCCATGCTCCACGGAGGCTTTGATTGGGGCCACTGCAGAGCACGGGAGTGCTCCTTCCCTCCACAGCAGCCCAAAACGTGCTTGTTTCAGCCCAAATTGGGCTCATTTTGGGTCCATTTTGGCATGGATTGGGGCCGCTGTGGAACGCAGGAGCGCTCCTGTGCTCCACAGTGGCCCAAAATGGGCCTGATCCATGCCAAAATGGGCCTGAAACTAGCCCAATTTGGGCCAAAATGGGTGCGTTTTGGGGCAGGAGTGCTCCCACGCTCTGCAGCGGCCCCGATCCAGGCCCCAATCCAGCGGGCCAGATCCAGGCGGCTGCTGTGCACAGGAGGGCACAGTGCCGCAGGGGAGCACGCATGGAAGGTGCCCCCCCCGCTGGCCAGGTAAGTGGGGGGGCGGGGGATCTCTCGCCCCTGCCGGGGGTCTGGCATCCCTAGTTTGTTGGCAGTGTCAGTCTTCAAAAGCAGACCAATTTAATATTTTCTGAGAACAAGTAGAGAATAGATACAGTAAATTTGGACCTCAATACTAGAGGTAATGTATGAAATTACTGGTTACAGTATTCCTCAGGATTGAGAAGTTATTTTATTATGTTATCTTAAAGATGTGGTAGAAGAAACCAATCTAGAAATTCTCTTAAATCTGATCATTATAATGCAGATATGCATTGCAACTCACAGGAAACAATTCTGCGCAATTATATAAAGTTCATAAAGGAGCATATTTGACCAAATTAACTTATTGTAATTGGTATTTATGTAATAATAGTTTATATGTGGATAGATTAGTGTAACGATGGATGTTCTCTATAATATACTGGAATAACAAATACAATAATCTGTGTGTTTTCTTTGAATCTCTGTAATCTTTTTACTTTATGAAAATCTTTGTCAGATATTTTAGGAAAGTTATGAATAAAAACTGCAAAAATATTAGAGATGACAGCAGCATTAAATCATATTTTCACTGTAAGTACCAGCTAGAGTGCCAACCACCAGGTGATGGCTGGAGATCTCCTGGAATTAAATTGCTGTGTCGGCCATAGAAATCAGTTGTCCTGAAGAAAATGGCTGCTTTGGAAAGTGAACTTGATGGCATTATACCCCTCTGAGGTCTACCCTTCCCAAACCCCACCATTTCCAAGCTCATCCCCAAAATTCTCCAGGAATTTCCCAACTTGGAGCTGGCAACCCTAGTACCAGTTTTCCAAGAAACCTTAGGTATTTGGGAATCAATAAAAGGGAAGCAGAAATCAAAGGTGGGACGGACATGGCCAGGAAGGATCTGCATCATCTCTAAACTATAATAATCTCTCGGCCCCTTGTAGTGCTAACATTACCTTTCATGTAGTGAAATGGTTTGAATCACTCCTTGATTGCTGCCTTTCTTCTTGTGTTTTTTTACATTAACACCTGCTGTGGTCTTAGAATATCCTAGCCAGTAGTGCTTTGGCAATTTCTATACTGTTGGTGTAGATCTCCTAGGAAGTAGGGTAGGTAATAAGCTTTTAAAAGGCTTTCAGGGTTGGCATTACTTTGAGTTATTTATTGAGACATCTATCCCATTGTGATGGCCTAAACTTCTGCCTGAATGGATTGAACACATTAAACTGGGGATCTGCACCCCTGTTCTAGAGGACATTTTCAACAACAATCATTAAGCAGTATAAGAGCCAAGATCTGGCCCATGCATGAATAGGCAACTATTAGCCACCTTATAGGGTTCTAAAAACCCAGGGAAAGCAGACTTTACCGGGAGGAGAAGAGATAAATGTGAATCAATAAGCAGTCAGATTAATAGATTGATATATATATAGATATATATAGGTTAATAAACAGAACATAGAGAAAATAATTAACTATAAGGATTAAATATAAGGATTGATTAACTAACAATATTTTCTTTTTGGCAAGTTCTGTACCAAACTGAATGTCTGTAGATATAGATGGGTCAAATTGATTGACTACGTGATGAGAGATATATAGAACTATTACAAAGAGATAGAATGAGTAATATATAGAGAATAAGTCAAATTGTTTGATATAAATGAATGTATGATTTATATGGTTTATGATATATAGAAATATTTGAAACTGAAAAATGGGATAAATTGTTTATCTAAGATGGAAACAAAGACTTACAGTTTGGGCATACAATGTTAAAAATAGTCAAGGATGTACTGCTTAGAATAATGGAGAATATATATTTGTTTTAGATAGAGGAAGCTAATAAAAATAAGGGAAAGGGGACAAAGGGTGGGAAAGCTGTTGGAAGTCAACAAAAAGGGGGGGAAAGGGAGGGGTTAGAGATGAAAAAACTGGGGAAAATTGAATGTAAATGTAAAAATAATGTTCTAACCCAATAAAAAATTTTTCAAAAAAAAAAAAAAACCCAGGGAAAGCTCCAGATTCCAGAACAATTTTAGTTTTCCCCCCTAAAATTGGACAACTCCCTTCAAAGGTAATAGCAATCACTGTGCATACACAAATATTGTAAAAAGAGCCTATAACATGCTGGAGTTTGAGCATTATTATGGAGGCAACCAAAGGCTGATGAGAAGCTCCAGAACTAGATGGGATAACAGAGCAGGCCAGTGTTGGCAAAGGTGAGGAAAGGCAGGTAAGGTGAGGTAAGGCAGAGAAGTAGTTAGGGAAAATTGGATTTCCCCTTTCCTGAGAGTCCTCACAGGTCCCCATATTGTATCACTTTATAAGGCAGTTGTAATTCTTAAGATAATATATGCAAACATTGAAAGCATTACATAAACGCTAAGGCAGGGATTGACAAATCCAAAGTGCCAGATTGCCATGGTGCCTAGAAATTTCAGCAATTATTTTATTATGTTGATGATGATGACGACGATGACGATGATTTTATTATGTTTTTATTATGATGTTTTTATTATGATTATGACCCCCATATTTATTTATATACAAGGTTTTTGCCATATTATAGCTTGAATAAAATTACGAGAAACTGTGAAGTGCTTAGCAGAGCCGGCACACCCATTGAGGCCAGGTAGGCGGTTGCCTCAGGGCATGGGGCGTAGGAGGGGGCACTGGAGGAGGTGCTGGGGGCAGGAGTGTGCACCACTGATCTGCAGCCTCCCAGCCCTCCCACCCCACGCTGCCGCCGCCACCACCAGCACACGCCCCTGGCCAGGCGTGGCAGCCGCGGGCAGGCGTCTGGGGTGGTGCAGGGCAACCAAGCGGGAGAGCTGGGAGGCCACCTGCTTGCTGTCCCAGCCGCCTGCCGCAACAATCGGGCCGATGGCACACACGCCCCCATGATGACATCACATGCTATGTCATCACGCATGCTGGTGTGCACGTGTGTGCATGCACACATGCCCTGGCCCACCAGCTGGCCATGGACATGGAAAACCCTGGTGCCGCTCCTGGTGCTTAGCAGTAACTTTTGTGGTAGCAATAATTAGAAAATATGGTCATTAAAATACGAAACCCTGAAAGCTGAAAAGTGAGTCCGGTGCCTAAATTTTGGATGGGCTCCTAGAGCAAAAGAGAACTTGTCAAGGCCTGTGCTAAGGATTATTATTTAAAAGACAAAAATAATAAGCAGTGTTTCACCAGTGGTAAAATCAGCAATAACACCATGCACAGAAAAATTATTAAAACTGTAGATGAAATCCTTATTCCAGAATGGTAAATTGTTTTGTTTTACCTACAAAAAAACTATTAAACAAATCTCATGCAACTGCCATCTGCAAGGGAACACCCCAGTCACCCGAGTAATGAATACAGAGCATTTCAGCTTTGAAATGTATAGAATTAGTCATTTACTAGCACTTTATCTGGTTCAATCACTTAAAATCTCAGAAGGTGCTGTCTGGAACTGCATTTACTTTTTCTTTTAAAATCTCCTTTCTCCATACATTATGCTGAGAAACTGAATGACCACAATTTCACATACTGGATTGGTATTAATTTTTCTAAAATACCTTTAGTGGAAAGAGCCTAACTGACTTTTATCCTATCACCAAATTGGATTAACAAAACCCTTTTCTCCTTTTCTAAATTGATTTTGAAATGTAGATGAACCGTCCACATGCCAGAAGGTGCATTACACTTTAGCCTTTTATGGATTATGTGACTGAAGGCATCCGGGTGATTGTATGGTGTTTTCAGCCATGCGGTTGTTAAAGAGCATTTAAAATCAATTTGAATGGTAATAGAAAGGCATTATGAATATAATATCCTTTAAATGTGGATATTGGATGGAAAAATAAATGTCAACATTTGTCTTAATGTTGGCTTTGTTATATTGATGGTGTCATTCTCATAATCAAGTGTAATGGACTTAGACTGAGTTATAAGAATTCTTGGTTCATTCCCTTAGGTAATGCAATTAGTAATGGCATGATGCCAACAAATACATAAGGTGAAAAAACTGCAAGAGTCTGAAACCCACTGATCATTGCTTTTTTTATACAAAGCACCGTTGTCACACTGTGACACACCTAGTTTTGAGAGCTATCCACCAGTACTATTCACCCCTCTAGATAACTAGCTTTATGTTTTTCATTTTTCAGGATGCAAATGAGGTAAGCATAAAAACATGGGATTGGGTTCAACCAACTTTTTCACTTGGTCTCAACTGTACTACAGCAACCATCCTACACGGCTTATGTACATGCAGGTCCTAAGATTCTCAGCATAGCCTTTTTGGGTTGTGCTGAATCTGCTAGGCACAGTGGCAAAAGTTTTGCTTATGTATGTTGGCTTATAGGCAAGCCTCACTGTATGCTGGAGAAAGATGGGAGCAAATGCCACATTGCCCCCCTCCCCACCAAGAGAGAGGAAGATGGACCCGATAAGACACAAGAGATCTGTCATGAGGACAGATCTGAAATGTATAATTTTCTTTAAACATAATCATAGGGGCAGGAGGAGTTAAACTTTTTCCCTGTGTTGTTCCTCTGATAGAAATTTCCTCAATTCCAGCATCCACCTCCTTTTAAATAATAACAACTGCTTTTCTATACCACTCTTCTAGACAGATTAGTGCTTCACTCAGAGCAGTGAACAAAGACAGTGTGTTATTATTATCCCTTCAATACAAATGGGGAGCTGGCGTTCACCCAAGAATACCTTCTGAGCTCATGGCAGTAATGGGATTTGAACCAGCAGAGTGCTGCTTTGCAGCCCAACCATTTAACCACTATGCTACAATGTGTAAGAAACTACTGAAGGTTGAGAAACTACATGGAGAACTTCAGGTCCCACCTTGACAGCAGTAACTCTGCTTCTGACAACAGCTCTCTTTGTGGCTCTGCCTTGGGCATAAGAAGGCCCCAGCCTCAAATGCAGCCTGTTTTTGGCATAGGGCTGGGAAATTCCTGGAGGCTTGGGGGTGGGGCCTAGGGAGGGGACGGACCTCAAAAGTGTTTAATGCCATACAGTCCTGTCCTCCAGAGCAGTCATTTTCTCCAGGGGAACTGTTCTCTGTTGTTTGGAGACAGGCTTGATAAATTCCAGCTTATGGTGGGCAGTCTCCCACCAATTCCCCTTATGTGGGAGAAATTGGGAAAGGGGAAAGGATGGGGAAAGACCTAGTGCTCCAGAGGCATGCCAGCATGTCAGCATCACTTCCAAGTTAAACCAGAAGTAGCAAAGGACAGCCTGAGATTTCCCAAAGGCTCTATGCTGACATCGCTTCTGGGAGCAATGCTAGCATATCACCAGTGATGTGAGATAATCCCTGGTGACATAATGCTGTCACCAGTGAGGGCCCCTTCCCCAGCAACTGGCAAGTCTCCCTCTGGTTGCCAGGGGACCTGACAACACTATTTTGTCGTACTAGCAGCTAACTAACTGTAAACTGACAAAAAAGTAACCAAAGATTAGCAGTTTATTCACTTTTATTTGTGTTCAACCTCGTTTTCCAGTTGTACGGCTGAGTATATTTCCCACTAATCTGCTTTGCTGAGTTATCTGATTTCTGTTGATGCAGGAAAAAGGCTATCCTTTAAAGAAATAATAGAAAGAAGCTATTAGAAGAGATGGTTCTGTTATTAATAACAAGTGTAAAAGGATTGGGTTTAAAGAGATAAAGTTTGTTTGAAGTCCATTTTTTCTGCATTGAATTTTCCCTTCTCTGCATTAGCAATGTGCTATCTCTGGTGGGATCTCATGCATTAGGTTTCGCTCCCTTTGAAAGCAAATAGCACAGTTTTGTCTGTGTTAATTATTCTGTCATTCTCAGCGGTTTTATTCAGGATGACTGGCAATAATATACTGAACTTCACAATGTGCCGCACAGATTCTATCACAGAATTCTCTGCCCACTTGTGTCACTCTTCGGCAGCCTTTGTTCTTTTCCCGTCGTGGTAATGCATTGGTATGTTCTTCTCTTTTCGGGTGATGTCACACCATAAAATAATTAATACCACTTCTTGACAAAGGCAATGAATAACAAAGATGGTTTCAAGTGATATTGTCAGTGGTGTCGGGTCCCTGTCAGAATCCTTAGCAAAAAAGACTTTTGTGACTGGGTTATCTCAATACATTTAAACTTGGGTGAAGGTTTGGGGGTATTTTTTAAATAAAATAATGGCCAAGCTTTTGATATTGTAGGAGATTGGTCACAAACCCTTTTTAACTCCTGTCCTAGAACACCTGCACCTAATTAAGGCACCACCAATGCCTTGAAATTGGTCGCAGAAGTTCTGTCAGATGTAAACTTCTTAAGAATTGGCGGTGCTGACATGGGAAATACCACAAGTTGATTCCAACTCACTCGGGCGCTAGTTATGAAGAATTGTCTGTGCAGCATAGAACCAGGGCTTTTTTTCAGTGGGAACGCAGTGGAACGGAGTTCTGGCACCTCTTGAAAATGGTCACATGGCTGGTGGCTCTGCCCCTGATCTCCAGACAGAGGGGAGTTTAGATTGCCCTCCGCACTGCTGGATGGCGCGGAGGGCAATCTAAACTCCCCTCTGTCTGGAGATTGGGAGGCGGGGCCACCGGCCATGTGACCATTTTCGCCAAGGGTAATTTAAACTTTAAAAAACGCCCCCCTTGTTCCAGCTGACCCAAAGTGACATCATTGTGTGGTCCTGAGTTCCAACACTGAGTTCCACCACCTCTTTTCCCAGAAAAAAAGCCCTTCATAGAACCAAGGAACCATAACACAGACAGGTTGCAGAGATGGAAATATTGTTGCTTGAGTGCTGGGGTAGTATGATTTCTCTGCAGCAGAAGTAATGCCCTTTATGCATATCTAGACCAGGTGCATGGAGGTCTTTGCATATGCCTGAGAACACTCCTACTTGTAGAAAAATTAAAAATCTAACTGGAGACTTAAACTTAAAGCAACAGAGCTGCTTATTCCGCAAGCCATTTTCTCTCAGCTTGCAGAACTCTGTCCTTATAGATGACACACGTGAATCTTGGAGACAGTCTGAAAGATTTTCCTGCCTATTGAGCAGGTTATGGCAGGTCTTCCGAGTCTGAATCTATAATGGCCACAAGGGATAGATTTCCATTTCACATCCAATTTTTTTTTCTTCAGGGAATGTGATGCTGAACTAATAATTTATGCAGTTTGTGCAAATAACATCTGCTTGCTTGCAGTAAGGCCAGGGTTGACAGCTCGAGGTTGGGAAATTCCTGGAAATCTGGGGTAGAGCTTGGAGAGAGGGGTTTGGTGGGAAAGGGGCCTTATGTCGCATAATGCACCTTCCAAGGCAGCCACATTCTCCAAAGGAAGAGATCCCTGTAGTCTGGATATCAGTTGTAATTCTGGAGATCTTCATGCTGTACCTGGAGGTTGGCAACCCTAAGTAAGGCACCTGGGTGGGATTGAAACCAGGGATTCTCCTAGCCAGGCCTCAGTGTTGTACAGCTTGTTCCATTAGGGTTGCCAGGTCCCCTTGGCCTCCTGGCAGTGTAAGCAGTCAGCCCGGCCTCCACCAGTTGTACATCAGTTTTCATATAGCTGCGTGCGATATTAAAAGTGGACAAACCTCTGGAGTTTAAAATGGCTACTGTATGGCCACCAGAGAGTCTCTGCCGTTGCTACATCCCGCCTGGGAGAACCAGGCATGCAAGGAATGCTGCTCTGGAATGCGGAGTGACCGCGGCTTGATTGGATTTACTGCCATCTCCGGCCCCACCGGCGGCCAGAGCAACAAAGGACCTGCAGAGTCACCCCCACTTAGCACATTCCTTCCCCTCCTTCCGTGATGAGACCTCCTGTCCATGATTGAGGAACTAATCAAATGACATTCATAAGTATAGACAGTCGTTCCTGGCACAATGTATCCCATCCCTAAAAACACTTAACCTAGCTCCGGTGTACTTCATCAGGAAAACTGTCCTTTTGTGCAGTGCTAGAACTAGTTTTGCATCTGTATTCACACACCCCGGCAGCTGCCAAGCAAAGTACTCAAGCCTTTTGTCCAGCCCAGGAACTGACCATTGGAGTCTTTGTCCTAACTGCTAGGAGGACTCTCCTCCACCTCAGGGCACATTTTACCTATAAAGGTAGAGCCCTGGCCTCATTCAAATCAAACATGTTTCTGGATCCTCAAGCGCTGTTCCCTTGAGGTTTGCTCTAAGCCTCTTGCCTTGCCGAGGATGCTGGATGTTTGAAGCTTCTCTCTCTCTGTCTCCTCACCACGGACTGGACCCCTTCTCCAGGATAGGTAGATATATTTAGTTCTTGTGTTCAATAAAAAGTTATTGTTTTATATTAAGCACCAGACTCGCTTGTTCTATTGTAGCAAGGGACTTGGTATACAAAGGTGACAGATCCCAGTTACCGCCTCTCGTATAGCCATCTTCCTTGCTAGCTAATTCCCCCATAAATCATATTTATTGCAAGGAGACCATTTCTGGTAACAGCAGGGGGGGATACCTGGTACACAACATTTTTAAGAACACACAGGTTGCCAGTTCCCCGCTGGGAGCAGGGGATTCCCCCCTCTCAGCCTCCCCACCACCACCACACTCACCTGGCGGGAGGGGGAGGAGAAAGGCAAGGGGAACTGGCCTGGGAGGCAAAATACCTTCTGAGCATGCCCACAGCAGGCGCACTCCCGGCACCAACGTGATGACGTCAGTTCTGGGAGTGATGTCATCATGCTGGCTGTGGAAATGCTCCTGCACTTTGCGTGGGGCCTATTCTTTAAGAATTGGCCTAGGGCCCAAATCAGCCCCAAGCGAAGTGTGGGAGCATTCCTTTGGCCAGCACAATGGCATTACTCCTTGCCAGCATGATAACATTGTTGAGTCCTCCAGGAGTGCACTCACTGTGGGCTTGCCCCAAAGGTATTTTGCCTACCAGGCCTGTTCCCTGTGCCATTTCCTCCCACTGGCCATGTGAATGGTAGCTGGGGGCAGAGGCTGGGAGTGAAGGTTCTCTGCCCCCACTGAAGGACTGGCAGCCCTATGTGCCATAGGGGCAGCTCTACAGGAAAGGGGAGGGAGGGATCTGTTGCCTGTGTGGACCAACAGTGCCATCAATGCATTCTCCACCCTAGCTTCAACCATCACGTGACGTGACTGGGCCACTTGACTCAGGCTCTATAAAGCCCTGGATTGTGGACTGCTGCTTCCAACTGGACAGTTTATTTATTTATTTTATATCATTTATAGTCTGCCTTTCTCACTAAGACTCAAGGTGGATTACACAGTGTGAGATATCAAGGGCATTTCCATAAACAATGCCACAGGGTAAATAAACACAAGTTTACAAAGACATAGCATTAGCAAGGGTCCAATACAGAGCTGAAGAAATGCTGAAACAGAACATAAGCAATTCTGTCCATGCTATGGATAGACCTGGCCAGGACCAAGCTTCCTTCTGCTGTGCCAACTGGCTCCCTAGATGCTCTGTCTGGAATGGCCTGCCTGGGGTTATGCAAGTTGCTTTGACTCTTGGACTCCCATTCGACTTCTAACCCCTCTTACTTTTGACCTGACCTTTTGCTCCTCACTGCTTGCACACCTCAACTGGGTGCTGATATCTTGACATTTAGTAACCATCATAAAGGTGTCAGAGAATGAATTGTTCTAACTGACTCTATGGTTGTTGCCTTCCTTCTTCCCTGCTGGCAGTCCTGAAAGCCTGAGCAAGAAACATCGCCAGTCCCTTCTTCTAACAGATACAATATTGTTTGGAATCTTTTTTGTGTGTGTGTATTTTTTTCCTTTGCTTCTCCCCCACTGTTTGAAGTGTGCAAGCCCCATCTCACACATTGCAGCAGAAGTTGAAATGAAATGATGGGTCACTCCATCTTCTGTCCCTGTTTTGAGGAGATGACTCTGAGCAAAGTGTATTGCTTTCCTGCTACCATCCATATACCAGCCTTTTTACTGTCCAATTACTGATTATGAGGCTAAGTGTAGTGAGCAGTTGTACCAGCACTGAAAGGAACTGTAAAATTTGATTGCATAAGTAATACTTGGCATGGATGCAAAGGAAGGGCTTAATTAGGATGCCAATAAACTGGGAAAGCTGTCGTACTGAAATTGTTTTGTTTATATCCTTTCAAGTGCATGTTCGTTTGCCTCTAAGAGTACATACAAATGCTTGAGTGTAAACATTCATAGCCAACTGCTTAGGAAGAATTATGTCAGTAAGAAAGCCTTTATTTATCCTTCTTGTCCCACCACCTCCAAAATTTCCAGGGTGGTTTCAGTCAGGGGTTTTGGTAGCCCAGAACTTACATCTTAGTGGAATCTAATATTTTCATGGATTCTAAAAAATACATCCAATACATTGTGTTAAAGACAAAGTCTAATGAGTGGATTGGTCACTATATAGTTAACCAATGTTTTTTCAAAGTCTTTCCTGTTCTTGCAAGCTTACATTTATCTGTGAACTAGTTACCAATATTGTATGGTTTCTGCTGTATAGTAAAACTTGGCCTGACTTGGATGAACTAGACTATACTGATCTTGTCAGACCTTGGAAGCTAGTAGGGTCAGTGCTCTTTACTTCATGGGTGGGAGACTGCCAAGGAACACCAGGGTGTCTATGCAGAGGCAAGCAATGGCAAACCACCTCAGTTTGATGGCCCTTTCCACATCCACAGTAAAACTTTAATTATCAGACAGAATTTATTTTAAATATTTCTACCCCACTCTTCTACTGACAAAATAGTATTCTGAATTGCTTATTAAAAAGTTATAAAAATAATGCAAAATGGTACATTGATGCAATAATGCAATAATGCAAAATGGTACATTCCTTGATGGAATGTCCTAGTAGATTGAAGTGTTCTCCCACTGGTTTCTGGATGTTGCCATTTTTAATGTCAGATTTGTGTCCATTTATACTTTTGCGCAGAGGTTGGCCGGTTTGTCCAATGTACAGAGTAGATGGACATTGTTGGCACATGAGGGCATATATTACGTTATAGGATGAGCAGCTGTAAGAGCCAGAGATAGTGTAGTTGATGCCATTGGGTCCTGTAATCGTATTTTCTGGGTAGATATGAGGGCAGAGTTGGCATCTGGGTCTGTTGCAGGATCTGGTACCTGTTAGCCGGTTTGTGGTTGTTAGTGAGAAGTCGTTTAAGGTAGGGGGGCTGTCTATAGGCAAGGAGAGGTCTTCCACCCAGGGCTTGTGAGAGAGAGGCATCATTTTCCAGGATGAGCTATAGATCGCTGATGATACATTGGATGGGTTTGAGCTGGGAACTATAGGTGACAACCAGTGGTGTTCTGTTGTTAGTTCATTTTGGTTTGTCCTGGAGCAGACTGTTTCTGGGTACTAGTCTGGCCCTGTAGATTTGTTTCCTCACCTCATTTGGTGAGTACTGTAGCCCCCAAAAATGCTTGTTATAAATCTCTTAAGTGAGATTCCCAATCAAGAGCATTGGAGCAGATACAATTGTAACGTAAGGCTTGCCTGTAGACAATTGACCAAGTGGTATGTTTAGGGTGGTAGCTGGAGACATGTAGATATGAGTATCGGTCAGTGGGTTTCTGGTATAAGGTGATATTAATCTGTCCATTATGTAGTTGAACAGTGGTGTCCAGGAAGCGTACCTGTTGTGTAGAGTGATCCAGGCTCAGGTTGATAGTAGGGTGAAAGTTGTTGAAGTCCTGATGAAATCTCTCAAGGGCTTCCTTCCCATGGGTCCAAATAATGAAGATGTCATCCAAGAACCTTAAGTACAGAAGTGGCTTCAGTGGATGGGAGCTGAGGAAGCGTTGTTCCAAGTCCACCATGAATATGTTAGCATATTGTGGTGCAATACGTGTGCCCTGCTGTGCTGTTAACCGGTAGATATAGGCTGTCACCAAATTTGAAGTAATTGTGAGTAGAGATGGGCACGATCCGCATTATGATTGAAAAAAACCCAGCTTGATCGTTAATTTTTTTTGGATCGTGCCCATCTCTAATTGTGAGTAAGCATGAAGTGACAAATCTCAGTGGCAAGGTGTGCTGTGGTTTTGTCCAGTATAATATTCCTGATGGCTTCCACACCATCTGCATGTGTGATGTTGGTGTAAAGAGCCACAACATCCATGGTTGCTAGGATGGTGTCATCTGGTAGGTTGTCAATGGACTATATTTTTCTGAAAAAGTCAGTAGTGTCCCGTAAATAGCTGATCTTACTATATCTTTATTTCCAAGACAGTACTTCTGTCTTGTCCAGATTAAATTTCAGTTTGCTTGCTCATGTGTAGCCCTTCAATACATCCATAACAATGATTAAGCGTTTCCATTGCCTTCCCAGAAAGTACAGGTAGAGCGGCAAACCATCTGTATAAACAGAATCAGTGTGATGAAGAGGCTAGAAAGCTGGACTAGGATTTGAGAGACCCAGGTCTGAATTCCTACTGTGCAACGTATACTCTGTGGGTGATTTTGTGACAGTCACATTCTCTCTTTTAGCTTACCTGACAAGTTAGTGATTGTCAGGGCAAAATGTAGGAGAACAATGTTAAAGGCTGCTTAAAATTCCTGTTGGGTATCTAAATATTTTATTATTTATTCCTCAACACCCAAACACACATTCCCATCTGATTTACCAACTAAAGCTGAACTGTTTGACTTTGTAATAAAAACAGAGGCAGGATTAACTGATGAAAAAGCATCCCTCTCCCTAAAACCAGGATGGATAAAAATGTAATAAGCAAACAAGCAGAGAGAGAAATTTTCAGGAAAAAAACATTACTTTGGTGTACTGGTTAAGAGCACGGGACTAGAGATGGGCACAATCCACATTACGATCGAAAAAAACTCACGATAATGGCAGTCGTGCAATCGTGACCCAGTGGATCGTGATCATCCACAGCCAATGATCCAGCGATTGAGAGAGGCCTGGATCGTTGCGTTCGGGCAGACACTCAGGCGCCAGCAATCTATTCCCCTGGCAACGGAGCCAGGGGAAAGCCTGAGCTCTGTTTGTCCTCCTTCTGTCACCCTGGAAACCCGAATGGAAGCCCAGGTTTCCTTGATCAGCAGGGCTTCCTTCCAACCACGGAGCAGCAAAGCAGTCACCAGTTGGGAGAAGAAACCCAGGGGAGGGAGGGGGGAAGGGGGTGTTCTGTAGCCATGGACACTCCAATCTCATCCCTGCAAACCCTGATAGGCAGCTCTGACAGCCAAACACAGACCTCCTGTGTTGCTGAATGGGACCTGAGGGGAGGCAGCTCGTTGCCACCTCCCCGTGCCTGCCAGGCTCGGCGGCTGCCGTCATCACCCACATTCCTTTCTTGCCTGGAATACCAGCACGCTCCACTTCGGCCTGGCGGGCGGGCACATGGGGGGTGCCACCGGTGAGCAGCCAGACCCCCCCACCCCCTGAGGGGAGGAGGCTCATCGCCACCTCCCCGTGCCTGCCAGGCCCAGCGGCCACCAGCACCACCCACCTTCCCACATAATACCAGCATGCCCTGCTTTGGCCTCCACGATCCACGATCCATGGCTCGGGAACGGGAGATGATCGGCGCAGATCGTTATTTCGGGATCATCATCGGCGTCGATCCACAATCCGCTGGATCGTTAAAATTTTTTGGATCGTGCCCATCTCTACACGGGACTCTAATCTGGAGAGCCGGGTTTGATTCTCCACTCCTCCACTTGAAGCCGGTTGGGTGACCTTGGGCTAGTCACAGTTCTCTGGAGCCTCTCAGCCCCACCCACCTCACAGGGTGTTTTGTTGTGGGGATAATAATGACATACTTTGTAAACCACTCTGAGTGGGTGTTAAGTCATCCTGAAGGGCGGTATATAAATCGAATGTTATTATTAAAATATCAACCAAAGGAAAGCCTGTCTCTGTCCTAGCCTGGGAACTTCACCCTCAGCTCTTACTAAAGGGCTTTTCATCTGTACCTCTGCCTATCACCAAGTAGTATACCGTATTTGCCTGTGAAGTTGCTACAGATTGCACAGCACCAGGTCACTATCAAGACCACGATGGAGCAGTTGAAAAGGAAATCCACTTACAAGACTAGTTGAAGGCGTTTCTTGATATGACAAGCCACACCTAACTTTAACATCCTTATACAAATTTTATACTTGAAAGAGAAAGACATTCAATTAGACAGAATGTACCAATTCCAATACTCTTCTATTTTGAGACAAAGGTCTTCCTTCTTTAATATTGTCCTCTTCTCTTCGTGAGCCCTTCTCAAAAAGAAGGATCCAAGAAAGGGATTTGTGCTCCATTGTGCACTCTTTTGTATGGCTATCTTTTTCTTTAAAACATACATGGTGGGAAAGAGGGAGACATAAAAATCAACCAGTGGAGAGCTTTTGGCTTAAATAAACGTTCAGTTCATTCTTGTGAGTATTATATAAATGCTTCAATCCTGCTATAAAATCTTAATCCAAAATCCAGACAAAGTGCTTTCATGTCTTTCTTCACTTTTAGCACTTACAGAGTTTTTTTCTTAGCTACAACAAGGTGGTACTAAATTTAGGGCTGCTTAAAACATACCTTTACACATGCACAGAGAGGGGGTCAAAAAGTAAGTGTAGAAAAGTTAGGTCATTTTTGACCAATGTCTTTTAAACTTTATTTTTAGCTAAATGTGCACCTGAAGCTGCTTTCTAGTGAACTAGGCCATTGGTCCATCTATCTCAGTATTAATCTACTCTGTCTGGCAGCAAATCTTCAATGTCTCATGCAATAACCTTTCCCAATCCTGTTGCCTAAGATTTTTTAACTGGAGGTAGTCAGGATTGAAAGTGAAACCCACAGCAGGGCAACTGAGACAGAGTTGGGCAGAGGGGTCTGTGAGAACAAAATCCCAGGGATCTTGTGTACCCTGAGGGACCCAAGCTGCTGTGCAAAGTTATATGATTTGTTTTATGTAATGCGTGGGTTGAGGGGTAAGAAGCAGGGGCCCAGAAGAAATATTTGTTTGGGGAACTGTAGTAGGGTTGCCAGGTCCCCTGATACCTCAGCAGGAGATCTGGGTCCTGGGTCCTACATTTGTGGGTTTCCTTTTTGCTTCTGCACTCCCCAGGGGGCTGAATCAGGCTACTGCAGCAGCTCGATTTGGGCTGAATCTAGCCCGAATCTGGCCCAAATCCGGCCAAATTTGGCTGGATTCATGCAAAATTTGGCTCGAGTTAGGCTGCTGCAGCACGTAGGAATGTGCCATGCTGAGCTGTCCGTGAGTGCGCTGCACTGCCCAGGGGTGTGTCCTGTGAGGCGTGTTCTCCCCACTGGCCAGGTAAGCAGGGGGAGGGATAGAGGGTGGGAGCGGGATCTCCCCGCCCCTGGTGGGGGACTGGCATCCCTAACCTGTGGATAGCTTTTGGCATAACTGACCATCAGCACTGAGGAAGATAAAGTGTGAACTATGGCTATAAGGTTGCAAGCTGAGGGCAATAACAGCAGCCAAACCAGTGAATTCCAGCAGCTGCTGAGATAGCTGTACCATAAGTCACACACGCACAAACATAGATTCTGATACCTTGTCACATAGCAATTTTGACTGTTTGGAACACTTCTGGTTTATCATCTCATATCTGTGCTATAGATTATACAGTAGAACCATGATCAGATCTCTTGATATTTATTTAATTTTTTTATTCACCAAAAAACAATTAACAATGAATTCTTAAATACTAAAACTGACATTTTAAAGAAATGTAATCTACAAATCATTAAGTTTGTATCTTAGTTCACTTGAACATCAAAAATGTATTCTTGATTTTGTTGAGCCATTCAGAGAGTTCTGTTTGGGAAGTTTTCTTCCAATATCTTGCCAAGATCATTCTTGCAACTGTAATAATGTGTAACATCACATTTCTATAGTGATATGGTATGCTCATCAGGTTATTTAACAGAAAGACCTCTGGATTAAAGGGAACCAAGTGTTTTTTAACATTTCATGGATACCATGCTAAAATTTAATGCTTTGAGGACAGAACCACCAAAGGTGAAAAAAAAATCAGATCCAGGCATTTTACAAAACCAACAACAGTGTGAACATGAACTATAAATTCTTAAAAGTTCTTGGTTGAGAGATGTCACTGATGTATAATTTTATCGATGTTCTCTTTGTATTGCAAGCTTATCAAAAAGGTTGAGCCCTGAATTAGAATATATTGCCATACTTGAGCTTGGATTTTATATCCAAGCAAGTTGTTCCATTTGAAATTATGATTAATACCTGTAGCAGTACAATTTAAGACAACTTCATACAATTTAGCCATAAAACGCTTAGTATTTTTAACTACTAGATGTTCAAAATTAGCGCAGACTCTCATTTGAGGATTTTTCAGGATTTTGTTTAAAAAATTTTTATCTGCAAATATTCAAAGTAGTTAATTGGTTTACTACTTTTCCTGTTTATTTCTTCAAATGGAACAACTCTATTACCAGTCATAAGAGTTTTATATGCTTCAAGCTCATCTAACTAAAAAATGTAACTGATAACTTTTGTAATCTATCTAAATCTCAAATAGCAGAAGATAAAGTGGAATATCCCTAGAGAAAATTTATTATGATAGAATTCCCAGCTCTGTAGTAAATTATTACTTTTCAAGCCACACACACACAAAATCTCAGTGCAAGGTGAACTAAAGCCTATTTAACAGCAGTAGTCAAACTGTCACCCAAGATGGATACAAGTGAATACAATATAATCAATAGCTAGGAATGCAAAAGTACAATATGATCAACAGAATATTCAGTGAAAACAAATAAAATAGGATATGGTAGCAGCAAATTTGAAGACTAGCATAAAACTGAACACGGAGATGAAATCTTTCTGAATTAAAGAGTAAGTAATTAACATGACATCTTTAGTAACATCAAAATACCCAGGGTATTCCATTAACATCATCAAACAGTACCCAGTAGACTAGTCTATAATCCCTGTCCCTTCCAAAGATCTCTTTGAGCCATTATAAGCCTATAATCTGAGTAGAAGGCCTCCTGAATAAATCAGTCTTGCATAGTTTTCAGAAAGCCAGGAGAGTTGGGAGCTTTACTTACCTCCTCAGGTAGACCATTGCACAAGGTGGGAGCTACCTACAGAGAAAGCACATGCATGGGCAGTTGTTGATTTAGCCCAAGGCAAGATGGTATCTGCAGAAGGTCCTGTTCAGATGATCAAACCTGCTGTGGTGGAACATAGAGAGGCAGTTGCACATATATGATGGACCATAACCATGAAGGGCTTTGAATGGAATAATCATCATGAGCCTGGTAACTAATGGGTAGCCAATGGAGTGACTGCAGAATGGGAGTGATATGCATGCTCTGTCTAGCTCCTGACAGTAAACAAACTGCAGCATTTGCTCTATCTGGACTCTGTAAGTTGACTTTGAGGGGGGACCTATGCAGAGTGAATTACAGTGGTCTAGTCTTAATGTTACCATGGCTTGAATCCAGGTGGCCAGATCAGTTTTGTTGAGGTAGGGGAGCATTTTCTAGGCTAGTCTAAGTTAGAAGGAGGTCTTTTTTTTGCTACTGCATTTACTTGCTTCTCTAGCAGCAGTGCTGGATCCAATATAACCCCTAGAATTTTCACTGAATCAACCAGGGTCAACTAGACCTCATCAAAGGTCAGAAGCACAATGTCCTTCAAGATATCTGCTTTTCCAATCAGCATCACTTTCATCTTGCCTGGGTTCAATTTAAATGTGTTTGCTTTTAGCCATTTGACAACAGCTCTCCTTTGTGCCTCTCCTGCAGCTATTAGTCCCTTTGGGGGTTGGTGGGGAGACACAGACCATGTTTTACCTCTTTTTTAACCCTACAAAGGATAACAGAAACTGTATGTGATGATTTCCATCAGAAAAAGAATGCAGTGGGAAAGGATTAATTCCCACTGTTCTGTACAGTGGTTACTTACAATCCAAACTAGGGTCCCTGCCTTTTTTTAAACTTTTAAATATATATATGTTAGTAGATCTGATTGAAGGATCTTCCACATAACATGTAGTTTAGCAGGTTGTAAACATCATTTACAACAACCTTTGAGTAGGTTGATAATATTGTTATCCTTATAGTGTAGATATGATGGGGCCAGTGTTACGTGATAATTGTTTGTTTACGGCCTCCTAAGTAGATTCAAGATTGTGATGAGATTTGAAGTATATTTCCCAGCTCACAGCTTTACAATGCAGTCCTAAACTGAGATCATTTAAGTCCATTGAAGTGAATGGGCTTAGAAAGATGTGTTTAGGACTGCACTTGTGAGATTCTTACATTATGCCTGGTGTAACAATTGGTGTTACAATGTCTTTCATAATAATAATAATAACGTTTAATTTATATACCGCCCTTCAGGACAACTTAATGCCCACTCAGAGCGGTTTACAAAGTATGTCATTATTATCCCCACAACAAAACACCCTGTGAGGTGGGTGGGGCTGAGAGAGCTCCAGAGAACTGTGACTAGCCCAAGGTCACCCAGCTGGCTTCAAGTGGAGGAGTGGGGAATCAAACCTGGCTCTCCAGATTAGAGTCCCACGTTCTTAACCTCATCCCATTGAAAAACAATATCTAGTAGCCCACGGTTGATAAAGTATCTGGAAAGAAGAGTTTTCAACTGAACAGTTCCATATGTGAAATATTATTTGAGATTCACTTCTGCAAACTAGATTTTAAACACCCAAGCAATAGGGTGTAAAAATATTTGAATGCTCTCTCACCTCACTGTTTGGTTTCTGCTGCTCATCTGATGGATGGATTCTCTGACAATATTAACAAGTGCATGTTTGACCTAAGCTCTTAAGGAGTTGTCTGTTCAACATAGTACCTTCTACTTCTACACTTGAATATATCTCTATATTGTGTTAAGCTGAGAGGTGTCAAAGGAGCCAAATGTATTTTGGAAGCCCAGCGCCCATAGTCATTCAAGAGGACTTAGAACACTTCATTCTTTGAGTTTCCTTTGAACTGAATTGACTGCCCTGCCCAGAACTACTTAGTTACTGGTGAATGCAAAAGGGAATGCACTATTTGAGTTATATATTAAAGTATCCAATATCTTCAGGTTGAAGCATTATTTGATAGTATGAAAAATGGGAACAAAACTATCTCTGTAGAATACAGCATACTGTTTTATCAGCCTGTAGGAGGAAATTGTAGCATCTCAGACAATCGTCCTGCAGTAATTGATGGCAAACACTGAATTTTAAGGTCAGTTCTATCAAGAACTAATTAACCTTTTCATATTTTGTTTTTGGAACATGATTTTCCAGGCAAAATTATATGTAGTTCTGTTAACTAAGCACATTATGAGAAAATTCAAGCAGGCTTAATTCTGATCTCCAACAATGAAATTCATATTCTTTGGCATGAACACCAACCGTACTATCTTTGCACTAGGATATATGTGCAGGGTGGGGGGAGGGGAGCAATGTTCTTTTGCTATTTCTCACCATTTCATTCTTGATTCCCCCCCCCAAAAACAGGCTCCTTTTACTTTAATGCTTTTGTGGCTGACCCATATGCCCTTGACCTGTTCCAGTCTGGCATCAGGCCTGGCTTAAGATCAGAGTCTGCTTTGGTTGATGATCTGTTGGCAGCTGGATAAGGGAAATGCCTCCCTGTTGGCCCTCCCGGTGGTGGTTTGAGAGTTTTTTTATCATTTGGACAGAGAAAGTGATGGCAGGAGATGAAGAATGGGATTTGCTGTAGGGAGTGTCAGAAGGTTCATGAGTCTCCTTAATGAGATCATCCAGACTTTTGGTGTGGGCTGTCCTCAGTATGTAGATGGCTCCCAGCTTTATATATCATTAAGTAAGTCACAGGATGCAGCCATTGCTGCCTTGTGCCATTTAGTAGCTAGGAGAAGCTGAAAATGAATGAAGATGGAACTGAAGCTAAGGCGTCTGCTTTGAAGTGGACCTTCCTCCTCATGTTAAATGGCATCCGATTCTCTTTGATAGTCACCAAGGAGTCTTGAGAGTTCTGTGGGTCCAAGATCTATTACTGGAGAAATAAGTGTCTGCAGTGGTGAAAAGTGTTTTTTTCCATCAACATTTGGCCCTCTGTTTGGAGACTGCAGATCTGGCCATACTGATTCATGCAACAGTAACCTTGAGGCTTGTCTGTTGTAACATGCATTATATGGGGTTGCCTTTGAAGATGATTTGGAATCTGCATTTGGGGCAAAACGCAGCATCTAGTCTGTTATCGCAGTGGGCCACAGCGATCATATCACACCTCTTTTGCAGTCTTTGTATTGGTTGCCCATTGCTTTCCAAGTCCAATTCAAGGTGTTGGTGCTTACCTTTAAAACCCATCTTGACTTGGGCCCACACATGTGGAGAACTACTTCTTCTGGTATAAACCCATGTGACAGCTTTGGTCAGTGCAGCAGTGCCTTTGATCCATTCCAACCCTAAAAGTACACTCTCTGCTGCTTTCTGTTTGTGGACTTTTTCTGTGTCAAACCACTTATTATGGAAGAGCCTCTCAGAGGAAACTAGAACCTAGACTTGTAAAAAAAAATCCCTCTGGATTCTCAGAATTAGTGTTCTTTGGATGCCCTGATCCAGCAGCTAAGGCCCGAGTTCTGATCTCTAGCAAGGAAACTGGAAACAGCAGCTGGCTGGCTGGGGCCCTGCTAGCTGGCAAGCAGCTGGAGAGTAAGACTTGGTTGATTTTGTTTCTCCTCTACTCACAGGTAACTTAAGGCCTGGGTGTGCTCAGAGATGTGAGCCAAAGGTACTTTGGTTAGAGCTGAGAGGCAAGAAGATTCTGTAGCAGAGGGAGAAGACTGATGCTTCCTCTCCAGTTTGATTGTATTGTGTGTGGGGTGTTGGTATTGTAAGCAACTTTTGTTCCTTATTGGGGAGCAAAGCAGCATATAAATGTTGAAATAAAAAATGGCAGCTGTGTTGCCATGCTGAAATTAAGGATGGTGCCTTGAGTTCGTATGTGGAATTTTGATGCTGGGAATAGGAGATCATTTCAGAGTAGGGTTGTCAGGTCCCGACTGGGAGGGGGGTGGCTGACATCTATTGGAAAATCTTTGCATGTGCACATAATGAGCGTGCTCCTGAAGCCAATGCAATGATGTCACTTTGGGAGTGACGCCATTGTACTGGCCACGGGAATTCTCTTGTGCTTTGTGCTGGCCCAATTTTTTTAAGAATCAACCCATTTGGGACCAAATCAGCCCCAAGTGAAGCAGACAGCATTCCTGCAGGTGGTGCGATGACATCATTCCTTGAAGTGATATTATCACAACCTCTGCAGGCTTGCTTAGGAGGTATGTTGCCTCCAGGGCTCATTCCCTGTGCTTTTCCCTCCCATCAGCCAGGTGAGTGGTGGCAGAGGGTGGAGGCTGGGAGTGGGGGATCCCCTGCCTCCATTGGGAGACTGGCAGCCCTGTTTCAGGAGGGTCAATTCAATGGGAACATTCTGTACTGTGGGCTTTCTCTGAAAGCTTTTATTAGGGTACCATGGGCCTGGGCAATACACATTACATAACCACACACTCTGTCACCACCAAATTTTGATGCCTCAGTAACATAATTGATTTGCCATTTGAATTATGCCACTGAAAGTGAATTAATAAATCTTTCCATTATGAGCATGTCATTAGCAGGTAGTTTTCTTAAACTGACAGCCTCACTGGATCTGTATCATAAAACCACCTCTGAGAATGGGTATTAGTAATGCTTTGGTTACTCAAGTGTATACATTAGGAGATCTTTTGGCAGCATTAAATGCATTACCAGATAGCTATTTATAGGCAATTCATTAAGCTGCAAATTACATGAACAATGAAATGAGGTTTTCCCCATTTTTAACACACCGATGTCTAAGGATCAGAGAATGATCTTCATAATAACATCAGTATATTTAATGAAAATTTATTTCCAGTCACTGTGAGAGGGGGTGGTGCTATCAAGCTGTTTTGAAGAATTGGAAATCTATTTGCTAACTGTGGAATCAGATGAAAATAAAGTGAGACTATGGGAGGAAGGAATCTAGGGCTATATATGGGTAAAGGGGGACTAGTTAGGTTTATTCTCTACCTAGTAACTCTTCAGCCTACAAGATCCACCTCACTATATCTTTAGATCAGATTCTGCACTCAGTATTTTGGTTTTTTTGTTTCATTATACTCCACTTTTCTCCCCAGTAGGGACCTTACAACATGGCTCACAACATTCTTCTTTCCATTTTTTCCTCACAACAGCCCTGTGAGGGTTAGGCTAAGAGGGTGTGACTAGCCCAAGGTTACCCAGCACACTTTCATGGCAGAGTGGGGATTTGAACCTGGGTCTCTCAGATCTGACCACACCATATGGGCTCTCAGAATTCTCAAGGCCAAGCGAGCATAACATTGGAACTTCTATGAATGATCCTTCCCAACTTTTTAAAAATGGAAATAGCCGCAGGAAGCCTTGTCATGGGTTATTACAAGAGAGAGGGGGTTCAACCTTCCTGTGTGGTTTTGCTGATAGAAACTACCATTCCTAGAATATTAATTCTGGAAGAGGAAAGTACAGGCAAAGAGAGGATGCCTGTCTCTTCCCCCTCTCCCCTCCCCATTCTAAGACCACAGACTCAAAGGAGTGAGGGGTGGGTCAATTTTGATCAGTGCAAATCTGTCCCGCAAAGGATTAATTCTCCTCTGTCCCTGCAATGTGGCCTGATCTGACCCAGGGCACCATTAGACTGCCGTTTTTTCCATTCACACATTGCATCCTGTTTGACTCTCATTCTTTCCTGTAACTTGTTGCTATAATTTTTTGTAGGCAGTAAGCATAACTTTAGTCTCAGAGCAGGACCACAAGTGACGCCTGACACAGGTTGGACACTTGCCAGCTTCCCTCAAGTTTGATGGGAAAGGTAGGCAGCTTGGCGGAATGTTGGACAAGTGACAGTTGAAAAGTCCATTGGACAGCAGTCGGAGAGCCAAGCTGCAAGACCAGGATGCCTACATTTCCCATCAAAACTTGAGGGAAGCTGACTAGTGTCCAACCTGTGTCAGGCGTCACTTGTAGTCCCGCTCTCATTTTAAGAAGATAGGATTCTCAGCCTATGAAGTGCAAACCATCACTACTTCCTGAGTAGACGTTCCACTCCAAATAGGAAGGTAAGGAACCTTTGTAAGTGCCACTATTACTTTAATAATATTCAGATCCTGGCGATTTTGAAGGTGGAGCCTGGGGAGGGCAGAGTTTAGGAGGGGAGTGACCTCAGTGGGTTATAGCGCCATAGAGGCCACCCTCCAAGGAGCCATTTTCTCCAGAGGAACTAATCTCGGTTTGGGAGATCTTTAGCCACCCCCTGAAGGTTGATAATCTTAACTGAGAAACATACCCAACATCCCAGTGTAAGGAAGAGATCTTCTTCTCCATAGACTCCTGTTTCTTGCCTAGAGGGCTGTTGACTTGGATTTTAATGCTAAGTTTCAAATAAAACAATATAGGAAAATTCAGAGCCTATGAGAGCCAGCTTATTTGAGAATTGGTGAGAAGAGGTGACTAGAGTGATAGACTATGATAGGAAAGACCCAGGTTCAGCCTGCAGTTTGTGATGAAACACACAGGATGGCCTTTTACTAGGGATGCAAGAGGAGGCCTGAGTTCCTTGGAGGACACGTGGAGGAAGTTTTTTTCTCATTGAGGCTTTGTGCATATTTTCACTTGATTCTGATGTTGTTATATGCCTTTCTTAAAATAATCAATATTTTCTTTTTGTTTGGCTAGCAAATATATGTAGAAGAGTACTTAGATGAAAATTGGGGATTCGATAAAATCAAGAGCAAAATGTCCATTGTGAGTTCTTTTGTACAACCTTACAACAATACCCAAATGTGTATAGGGGCTGTTTTTGTTTGGTAAATTTGCCTCTTCAACTTGATTGTAAGTGTTGTATTCTATAAGTGAATAAAGCTAAAATCATTCATCAAATGTGCTTTCCTAGCAGTAGTCTTGATTGCCAGGATAAGCATAGTTTAAAGAACAGCATGCCCCACCTACACCATCTCTGTTTAAGCTCTACAGTTTCTTGATTGTTTTAAAGCCCTCCTGTGCCACTTCAGTCATAAAAACCGTTGTTCCAAAAAGATCAAATCCTATTTTGTATTGTGAATCACTTTCCGTGACTGTATCCTTGGTTTAGGTGATTAATTCCTTCATTTGCCATTTTTTTGTATTGTAAATGTGGAGAAATACTTTTTTACTTTGGGATTTGAGCTTGACAAAACTCCTACATTTAACATTTTTTCCCTCTGTCCTAGCAGAAGACAGGCAGGAGGGGGAAGTCAGTTGTTCCCAAGTATCACCTAAGTACCAGTCATTAAACTTTGGAAATATTTATTTATTTTTAATATATGTTATTTATAGTCCGCCTTTCTCACAGAGACTCAAGGCAGATTACACAGTGGCTGTTTCTACATATCCTTAAAGGGATGGCCCACTTACCAAACGTTGGTGGCTTTTCTCCTTCACTCCACACATCTCTGATTTCAAACCAGTAGCAGGCTGTTTGGCTTCTATTTTTTTGACGCCTTTTCTGAGAATGCAATTTTCCGCACTTTCCTGCATCCCCAAAAAGGTGCCAAAAACCAGAAACCAAACAGCCTGCTACCAGTTTGAAATCGGAGATGAGTGAAGGAGAAAAGCCATCAGAGTTCGGTGAGTGGGCCATCCCTTTAAGGACGTGTGGAAATGGCCAGCGTGAGTCAGTACAGTCAATGACAATGAAATGGCCAGCTCATACCTTAGTTGGAACCTAAGACTAGAAGTTGACATAGAGACTTGGGGGCACAAAAGTCTAGATTGTATCTTCCTGGAAATTTCTTTGGCCCACTAGGGGGTAGGAAAACAGAAGACATCAAATGCCTTGGCAAGGAGGGAAAAGAGTCCAGTTTTGCAGGTCCATTCTGGCTGATTCTATCTGGAGGTATGAGCTGTCACATCTGAGCTCCATCCTGATGGCTGCCATTGCCACGAGGAGTAGACAAAGGGATGGTTGCCTGGATGAAGGCTTTTAGAAAGCGGTTAACTTCCATATTAAAGAGCCTGCCTTAGAACACAACCAGCTAGGGCATATATCAAGTGAGGGACAGGGGAACTGCATGGTTGCGCCTTTCTTTTGTATCCCTTGCTCAATCCATTTCTGTGCAGAAAGCATGTGTGTGGGCTTTTTATTTTTAATAAATTCTTAACTAATTTAAAGTTTGATAGTCATTCTCCATAACAAATCAACATCCACCATTCAAATGCACTATTCAGAATGGGTGCCTGGGAAGGGGAGGTGGTCAGTTGCTAAATCATTGTTTCTTTGGGAGTATGCAAGTCTGCAAGTTGTTCATGTGGTAACCAGACCTTGAGTAGCAAGTGATGTGGGCACTAGGCAGAGCCTTTGAACAGCAACGTGGTATTGAAGCTACGAGTTCTGGCCTTCTTGGTGGGTAATTCCAAAAATGACCAGATGGTGGCAGTGTACTGAAGCAAGAGAGAAAGTCCTTCTGAGGGTCAGGCAGACCAAGAGAGTGGAACATTGCCAGGTTGAGACTTGGGTCAGTTGCTGGGTGTCTAGACACCTTGGAGGACCAAACGGAGTGGTGCTTGCAGGTCAGCAGGGCCATTCTGCCACAGTAACATTAATTGTTACAATGCAAACCCAATTGCAAATCATTAAGTTCTAAGCTGCATCTCTTTTGGTTATGTTGTTACAAAGGAATACCTTGAGGAGGGAGCTTTCATGGTTCAGCAGTTCTTTCAAGATTTACAGTGCCATTCTAATCATAGTTATACCATTCTAAGCCAATTGACTTCATCAGAATTAGAAGGGTATAACTTTAACTTTAACTTTAATTGAATTTTTATACCGCCCATCTCCCGGAGGACTCAGGGCGGTGTACAGCAAAAATAAAACATACAAATATAAAACAATAAGAATATAAAATATAAACATATTAAATAGTTTAACTCAGAAACAGGACAACTCAATTAAAACACATTTAGGCCAGCCCCGCTTGTTGGAATAATAACGTCTTAAGGGCACGGCAAAAGGTGTGTAGGTCAGGGACCATACGTATCTCCAGGGGCAATTCATTCCAGAGGGCAGGTGCCCTGACAGAGAAGGCTCTGTCAGTTTATAATTCAGCATCAATATGGGGGAAATACTACAATCCAAAGAGGGCCCGTTTTCCATCTATTTTCCATCTTTTGGATTAAATATTCAACAATTCTTTCCTTTTCAGTTGCCTGGATTAGAGAAGAATATTACATTGTTGATGGCTTTTAGGGTTGCCAGTTCTGTGCTGCATGTGTGAACAAGGATGCATGTGTCCCTATATTGATGGTGTCCCTTCCCGTCCCGCCTTCTCAGCTTCTTACTTTTAGTGAACATCAGGAACTTCTAACGCTGTAAACATACCCCCAAATATATATTTGTGGACTTATTTTTATTGATGAAAAAATAGCACTTGGGTCTCTGTAACATCTCTCAGAGTCATCCTTTGCACATAAATTAGCCTATAGTTACCTTTTGATATAAACCTTATATAGAACATCTTTCCCTGTTTTAAAAATGATTCTCAGAGTATTTTGCTGGCTACGTTCAAAGACAACTTTTTCCATGATTGAAACGTTTAATCAAGAAAAAATCTAAGATTGCCATCACATAATGCATGAACCAATCTTCATGTCCCACAGAGCACAATGTTGACTGACAGCTCATCTTGCCGCCACTATTATTGCTTCATTTCCTACTTAGATTCCTCAGCATGCTGATTATATTTGGGCCTTGGAAGGAAATGCTGTAGGAAGTAAAAACGATTGAGCTGATAACTAACATGAGTTTGGAACCGAACCTCCTGCAGCACGTCCTCTTGGCTGCTATGTTACGCCAGCTTCCATAGCCATCAACCCTCAAGCCAAGTGGTAAAAATGTAAGAGTGCAGATAGGAGCAACTGTCCAGAAGCTTTACTTCAGCCAATCCGAACCAAGGTGACCAGCTTGCTGTCAGGAGCTAGATGCAGGGATCATATCACCCACGTGCTGAAAGATCTGCACCAACTGCCTCTTTATTTCTGAGTGCAGTTCAAGGACTGCCTCCTCCCTGCACCTTACCAGCTAAACTTACCTTACCCATTAAAATATCATCTGAAGCCCTGCTCTCTGTACCTCCACCCATGGCAGGGGAGACAGACAGCAGCTAGAGACAGACCTTTCATGGTGGAAGGGCCCCATCTGTGGAATGCTGTCCATCAGGCATCTCTTCTTGGTGCCAAGCTAAAAATCCCTCTTTTCCCAAGCTTTTAACTAATGTTTTTGTCCCTATTGTTTTTAATGTTTTGTGGGTTATTTCCCTCCTGCTGCTCCTAGTGTTTTTAATGAGCTTGCAATAATGATTTTGCAACCACTAAATCTAGCATGCTTTCATCACTGGGGATATTAGAATGATTGTGTTGTTTTAAACTAATTAAAGTTGTTTGTTTTTTAAAAAATCATAGTTGCCTTGAGCAGGTCTCTAGAGAGGTAGTTGATAAATTCAGCAAATAAAAAAGAGGCTCAGGACCAGATTCAACCCCCAGAAATGTGTGGCAAATGCTGAAGCTATCCTCCATGCCCACAAACATATGAATAAATCAGCAGAAACAAGTGGGGGGGGGCATGACAACTTATGACGGGAAAGGACATTCCATTCCCCCTTGCTTGTTGGTCCTTCGTGCTTTAATAACCCTCTCCAGATGATGGGGAGTGCTGGTGGGCATGAAGCAGAAAGCACTCAGTGTTGTCCACTCCAAGTAACCCCCCCCCATCAGCTGTCTGGTGATGGCAGAGGAGAAACTTGGAGCTGACAGCATACTGAAGCAGTTGGACATGTTTTTGCTCCAAGCCCACCTCCCTATCACCTGGACAGAACATGAAGAGGGAGTTGGAGCAGGAATAGGGTTGCCAGCCCCCCACTGAGCACAGGGGATCCCCTGCTTTCACCCTCCACCCCCAACTCCATTTATTTGGCTGGCAGAGGGTAACGCGCGTCCTGGGGCATGCTCCCAGGTGGTGTGGCATGCTCCCATGCACTGCAGCGGCCAGATTCCTGCATTCCTGTACTCCACAGTGGCCTGATTTGGGCCTGAATCTGGGCCTGAATCTGGACACATTTGGGCTGAATCGGGCCAGATTTGGCTCTCCTGTGGAATGTGGGAGCACTCCCAGGGTGGTGCATGCCCTGTGCAATGACATCACTTCTGGGAAGTACAGGCCAGGAGTACGCATGTGCTCTGTGCGTGTGCAGCAAACACAACACAAGGTAGGTGCCAGGCCTCCGACCTCCTGCCCAAGGGGTTGGGGGACCTGGCAACGCAAAGCAGGAAGCACACAGCAGAGACTTTCTGCTCCAAGCCTCCACCACTATGGCTACTGCCAGCCACCCTCTACTCAGACTGCCTATCAACTGGTTGAGAGTGACTGGGGGAGGGAGACTTGGAGCAGGACGCGATTTCTACTCCAAGTCTCTCCTAATATTTGGCAAAGACGTTCACCAGACATGCTATTCCCTACTTCTGCTCTGTGCCTCCTCCCATCATCACCAGCCTTCTCTCCTCCCACCTCCACCTACAGCTCCTGCTCTCCATTCCCTACCCTCAACCTCGGCTATTGTTTTCTTTCCTTACCCTCTGCTACTCCTTGCTCCACAGAAATTTCTTGGGTCTTTCTGCAAATCTTGGGTTTCCCCCGTTTGCACAAACCTCCTCTCTATATCCTTGGTACAATTGGGTGGATTTGTTTAAATCTGTTCTCTGGAGCCAGGTTCAGAATTAGATATGTAAATCAGCTGACAGGACAGAAGCATATTAATTGACGAGCCTGAAATGTACTGCAGTGAACTTAAAAAATTCTTCATGTATTTTTTTCATGAGAATTGTTATAACTTCAAAATTTCTTCTTCTGTTCATCTTATATTTTAATGGATGCACACCTTTCTTATGGTAGCTGGATCAGCCTCAGAATTCTGGACCCCTCTGAAGTACTACATTTGAATAAACTTGAAAGGCACATCTCACAAGAGTATCAAGAACCTGATGATTATGTTCAAGTGGCAGCTCAGGAAAAGTTAGTCTTCCTGGCAGAAAAGGATCAGGCAGATTCGATAGTGGGAAATGAATATGTATGAGAGAGAAATGGTTATATGCTATGTGGGGTACTCTGGTATGCTTGTATGAGGGCCAAACTACAAGTGACGAATGGCACTTGAACGGCAAATGTATTCCTCCCTCTTCACTTGCCCTCCACTTGCTCTCCACTTGATCCACTTGCCGTTCAAGTGTCATTCGTCACTTGTAGCTTGGCCCTGAGTGTGTGTGTGTGTGTACAGTGCAAAAAGATGGCATCAGAAGAACAAGATGGGGTCTGTATTTGAGACACTTATACTTATATACACACTGAGGCTTGGAGTCCTTGGACTAGACATAGTTTTTAGACACTGTCCTGACGAGACTGAATACAGTCTCCTGTTGCTGAGTCTGTTTTCTAATAGTAAACACAACCAAGAGACTAACCACTCAGCTGAGCATTGCCATTACAGTTGGAGGAAAGGCTTTGAAGATCAGCAGAATTTCCAGCTCTTGTGCATACATAGTATCTGGTTATACAGATCTAAAATCGGCTTTGCTTATCTGAAGAGCTGCCTCCTCCATTTTCCCCTTCATAGCCTCTGAGATCTACAGAGGCCAGACTATACATTATGTTTTCTCTGCATCCTCATGACCAAATCTGTATTGTGAGTTGTGTGCTGGGAACTTTTTATTATTATTATTAAATTTTTCAAAAAAATTGCTGGGAACTTAATCCCATGCAATTTGAACTAGATTGGGTTCAACTTGAAATGGCCTGCGGGGAGGGCCGTTTACCTCATTGAAGGTTCTGTAAGAGCAGATAATGTGCCCCTAGGCTGTGTAAGTTTGAACAAATGGCATGAGTGGGGAGGCTTAAGCCCCATCTCCCCATTTTAAGTGCAATTCTCCTCAGTGAGGAGAAAGGCAGTATATAAATATATTAAGAAATATAAGTGAAGACAGGAGACAGATAAAAGGTAAGTTGTTTAGTGGGTTTGAAGAAGAAAAGGATGTAGGGAAAGATGATCATACGGAGTCTGCCAGGAGGAGAGAAAGAGGAAATAGTGTGGAGAAGAAGATAGAGGAAAAAGTGAAATACCCTCTGCAAGTCCTAGCAGGTTCCCCATCATGCAACTCGGCCCAGCTCGGCCAGCACCACACAATTGGGCCATAGGGGAGAGTGAAGCAGGGGGAAAGGTGAAGCAGGGGAACAAAGATGAGTGGGAAGGAAAGAAGGAAACAGGAAAAGAGGGAGAGGCTATGAGGGAAAGAAAAAGAGAATATGGTGGGGAAGAAGAAAATGAGATCCCCCCCCAAGTCCTTCAGGGTCCTCACTTGTCTTATATACTAATAGCCAAGTAGCCCTGATCTGAGGATACTTACATCTGAAGACTGGAGCTATGAACAGACAAGACAGATTTTCCTACACACCTGAAAAATGCCCCAGGTTTGCAGAAAAATCTAAAATCTAAAAAAATACATTGGAGGTTAAAAAAACACCAGAAATGATTAAAGGGACTCCTGTAGCTTTAATCTGATGCTGTCAGTGGCTGTTGCTAGGCAACCATAATAAATCAGCCAGTATTTCATACTTGGTTTCTGTCAATAAAAGATACAGGGAGGGGGCAGGGCCCTTTCCAGTGCTGTTTTGTCTGTTTTGAAGGAGAACTCATTGGGTGATATTAAGAAGCAACCACTGTACCTCTTAATACCTCATGACTTGCATGATTCACTGAGGCCTGGCTTCCTGCTACTGTTCTACACCACCTTTCCCCTCAAAAGCCAGTGTAGTGTAGTCGTTAGAGTTTCAGAGTAGGATCCAGGAGGACACCAAGGTCAGAATCACCTCTCAGAGTTGTTGTGAGGATAACATGGAGGCAAAGAGAATGATGTAAACTGTTTTTGGGTGAACGGGGGGCAGATAAAAGCTAAGTTGTTTAGTGGTTTTGAAGGAGAGAAGGATGTAAAGAGAGGTGAGCATATGGAGGTTACCGGGAGGAGGGAAAGGGAAAATTGTGTGGGGAAGGGAATACAGTGAAGTACTTCCCCATCAAGTCTTTGCAGGTTCCCCGCCATGCAACTAGGCCTGGTTCAGCTGGTATCATGCAACTGGGCCAAAGGGTAGATGCTGCCAAGGGGAGGGGAAAAGGTGAAGACAGGAGGGTGGAGAAAGTTGAGTGGGAAGAAGAAAAGGAAGCAGGAAAAAGGGAGGGGCTATGGGGGCAACAGAGGGATAGTGGTGGGGGAGGGGAGGGTTTGTATAATAGATCTTGTAAAGATCTATTATACAAACAAGAAATGGTTCCTAGCTAGTTGGCAAGTGCAGCACTGAAAGTAAATACCAAAGTCTTCTTGTTAAGTTGGTGCAGGCTTCTTGTGACTTGACTGAGGCTATATATGTTGAATTAATACATGTCCATGCTGCCAAGAAATATAAGAGTAGAAACACAGAAAAAGCATCAAGACTTGTTACTCAAAGCTGATTCACATATACCCCTATATCATTCATTATAATATAATGATTTGCCATCCATCTATCAATAGAATGTCTGAGTTGTCTTCATAGAAAAGAATTGCATTTGAAGGACCTGTAGTGATGCATGTGTGAATTACAGTGCAATCCTAAGCAGAGTTACACCAGTCTAAGCCCATTCATTTCAATGGGCTTAGACCGGTGTAACTCTGCTTAGGATTGCTCTGTTAATCTAACTCTTATATTGGCTGAATGCTACATCTCTGGATCAACATAAATTTGGGAAATAATTGAGCTCGTGCTTAATTTCTGTTAAAATTCAGTGCTGTATTGAAAAAGGAATTAATTCCCCATTAGCCACTGTTCAGTATTTTCAAACATGCCCTAATATGAAAACAATGACTATAAAATATGATGAGCTTTTTGATGGCTTTCATTGTGGAATGGTGATGAAATGATGTGAAAGCAGAGTTAATAAAAACTTACTCATGAACTACCAAGTGAAGTGTAAATTGCTTTGTGCTTGCATTGGAATCTCATATAAGTTATTACTGCCTGGAAAGTTTCATCTTGTTAATTTCCATTTGTCCTAAAAATAACATAGCTCTCCTCTGCCACACACTGCAATAAAGGGCTTCTTGGATTTAATCATTATTCAGGAACTGGCATGAAATGATTGTGTTCATATTTTCTTTATCATTTGTTGTGTATACTGAGTAAAAATCATATATGCTGCTATACTACTGGGAGAGGTATTGTTACCATAAATGGAGGGGGGTGTCCTTGTGAGTTGGGAGGAATTAGCGTACAAGGAGAAGTAGCGGGAAGGCTAACTAGCAGGATCTCCACCAATGTATAACAGGATTGCTCCCTTAGAGCACTCTGTGAAAGAACCAGGCGGGTGTTCAACAGGAATGGTTTTATTAAAGAGTCAGTAAAAGCAAACACACAGGAAATCACACACAACATACACATAGAGCTAACAAGAAAATAGGGAGGAGAAGGAAGAGAAGTACAGGGTTGGGTGATATTTTTCAGTCTAGGAGATGGAGGACATCCATAGAGAGTAGCGGCTGAGTGACCAGCACTTTGTGGCAAGGAGAAGGGTCAGAAATGCATCTGAGGGTGTACATAGGATCTCAGGAAACACACACATGGTACAAGACAGGGTGGTTCAATTATACTCTGGAATCTTCCCTGGGGCAGGATCGCATGTTCTGCTCCAAAAACAATAGCTTAATGGCTGTCTCTGGAAGTGAGACAATAAAATGGGAAAGGCTTGATTATATCTTCTTGGGTGTAACTACAGGTAAGAAAAGTGATTGATGACCCGCAATTAGAGGAAGGGAAGAGTTATCAGGTCCCTAAACAGCATTTACGAAGGGGGAAGATCAGAAGAGAGTGGATGAGATAAACTCAGGAACTTTGGAAAGACCTTTTGTCTTTACATCTATGCACATCTCTGGGGTGTGGGGCTGCTATCCAGTCCTGACTCATGACTAGACATGGGCACAAACAGCATTACAAATGGAAAAAACCCATGAACAGCCCGTTTGTCTGTTCGCAAACAAGCTGTTTGTGAGGCTCCATTCTAAACGAACAAGTGGTCATTGCAAGCCTCGTTCGTTGCCTTCGTCAGCCGTTCGTCAAGCCAGACAGTCTGGGGCCTTTCAATCAATTCCCCTGGCAACGGCAGGGACTGAACTCTGTCTGAACTTCTGGCTTTCCTTCTGGCGTTAACCCTTCAAAGTACTTCCAGCAGAGAGTCCCGTTTTTGCCACTGTGAAGAGAAAATGACAACCCATGGATTATGCCTTTCCTGGGGTGCAATCTCTCTGAAACTTGGAGGGTCTTCGGAGGACAGTGAGGACTATGTCCCCTGCAAATTTGGTGGGTATTGGACATTGGGAAGGTCAGTTTGTAACCCCTCAAAGTAGCTGCCTTTCAACAGGCAGTTCCGTTTTCGCCACTGTGAAGAGAAAATGACAGCAAAGGGGGACACATGGATCATGCCTTTCCCAGGGTCCAATCTCTCTGAAACTTGGGGGATCTTCGGAGGACAGTGAGGCCTATGTCCCTTGCAAATTTGGTGGGTGTTAGACATTGGGAAGGTCAGTTTGTGAGGTGTCTAAAGGGCCCTGCCCCTTGCACATGGCAGGAAAGGGCCCTTTAAACTATCAGCTGGCAGGCGGCAGGGGGGAATTCCCCCTGCCACCTGATAGTTTAAAGGGATCTTTAAAGGGCCATGAACAACGAACAAGGAACATGTTTGTGAACAGGGTCATGTTCATTACTGTTCATTGTTCGTTGTTCATTGTTCATGGATGGCAACGAACAACGAACAGCTTGTTCAGTTTTTTTTCCCATTCGTGCCCGTGTCTACTCATGACTGACATTTGAGTAATTTTCCCTTCTAGCCGGATTGTTCTGCCTAGCCAGGCAACATGCCATGTGCTTGAAGCACATGGGGAGAAAGGCTTATGATATGTTCATATTCATAGGCTATTCTTTCAGTGTGAGGGAGGGTATGACTGCTAATAGTATGGTTACTAGTTTGAACAAAAGTTAAAGCTTGTAGAAAGTTTCCATCTTAAATATACTTAAGAGAAATCGACAAAAGAAAGTTTCTGTGCCAGAAGATTTTATCATCTCCCTTTGCCCATCCCTCCTCTTTGAGAGACCGCTCACTATGGAAAGTTGTCATGATCCGATTTTCCCTCTGCAACCCTTTACATGCAGAGTGGAGAGAGGGCCACAATATTCTTTCAGCGCATTCAGAACATTCTTTCCTCAAAAGATTGTCCATAAAACCAGCAAACCAATGCTTGATTTTCTCTCATCTCCTTGTAATATTAGCAATGGGTATGAGTCATCACGTTTATTTCCCCACTGCCAATAGCAGCCAGTGATGTGGAGGAAGTTGGAAGGAAACACAACTTTCAGTGTCATCCTGAGCAGAGTTATAGTCTTCTAAGCCCATTGACTTCAAAGAACTTAGAATAGCGTAACTTTTTGTAGGATGGCACTGTTTCTCGAGTATCACAGCATATGTTTCAATTGCTATATATTTCAGGGAAGAGGTTAGGGAACTCAGTGGAGGTTGCCTTTTTTGGGAGCAGTCTCATGTTCAGAGCATTGAGTTGTGCACTGGCTCCCTTTGAATCTATTGAACTTGAATTAGTTGCAAGTGAATCCCATCCTATTGCTATAGTTACAACTATCTTTGGCCCATCGTACTTTTCACTGGAGACAGTTCACACATTCATCAGCAAGTCAGGCAAAAGCAATCTGCCAAGGGGTGCATGTGTGAATCAATCCTCAACCTGACATCTGTCACATATCCCAAACGTCCAGATAATTTAAGATTGACTTTGAACAGGCTTATTTCCTTTTCTATTCACCTATACATTTAATTTGTTCTCTTTATTATATATTCATTCATTCATTTATTGTTGCAGTCCTTAGCCCAAGCATATAAAAAGGAAATACATACTTAAAATCCACATTTAGATATAATAATAAATATAAAAATAGTATAAAACAGTTACATTACAATCTAAATACTGAAAAATTTCCTTAGCTTTACTGCCATACAGAAGCTGCCTACTTGATAAGTAATCTTGGCTTCTCTATTGGAAAAAAGAAACTCAAGTCTTGCTTTTTCTGAGAGGCCTGGGGTTTTTTTTGGAACAATGGGGTATGATCTCAGTGCGTACTGCCTTATAGTATAGGCATGTAAAAAACATATGTTCCAGGGTCTCTAGCTCCCTTAAGTGACAGGTACAGAACCTTTTGATGAAAGGAATGTTCTTGTACTTGCCTTCAAGTACGGCAGAAGGAAGGGCAGAGCACCTTGCCAGAGAGAAGGCTCTTCTAAACCCTTTTACTTCAAGAGTGTTAAATAATTTGCTGGTTCTGCAAAGTATTTGATGTTTACCCAGACCTTGATGTTTTGTAGGCTGGAACAGTCAGGTTGGTGTTCTATGTCTTCAGTTCTTTTCTTAACTAGTTGTTTTGCATGCTCCATTCCACAAGATAGGAGCATTTGAGTGGAGAAACCAATTCTCAACTGGTGACTTTGAACAGCCTTTAACCAGTTAGACTGAAAATTGTCACAAAATATCAGGGGGAATAGACCTTGCGAGTTAAGATGTTCCTTTAACCACATATATATGGATAAAATACAGACCCAGGCTTCGACTTTCAAACACCCTGTCTCCAATCTCACCCTTGCATTTGACACACATCTAGGAACCTGTAAAATAGTTCTTAGGAACTTAGATTAGGCTCTTCCTTGTGGTACAAAACATGTGCTGGGTGGCCCCATAAAGGAACCTTATAACAGTTGGGCTAAAGTCTTGGCCTTAAATAGTTTAAGAGCTGCAGGAACAAACCAACCCCCTTGAGATTGATGAAATTTTGCAATACTATTTACCGATCTTTTTCTTTGGTCCGCAGCATAATTACTATGTTGGAGCCTAGAGCCTGAGGCCTGCAGAACGACTCCCAGATATTTAAAGTTGTTAGTTTGTTCAGTGCCGTGGCCGTTAATTGACCCAGGCGAGGTCTTCGGTCTACACCCAAAGGCAACTATCTTGGTTTTCTGATAGTTGATTGTTAGAGACTCATTTTCACAATAGGAGGAGAGCTTCCCCAGGGCCCTCCTCAGCCCGCCAGGAGTTCTAGAAAATAAAACTCTGTCATCAGCATATAATAGGACTGACACTGTCCTATTAACAAGTTTGGGAGGATGGAGTGCTGGTGAATTAAGCCAACTAACTAGATTTTTTTATATAAAAAATAAATAATGCCAGTGCTAACAGGCAACCTCGCCTAAGCCTCTAAGGGTTTGGATGATTCTTTATTATATAGTCAACTGATGTCTTCCAGTAGCAAAATACAGTCACTGTATGCACAAACTTGACATGCACATGGGTTTTACCTCTGATATAATTGCCTGATTCCTTTGAAAGATGTGAATATTTTAAATTCTGTCTTTTCAAATTCATGAAAATGATTATCTTTTTTATTAAAAATATTTTTATGAAAATGATTTTATCCTAGTAGCTTATGTTATTTTTACTTTTAAAAATAAGTTTTATTTTAAAAAGATTAATATTAAATAGCCTTTTATACCTCTCATTTTATTAACTATGTAACTTTTACAAATTTCATTTTGCTTTGGCTTATTTAAGTAGAAAGGAAAATCATTGTTGCTCTTCCAATTGACAGGTTGACCGGACAGAAGTGATCCGGACTTGCATAAATCCCATCTTCTCAAAGCTTTTCACGGTAGACTTTTACTTTGAAGAAGTTCAGCGGCTACGATTTGAAGTGCATGACATCAGCAGTAATCACAATGGGCTGAAAGATGCGGACTTTCTTGGTGGTATGGAGTGCACTCTTGGCCAGGTAAGAATCTCCTCTTTCTTTTCTCCATTCTTTTGCTTTGGTAAATCAATCACAAACGGCAACACTAGAGTGTGTTTTCTTTCTCTCTCTCTTTATGACATCTGGGTGAGATGTGGTCTACTATATATAGGAATTGATGACTAAAAGGCTTGTTCACATAGCTGTCTAGGTTTGTGGTGGTGATGTCTGATTCTAGAAACAGTTAGCCTGTGACAAACTGTGTTGTTATATATGGTCTAAAGGCACATGTGCCCCAGATGTGTAGCATTGTGAATGTGGCCCACTTTCGAGTCTGAGCCCAGTCCATTCCAGAATAGTCTTGAGCAGAAAGGTTAAAAACCTGCCTTCTGCCACTTATTCCTCCTATGCTGTCTTAGATTCTACCCTTAGTTTAAGGGAATGCCCCTATCTGGTGGTAACCCATAAGGGTTGTTTGATAAAGTGGCAAGGTGCCTTTGTGAGTGTGAAAGTAATGTTGGAGATCAAGATTGAATGAAAACAGCAAGAAATAATATAAATATCTTGGCTGGAGAATCAGCAAACTCAAGCAGTCAAAATAATACCAAGCATTCTTTATGCCCAACGCTAGAAAAGCAGCTGAATGAGTGTATCACTACTAGTGCTTGAACATTGTGAAAGTTGTTCTACTCATGAGGAAATGCAATAAGCAAGAGAACTGGCTATAGCTCCTGACCTGTGCATCAAGGTAGTGGTCCAAATCCAAGGCAGGGATCTAAAATGTCGACAAAATCTATGCTCTAACCCTCATGTGCCAAATGTTGTTGATATTGCACGCAATAACCTACTTACAAACAAATGCATTGAGAGATCTTGGATTATTAAAGCCTGAGCCTAGCCTTTGTCCAAGTTAGGGATGTTTCTGAATTTTTGCAAATACACCAATTCAGTTTGAAAATTCCAGGCCTTGCTCCTCTAACCTGTTTAGATGAGCTAGAGAGCACCCCAGCTTCAGAGAGGTAACCTAGACCTTAGGCAAAACATAGCCTTGGGGCCTCCTTCTGTAGTACCCCTCCCAAATGCTGTCGGTAGTTAGCATAATATATTCAACTATGAGCTTTAACATTAGATAGTGAATTGTGATAAATTAATGACCACCATGAATGCTGATACCCTAGATAGGCCAATTCGACTCTCTAAGCCACTGCCCTGAAGACCCAAAATGAAAGGCTGGATGGGAGCAACCTTGTTTTGAGGCCAAGCCACTGAAGAAACTACTCCCATCGAAGGCAGCTTGTCTTATATCAGATGGAAGAGTCATCGTCCAACCTGGAGGTTCAGTGGGACCAGCAGATCAGGGGAGACACGGGGACTTTGAGCCCTAGTGTCAGGCACAGAAGATGGGGTAGGACAAAAACTACCCACCCCTTCATAGTATTGGAGCAATAGTGACAGGTGGAAGGTGCAATAACTTGGTATTTGTGCTGGTGAGAGTGAAGGAACTGCTTTCCTTTTTGACAATGAACAAGATTTAATCTCGATCCTCTCTATGGACCTTGGGTGCAAACTGGCAAGGGTCTACAGAGGGGCCTTCTGTCTAGTGGAGAACTGTCCCTGGTACACAGCCTGCAATATGTTTTCCCAGTATGCTTTGGCAATATGAACCAATATGTTGGGGGGTCATCAACCTTGTGGGGCCCCAGAGCAATTTGCCCCCTTTGTTCCCCTTTCTCTGTATGTCTGGAGAGTGTGGCAAGCTGTGAAACTGTAAATAAGGGCTTTAAGCCACCAAAACAGAACACGATTCTGAAATCAGAAAACTTAAGAAACTCCACAAAATCAGTATTTTTTTTTTTGTTCTGAAAGTGTTGAGTTCTGGATACCACATGCAGTTACAAAATGGGGGGAATAGTGCAATTTATGGACTAGAACTTCTCAGCCACTTCAGGTCTGCTCTTTGGCTTGGGAGGAAGGCATCAACACAGTTGGAGGGAAAGTAACCTGATTGTTTTCTGATCTGGGATGGTGATGATGTTCTCTTGCCAGATATTCCTGGGTTTATTTTGTATGCATTAAATCTGTGAAGTCAGGCTGATTTTTCTTACTTTAACTTAAGCAAAGTTAGAGGACCATATTGTAAGGGAATTGACATATGCAATTTCGAGCCACTGAAAACTGGTTTTCTCCTGCATACCACCAAGATATGGCACCCCGTGACACAGAGTGGTAAGCTGCAGTACTGCAGCCCAAACTCTGCTCACGAGTCACGACCTGAGTTCGATCCTGGCGGAAGCTAGGTTCAAGTAGCTAGCTCAAGGTTGACTCAGCCTTCCATCCTTCCAAGGTCAGTAAAAAGCGGTATCCAGTTTCCTGGGGGTAAAGTGTAGATGACTGGAGAAGGCAATGGCAAACCACCCCATAAAAAGTCTGCCAAGAAAACATCATGATGTGACATCCCCCCCCCCGGGTCATTAATGACTTGGTGCTTGCACAGGGGACTACCTTTACCTTTTTACCACCAAGATAGGTGTCAAACTTGCATATTCTGATGATCCCATTTAAAGAGTTCAAAGTTCTGCCCTCTCTTGAACTCTGACCTTCTAACATTTGAGGGCATATTTGACATATCAGCAGTTTCTCATATCTGTGCATTCTGCTTGGTTGCACCTTGCTTGCTTGGAAGCCAGCAGTCTTTATGATCTTTCTTGGTAGGGGATTTTACACCCATAAATAAGAAATAAACATGATTTATAATTGATGTTGATTTCCAAAAGGTGGCAGAGGCACATCTTAGCATGCATATTCAAAGGGGAATTTAATGCCAGTAAAAAAATTTATTTCCTCTCCATTATATAAATGATGCCCTGCACTCCCTAATTATTAATTACTGATGGTGGCAGTTAGCTTCCAAATGGATCTGTTTTACTGTTTGCTTGACAGCAGTTGGCTGGGAGAACATAAAAGCAGTATTTTCTTATGAGGAGTGTTCACTGTGACAAAATTACACCCAGTAGCTTAAAGAGTGGCACTCCTTTATGGTGAATTAATAAGTAAATGAGAATCACCAACATAATTGGAGTCTTCCTGTTTTAGAAACTGTAGCTGGTGCAAACTGAGATCCCCCAAATTCTGAGCTCCATTAGGACATTTTCATGTTTCTTGTTTGGAAGGTCTCTAACGAAGCCCTGTTATGACATGAATTAAGTGAGAGCTAAGAGTCAGTGTTTGTTTTGGTTTGTTCATGACAGGCACAAACACTGTATGTTGTCGTGTTGGTGAGTTCCCATCACTCTTCCTCTCCCTCCATCCCTTGCACAGCAATTGGATTTTTCCTAGTTTGGGAAGCCTTGGATCAAGCTCCTGTTTACTGTGATATCCAAATCCAGTTCGTATTGGAGTTTGTCCCCCGCCCTCCCAGAAAACAGGGTCCTAAATTCAGTTTAGTCTAAATTCAGTCCCTGTTTTGTGGGGGAAACAAATATCTATTCACTCAGGAGCTTGCTTTCATCAGTCATAGTGAATTAGAACTTGACTGGCAAACTTAGATTGCCTTTCAAATGTATCATGCACAAGGAGGCAGAAAAAGTATGAGGAACACAACAAATACACGATGCATGATGTCTGTCATGGACAAAGCTCTGTGACATCAAAATTCAGCCCTGTATTTCTAATTGACACTCAGCCCTAAGCCAGTCTATATCTCTCAACTTAACCTCCCTGACAAGGCTGTTGTGAAGATAAAAATTAGAGATGGAAGCCACAGATCTTCTGAGAGGAAAAGAGAGAAGAATTTTTAAAAATCCATTCTTCTCTGATGGCTTAAACTTTTTTCTTCATAACATTTGGTGCAGAGACAAACAGGTGCTCCCCAAACATGAAATAAAGTTGAGGTCTTGGAATATGGGATTGGTCCCCTAGAAAAGATCCACATGCCTAAGGGGTTGTATGGTTTTTGCCAGCTTCTCTCCTCCTGCGGTAACCTTTCAACACCCTTCCCCCCATGCTGCTTCTGGGAGTATCTCATCCCCCAAGATCAGCATGGGGGGGGGCAGCGGAGGCAGCGGCAGGAGAATAGAGGCATGAAAGTTGTGCTTCTGTACATGTAATTTGGATAGTATGCAACCCACTGAAAGCGAATAATTTGCAAAGTTTAGAATCTATAGCTATTGCAGATAAATACACTGAAATTTTGCCCTTTCACTGTGTGGACTTGTTGGGGATTTTATTATTTCTTTAAAAAAAAAACACCAGTGGAACTTAGCAGTAGTTTTTCTTAGCAACACACTGGATAGTTGGATGTGACACATTGCACAAAAACGCTTAGTGTCCCCTTTTTTTTAAATCATGCATGATTTTTCAGTTTGTCTTGCATTTGACAGTGCTTCTAGATAAATAAATCTTTTCTCTTCACGTTTCCTTCTTAAGAATTTCTTTTTCAGTCATAGGAGCCCTGATACTTTTTGATTTATTACATAGCTGCCAGAGCTACCAGATAAGAAAATCGGTGTCAGTCATATTTTCTCTAGTTGAATATATGACAGTTAATTGGATCTATGACAATTAATTGTAACAACTAGTAGAATGACAAGTTATCTAAATTTTTCAGAGACAATGGATCCAGAAAGTTTGCTCATGCCAGGGAGAGAAGGCTGGAATTTTAAAGTTATGAAAGTTGAAGTATGAGGGAATGTATTTCTTTCTATTGGCTGATTTCCACAATTAGAGGTGCTGGGGTTTCTGTTGGGAGTGAGTGCCTAGACTTCTCCCATAAAGCCTAGACTTCTCCCATATTCCATTTCAGGATAGCTATTGTAGCCTCTTGTCTTCGAAGGAAGTCCTGCCCCCATAGCACCTAATGACTCTGTATTATTTCTGCTTTGGGTGCAGCTGCTTCCTGTTTGTCTGATTGGTACAGAATGATGCCACATGGAATGAATGAATACATATACATACACATACACATACACATACCCATACACATACACATACACATACACATACACATACACATACACATACACATATACATATACATATACATATACATATACATATACATATACATATACATATACATATACATATACACAGGGGTCATTTTGTAGAAAAAGAGCTGGAGGAACTCATTAGCATAACTCATTAGCATATGCCATGCCCCTTGCCAGCACCGGAAATGTCATTGGCATAACTGATTTGCATATGCCACACCCCCTGACATCACCTATCCTGGCTGCTTTGGACCCAATCCTGGCCATTCAGGGCCAAAATTGGGCCCAAAATGGCAAAAAAGGGATGAAAATGGCCGAAAAGGGGCCCAAAATGGTCAGGATTGGGCTGCTGCTGAACAGGAGAGTAATCCACCACCCGTCAGAGGCCCGATCCAGGCCATTTCGGCCCCAATCCAGGATGAAATGGGCCCAAAATGGCTGAGAGTCAGGTGGGTGGGGCCACCAGACATGTGAACCTCTTTGGGGAACTGCTGGAACTGCATTCCTGTGCGTTCCCCCTCAAAATGAGCCCTGCATATACATATACAGAACAGCATAGTACAGCAGTGAATACTGTTTGAAAGAATTTCATTTTCATAAGATCAGCTGTATGATGATATAGTCTTAAGAGTTAAATTCTCTAAGTCCATTGAGTTCAATGAACTTAAAAGAGCGTAACTATTTTTGGGCTGCATTGTGTAGTGCAGTCCTAGGAAAAGTTTTCTGGGAGTAAGCCACATTGAATATGCCTGAGTAAGATTCTCTGTAGACTTGCTTAATCCAAATAGTCTTTTTGGCTAAGCCATGATCATAAATAATCAAGCACTTTAGCTATACCCTTTAAAGCGACTTTTTATTTCAGAAAGGAGTATTTTAGCAGTTGTTCAGATTCTTCTGTTACAGCTTGTTAAATGCTATACCCATTACTTTTGGAAAGTTAAATATGCTCTTACTAAAAAGTAGGACCCATTAGGTTTTGAGTGGTCTACTTTCACTAGAAGCAGTAGCCTCAACAGTAGCTTGTGAAGTGGCAAGAACAATCAGCGCTGCCCAGGAAAAGAGATCTATTTTGAGATCAGTCAGTGATGCCTCTCTCTGGAAACAGATTGTGATATCATGTGGTGTGGAATTATTTTATCTCTGTTTCAGTTAATTATCTCGTATGCTATGTGCATAAATTTCTTAGATTAAAAAAATCACACTGCAAAACCTGGAAATGACTTGGTCTTCTCATGTTCTTTGTTTTCATTTTCTACAGATTGTTTCACAGAGAAAACTCTCCAAGTCTTTATTGAAACATGGCAACACAGCAGGGAAATCATCCATAACGGTGAGTCTATCTGAGATATTATTCCTCCTGTTTTTGCCTCAAAAATTGTGTAATTCTCAGCAATATTATTCTTGTTATATGTTGGAATTCCCAAAGTTTTGCAGTGTTCTCGTAACGTTCTGGTGGTAAATTAACAGGAGAGAAATAAAATGTTATAATATTAATTAATAATGATGATAATTATCATAATTTTTAACCTTAATAGGTCTAATTAAAGCTTTCAAACCTACATGTGCAATAAAAAATTACAATAAAACAAAACTGAATTCCCAAATTCGAGTTAGTTTAAAACAGAAAATATAATAAATGGGCCATTAAAAACAACAGCCTCATTCATTTCTTGCCCTTAGTTTTCTCCAAATACTCATTTGAATAGGAGACTTACAGTGAAATCCTATGCAGAGTTACTCCAGAAATCAATGGGCTTAGACTGGAGTAACTCTGGTTTACTGCAAATCTTTTTCTGGCCAGGTAAACCTACTTCAGAAGGGAGTTTAAAAGAAGGGGTGCAATGCATTAATTATTGCCATTCTTTGATGGAATCTCCAAGACAAACAGACAGAAAAAGAAAGACCAGCCTGTATTGGGAAAGGGATACTTAAGAGAAGTTATTCCTTCTGAAACTGGGCCCTAAACTGTTTTGACCTCAAAAGTTCTATTACACAGACAAAATTAGTTTATGTTATGTATAGTTCACGTTTCTCACTGAGAATCAAGTTGGATTAAGTCAATAAACAGTTCAATACAATCAGGTATGGAGAGCAGAAATTTGCAAACAAGCATAAGTCCAAATACAGAGCTGAAACAAAACCTAAGTAATTTGACATGGCATATTAAACAAAATAGAAAGTACCCATCCTTACAGCAATGGAAAATACACAGTATTAGAGTCTACAGCTGCTATCCCTTTTCCAAGCCATTTCTCTGAGCCGTTTCCTTACAACACACATTGTCCTCTGAGATGTTGGAGAGACTGGAAGAGTCTGCATAAGCTACAAAATGGTGTCCTTAGAAGCTTCTAAGGTTCCCTGTTTCCCAAATCATCATAAATACGTATCGTTACCCAGAGTATAAATTGCACTAGGAAAAATGTATGCCAGTGAAGGGCCAAGTTACATATCACACAAGAGAAACTTGTCTCACATGTTTTTTAAATAAAAAAATTGGAGAAGGATCACTGGGAGAGGGAGTATTTAATCCTTTCCTCCCACACTTCTTCCGTGATTTAAATAGCCCTTCTGAAGCTACAATTAGTTCTGTGGAAAGGAAAAGGTAAAACACTGTCATAGATTCCACTTGGTGAATACCTGAATCCAGCAATAACCAGCTGCAATGCTATGTATGCCTTCAAAATTAGATTTATCTGGACCATGATATCCTTACCAAGTTTTAATCAGAATGTGGTAAAAGATTTCACCAGTAAGAACAAAGTTTCCATAGTAGTATGTATACTCTTTAACAGGGCTTTTTTTCTGCGAAAAGAGGTGCAGGAACTCAGTGGTGGAACTCAAGACTGTACGATGATGTCACTTTGGGTCAGCTGGAACAAGGGGGGAGTTTTTTAAAGTTTAAATTGCCCTCAGCAAAAATGGTCACATGGCCGGTGGCCCCATCCCCTGATCTCCAAACAGAGGGGAGTTTAGATTGCCCTCCGTGCTGCTTGGCGGCACTGAGGGCAAACTAAACTCCCCTCTGTCTGGAGATCAGGGGGTGGCGCCACTGACCATGTGACCATTTTTAAAAGGTGCCAGAACTCCTTTCCACCATGTTCCTGCTGAAAGAAAGCCCTGCTCTTTAATGTTAGAGACTAGAATACCATGTTGCTATTTGAATATTGTATGGGGTGTCTGAGTAATACGTATGCTCCATAACTTAGTGATCGATTATGCCAGATATATTATGGACTCATAGCACTAACCTATGAGATCAGCTTGGGCCAAAAGACACTTCTTGTCACCGGACCACTAGCGGGAGAACAGATAGAGCATCTCCCAGTAATACAGAAGTTGCACATCCTTACTTTGAATCACTTAGTATTCATTCTTGGGAATGTGTGTCGGTCACATACTATCACATGTTTGCAGCCTGACAATGCTTGCAATGCAAACCACTCCCATGCCTGCATGTTGCAAAATGGTACCACCATCAATGTCATTTTTCCCCTACTTAAGGCTGCATGTGACTTTCTGCTTAGGTAATTGCTGAAGAATTGTCTGGCAACGATGACTATGTTGAACTTTCCTTCAGTGCCCGGAAATTAGATGACAAGGTAAGTTAGCAATTTGTTGTTAACCTTACCAAGAGGCATAAGAATACAGAAAGATGTTATTGAATGAGACATCCCCCCTAGCAGCTATTCTTGGAGCGCTGATGTTATTAAACATATCAGAGATCTCCAATCGATGCTCATAATGAGGCTTTCCACCAGTTGCATAGTAATTAGACAAAATCCCAATGGAATGTAATTAAGACCAAGGCAATTTATTTATAATGAGACCTCATGTTTTTAAAATGCCACCAATCAAATTTGTTGGCTTTTTTTTTAAAAAAAAGCCATCAAAGACCTAATATTCAAGGCGGACATCATAAAATATAAATTTGGGAACATTTGGGATTTGTTTGCATGTGTGATGTTTGGAAGAGTTTTTTTCTAGAGAAATGTAGTAGGGAATTTCACTCTTTCAGTATGTGGTTACATATTTTGCCTATTCAACCAAAAGTGTAGTTTCTGATCAAGAAAATATTCTTCATTCTAGGGGCACTATTATTGATGATTGTGCAGTACTAGCCAAAGACCTATCATTGTGAGGGGTGTTAAGCAGGAAGGGCTTAGACATTACAGATGCTAAGCCCAGATGCTCCTCGTGCTGTGGAATCCCAGCCAATAAGGGCAGACACTCAGTGCAAGGGATAAAAAACATTCTGCCCTCTCTACAACAGCCTCCCCAGATACAGAGTCCCTTGCTTTTCCTCATAGGAATGAGTGGTAGTCATTACCCTAATGAAGGACAGAGCCTATTCTCCAGCTAAGCCACTCACAGTGAAGAGGGTGTTGGCTCACTGCAGGGGTTTGGCTCACTCCTAACCATTAGTGGTGTTATGATGATGGACTTCTCCTCCTGAGTCCTGAACGAACTGCTGCCATCTAGGTCCAAGCCAAAAACCTTGATGACTTCCCTTCATCCAAAGCAGAGCTGTGCATCAGCTTTAGCTATTACTGTTCAACCCGTAGTTTAGCAGTATCAGTAGTTTAGTTGTGCAACTAACACCCAGCATGGTGCAGTGGCTTGAATGTCGAACTAGGATTTCAGAGACCAGGGTTTGAATCCCCACTTTGTCATGGAGGCCTTGGGGCCAATCACTGTCTTTTAGCCTCACTTATCTCACCGAATTGTTGTGAGGATTAAATGGAGGAGAGGAGAACAATGTTATTGGGCACTTTTGGTCCCCATTGGGGGGAAAATATGGGTATAAATATCTAAATAAATAAATTTATACTGTGGCATCATGTATCTATTAAGCTGGGAAAACTCACCTTGATTTGCTTACTTGGTATGTGCCCTTTTATAACAGGAATAATTAATTAAGTGCCATCAAGTTGTCAAGGAGAACTTATGGCGACCTCTCAGGGGGTTTTCAAGACAAGAGGTGAGCAGAGGGGGTATGTTGTTGCCTTCTGCATAGCAGTCCTGGACATCTCCCATCCAAGTACCATTTGCCAACCAAGCTTAGGTTCCAAGCTCCCGTGAGCTTAGGCTAGCCTGGGCAATTCAGGCTGCTACAACAGAGAAACAGCAGTGATAATATCATATGGTTCTGCCCCTCTTCCTAGTTCCAGAAAGCAAAGGGGGTATTGCTGGTGTCATCCGTAGCCAATTGGAAAGCCCACCTGTGCCATTTAGAAGAAAGGAAGAATACCATTGTAATAATATAATAATAATAACGTTCGATTTATATACCGGCCTTCAGGATGACTTAACAACACCCACTCAGAGCGGTTAAAGATGTTAAAGATTACTGCTTTGCTAGTGCTTGAGCAACAATAATATCCCAGCTCAAGTCCTGCAGCCCAAACTTGCAGGTGGTCATGCAAGTAGAACCATTGGGAGGCAGGGGAGGGAGAGTGAGTTTTACTGACATGGGAGGAATTATGAATGTGTGTAGCATTTACCAGTATAGGCTGAATGTGATTAGTAACAGCAAATCTAATTAAAACTGCCAGAAATACTTATGTAGGCAAAGCATAATGAATTTGTAATTTGCCTAAGGTACAAAGGTTAATAGCATCCCTAAGTTGAGGATCTTTAATCTCTCTAAACATCCAGGACCTTAGTTGTGTGTCTCATCTAAAAGGTGAATTATCCCTCACTGGGAAGAGAACTACTTCATAGTCTTTTAAAAAACAAAAAAACTTGCCTGTTATATTTAACTCCTTGGATGTGAGTGGAAGAGGCTAAATTTAGACACACTTTTTAAAAAAGCTATGACATAAAATTATAGCAGACTTGTGAAGTGTAGTTTGTGCTCATTTGTTCATCCCAAATTTTGTTTTAAAAGCCCCCAGATACAAAAGAGCAGGTGCTCCAATTGTTGATTTCCCTTTTGTTTCTATAAGTGTACTCCATAATTTGGTGAAAACAAAAGGCAGTTGTTAAAGCCGTTAAGAAGTTCCTTCAAGACGGTTCTATCCCAGGTAAGCTTCAGCAACAGAGGGACAGAGCCTACCCCATAAGTGACACTGAAATGAATGGAGGTATTCAGCAGCACCGTCTGGGGAAAGGCACACATGCTTTCTATACATGAGCCCAGTTCTTCACGGACCCCATAAGAAACAGACATTCAAAATAGTGATGTAGCACATCCCATTTGGTATGTGACAGGATTTAAGACTGCACACAGAAAATGAACACAACAGAAAGACTATTTCTTCCTAATGTGTTAGCTTTCTAAATGTGGGGAAGTTCCCTCCCAGCATTTAAACGTGCAGTTTCAAGCTTGCAGTCATACGTGCTGGATTCTCAGAAGCATTCAGTATCATCAGGTTATTCCAGATGTATATACTTACCCTTAATTAAAGCAAGACTAGGGATGCAATTGGACATAAGCATCAAGGCAGATTCATCTCAAGTAGACTACCCATTTGCTTTTATATTACAAGGGGCTTTCAGATTTTTTTTTAACAGGGAACCACTTCTAAACTTCCTGTAGATTTCAGGATCCACTTGCAAAGAAACAACTACCCACTGCTTTTTCCTACCCCAACATAAAATGCACAAATATCATGTTAATTAACATGAAATCATATTATAGTTTATTTTTTATATTGAGTTCAGCATTCATGAACAGCATGTTTGTATTTCATAGCCATTTTGCACCTTAAGTAGAGGCAAACCCAGATTTGTCATCAAGCCTCCCAAGAATGTCTTCTCCCAGCTCACCCTATTCATCCTGTTCCTCCCTTTTGGTCTCATAACCTACTTGTGAAAGAGTCATCATGACCCATTTTGAGGTCCAGTTTGAAAACCATGGGTTATTTTATGAGTCATGTGATCATAAGGAGAGCTCTTATGGATCTATGGTTACCAGGTCCCCTTACACTACCGGTGGGAGGCACTCACCTCCTCCATGTCCCTCACACACGCACACTCCTGTGCAATGACATCACTTCCGGTGATGGCACTTCCAGGCTACATCATCGCGCAGGCGCAGGAGTATGCATGCTTTGCAGAGGGCCCTTTTGGGCCTCAAATGGGCCCAATTTGTCCCACTGCAAAGCACAGGGGCACTTTCGGGGCAGCACATTGACATCAGTCCTGGGAACTAATGTCATCATACCATCCCGGGAGTGCACCAAGGAGGCCCATTCCCACGCCTTTCCCCCCATCAGCCAGGTGAGTGGTGGCGGAGGGTGAAAGCATGGGGTCCCCAACTCCCATCTACCACTTGGGCACTCATAAATGTAGATGGATCTGAATCTAGGGCCCATCTAGTCCAGAATCAGGATGACCTGCCAGATTCTCCAGGGAGCCCACAGTTAAGGCACTAGATGAGTATAGTTTGAATAACAACATACATTTTGACATTTTATATACTGCCTCTCTAGAGAATCTGCTCTTATCTTCTGTTGCAGCCTAGTGCTGATGGCCAGAGGGGCCGCAGGCACAATGACAAACAGAGACCAAACACATAGCTGGAGATTGGCCGGCCGGGATTTAAACTGATTGGCTGCCGGCTGCCCTCAGCAGCCTGGGCCAGCCAGCAGCCAGCCGCCGCGCCTGCTCCGTCCTCCGGCCCCGCGGCAGCAAACCGAGCGCCCGGTAAGTCGGGCACTCGCGCTTCTAACATAACTTAATTTCTCTAGCTTTTGGTACTGAGAACTACATCCACAAATTGTGTCAGGATAGTGGAGTTAATTAATCATAAAAGGTATGATTATTTTTAAAGAAATTAGCTTAGTTGTCCGCTCTCTCTCCTCATACAGATACACATATCTTTGTAGTTCCCCAGCTACAATGTGTGAAATGACACTTAACAAAGGTGGATTGCTATGTGGCTTTTTGTTCACCTACGTTCTTATGCCCTATAGAGGCCCGATGTGTCTGCATGGCAACACACACACACGGTGCATGTATATGGGTGATAAAAAGTGGAGACTTTTCACCCTTGCTTTTTACTGTCTATGCCTGTCTCCTAGCTTGGATGATGAAATTCCAACTGGATAGGAATGGCGGATCCTCTTAAAAAGCTGTCTCCAGGTTACCGTTCATAACTGCAGCCACACATTGTTGGTTGGATATTGCACTATTGGTATACTACAGGAATCACTTTCATTTAGATGGTCTTTTCCACTCAGGAAAATCCAGTTGCAGATTATTGCAAAAGCACAATGATAGCACCATATCCAATGATGTGTAGATGCAGCCATAATTTCTGGGGTATTTCATAATAAAAGTTGTACCTTTCTCATGATCCTTGTTTAAATGAAACAGTGTGTCCAACACTGAATAGACTACTTGACTGGCTTAGATAGCATTTTCTTCTCTTCTTCCTTTCCAGCATGTGGTTGAGCCCCATTTAAAAACAAACTCTGAGAATACATCACAGACCCTATGCATTCACACTACCTTTCTCTCTGTACTAGAACCAGGAGGCATGGCTGTTAAATCACACCACTTGTTACTTTCTGAGTCAAGTGACCGGTTCTCAGTGAGCAGACAATGTGCTGTCTAGGCCTTCTGTTTTCCTGTCACTCTTGCTTTAACATTGGCAGGGACTATTCTGCAAGACCAGTGATGGAATAAACATTGTGGTAGTGCATTCATCAGAGAGCAGGATGAACATGTGAGTTTTTTATACATCCTGAGTAGAAATGTATACCACAACTCAGTAGCATCTCTAACACAGATCATGTTAACTGCATCCCGTGGGAAAATGTCACTGTTTGTTTACTTATTATTCAGTTATGGAACTACTACTTTTTTTTTTTGCCCTTTTGGAAATGTCACATGTTGTGGCAAAAAGAACTGCCTTATTTGAAATGAAAGATTAAGGAATAAATAATGTATCTTCAGCAACACAGTTACTAGTTTGCTGATCAGGGCTGGCTTGCACAGAGCAGTTTTCATGGAGGTTGAATGAATCAGGTAGAGTGTTGACAAATTGTCAGTATCTGTTGTGTCTGGGATATTATCTGTGAAGGCTGGTATTAGGGATTACCATACTGAGCATTCACACATCCTGTTTGTAGATTGGCTCATACTGAGAGACTTCTTGACAAGCTGAGGATTGGGAGGAAGCTGGTGGGCAGATTTTAGCATTCACTATGGATTTTTGTCGAGCTGCCACTCAGTATTCCTGATTAGAGATGGGCATGAACAGGAAAAAAACCAAACACGATGTTCATTGTTCATTGCCATCCACGAACAGGGATTCACGAACATCGATGGACATGACATGTTCACAAACATGTTCGTAGTTGGAGGTTCGTGAACGGCCCCCTTGGGACTTAGCTAAACTTGAGCCAGGAAAGGCATGATCCATGGGTCTCCCCCTTTAATGTCACTTTCTCTTCACAGTGGCAAAAACTGGACTGCCTGCTGGAAGCTACTTTGAGGGGTAACAAACTGACTTTCCCAATGTCCAATATCCACCAAATTTGCAGGGGACATAGTCCTCACTGTCCTCCGAAGACCCTCCAAGTTTCAGAGAGATTGCACTCCGGGAAAGGCATGATCCATGGATCCTTCCCTTTCCTGTCATTTTCTCTTCACAGTGGCAAAAACTGGACTGTCTGCTGGAAGCAACGTTGAGGCGTTACAAGCCAGAAGGAAAGCCAGAAGGAGTTCAGACAGAGTTCAGACAGTCCATGCCTATGTTGGCAGGGGCATTTATTGAAAGGCGCCAGACTGTCTGGCTTTACGAAGGGCTGATGAACGCCACAAACAGGGCTTGGAATGAACACATGTTCACCAGGAATGGGGCCTCACGAACAGCTTGCTCACAAACAGCTGATTGGGCTGTTCGTGGCTTTTTTTGTTTGTATTGCTGTTTGTGGCCATCTCTATTCCTGATGCAGAATATTTAATGAATGACATTTAATTAAATGTGTGGGGTGGATGTGAGCTAACAACGTGATATGTGAATAGGCCTAAATCAGTAGAACAGGCCAGTGCTGGAGAACTTGCAATCCTTTCCAGTGGCTCCTTAGCAATTGCAGTTGATGGTCCATGATAGCCATGGCACAGTCTGATAATAAGGGATTTCTGAAAAGGAGCAAAAGCACAATGACAAATAAGGAGGAACACCCTCTTGCCCTTCCAGTCTCAATAGCATCTAGGCATTGTGCCATACAGGTGAAAATATTGAGCAGAGAGAGGAGAAGAGCGTATGCTTGCTTGTGTTGATGTGTGCAAACCAGTGGTTTGAGTGGGGTGCTCCCATGCACTCCCATCAGATCCAAGTGGCAATGGCACGAGTAGTGAGAGAGCACATGGTCCCCCCCCCCCTCCTGCTACCCTGGAAACAAAGATTATCTCTGCAATTCACTTGAAGCAAAGTGTGCTGAGAAACTACAGGCGCAAGCCACACCTGTTTCCGCTCTTCTCCTTGGTCTCCCTGCAGGGATGCCATTTGACCACTTCTTATTCCCTTGCATCCACACTGGAGGGAGAATGGAGTGTGTGATTTTACACTCGGCATTGATGTCACATCCAGGTGAAAACTATAGAATTTCCAGAGTGTTTGTTGAAGTCATGCATGGGTTTTCATTCATCATGCAGTGTCATGTCCACTTCTTGCCCTGTCCCCAAAGCCCCTGAGAGTGCCAAGTGGTGGCCTGGCAACTCTTTACCCCTGGTAGTTTGGTGCCCCAAGTAACCACTTTGGCAGTAAAATGGATCCATAGCAAACACCTTGAAGAAGAACTTAATCAAGTGAGCATTATGTGCATATTTCTCTTTGTATACATGACTTCATATGGCCAACCTAATATTGACAGCAACAGTTTGGCTTCCAGAGGCAAGTTGGTTTCCAGAGGGAATCTGTATCTGCATTGAGGGTAGTTGTTGAAAAAAATAGTGCCACATATTAAATTCTGTGGAAAATTGTAGAATGCTTGCTGGATTTTGACTTGAGTCCCCTGAACTAGACAAAACAAATATTATTACTTTTGTAAAATCCATGAGCATGCACTTTTGTTCATTCAGCTCTGGAATGAAAATGATCAGAATAAATATTTATATCTTTTTTTGTCCAAAAATGTATTATTATATATACATACCCATTTTGTTATTGACACAGAGTTATGAAAATACCTGTAAATATTATTTGTTCTTGCAAAGAGGACTTCACCAACTTTGGTATCACGAAACAAGGCTGAATAGGCCATTAGTGACAATTCTGCTAGCGTAAACATTTTGAGAACATCTTTAGCTATGAACTGAAATCTTCTGATCTGGAAAAAAACCCTGTTTGAGCAAGAATGATGCTGGATTGTTACTAAGCAATAACAATGTTGGAAGTTGTTCTTATAACATTACTTAAGAAATAATTGGTCTATGCATTTATAGAACTTTTGTGAAACTATTTATCATAGTTCTCTATCCTTTCCTATGGCAAAGTTTAATTATCAAAACTGAACATGTAATTCAGACTGCTTAGGGTAAGTTGGCTATATTCTGTCATTTTAATTTTAGCCCAATATATTGGTTTATTATATCATGTTCTCTCACTCCCCAGTAGGCCAAATATATTTGAATTTTTCCCATTACATAGTCTTTTTTAAAAAAGAAAGAAATAGAACTGTAATTACTTTAAGAAGGAATTCATAAATACATATTCTATCAAATAAATTCCACAGAAAGGGTAACTGATTTATCTTATGACTGAACTTATACTGCTGCTACAGAGGCAATGCATTACTAATAGAGAGATAATTATTCTGCCTAAAACTTTGCAGAGTCATAGAGCAGTCCTAAACAGAGTTACACCCTTCTAACTATGGATTTAACTCTGTTTAAAATTACACTGTCAGGAACGGATAAGTACACAATTAGTTTGAACTAAAATCCAGACTTGAAATTAGACAATTAACCATCCTAGCTGTGTAGAGCTCACCCAGCATAGGAATACTGCTGCAGTTTATAGCTAAGAACAATTAAGGGATAACTCATGTATTTGCCAGACCATTAAGAGTCTTTCCATGATAGAAAGGTAATTGTGTGTCCTTCCATTCCCTTGACTCCACCACACAGAACATCATTTGTGATGAGGGCACTCCATATGGCCATCCCATAAAGACTAGCATCCCCACTCCCACCCGGTACAACGATGTGTACAAATTGGAAATCTACATGAGTTGGTGTTCAGAAATACAAGCAAGATAGAAGTTTGTGCTGTGTTTGGAATGTGAATGGGATTTAGTAGCCCAAGAATTCTGGGGTCCCACTGCCAACAGTTACTGTTGGTTTGTTATAAAATTTATACCTTACCTTTCTGCCCTCATCAGGGTCACCAAGGCAGCTAGCACACTGACATGATTGAACCACCACTGACTGAACATGTATCTTAGGGGATGGCAACCCATGCATCCAGAGCCAAATGTGGCTCAATGCGGATCTAAATAATAGCTCCTTATAAAATGTAGAGCTTAAATTAGAGTATATTGGAGAGGGAGGTGAGATGCTAGAATAACCATTACAAGAAGGATAAAGTGAAGATTTGCATAGGTAAGAGCTTCTTAGGCTTAACAGAAAGGGAAGTGATATAGGTGAACAGTTCAGTATTCCAAGTATGAACCATGCACAGATGTGTGCCATTGCACTAAAACAAGTGTGCTCCTCTGTATATTTATTACTTATTGTGAGATCTCTTGTATGCTGCTTCCTAAGAAAAACTCCCAACAACCAGTGTTTGGGCTGTAGAAATTTTATGGATTAGTAATCAACATGTCAGTTAACAGCTGCGTAAAGCTGCATAGTTTCAGTAATGTGCCTAGGCTTTCTAATACTGGCTGTTTGTTTTTTGCTGTGAATTTTGACATCGTTTGGTTTTTTAATTATGAAAGGTGGATGACACCTGATGTATTAGGTGCAGCTTTCCTCAAAAAGTGAGTGGACTTTTTATTTCCACTAGATTTTATAGAATCCTCACAAATGACTCACAGTTATTAGAGGGAATGCGACCTGCTCAGGTGGGAGTTTGACGGGGTGGTACAACAGTCTGTCATACAACTCGTAAGCAAAAATTAAAAATGCCTAGAGTTAAGCCCAGTCAACTTTTATTTCTGTCAGTGTGGGAGCCTAAGATTATACAGATAAAATCTAGTAGGGCTTGAAAATAAAGATCGATACATTTTGATTTCAGGATTTCTTCAGCAAATCGGATCCATTTCTGGAAATTTTCCGGATGAATGATGATGCAACACAGCAACTGGTCCACAGGACTGAGGTGAGTACTGAACCAACTTTCATCAGTGAGGGAGAGGATTTGTTGTTGTTGTTTTTTCCAGCAAAGCTGGTAGGCAATTCAGTAACCCATAATTACTGGAGGTAAGGGGGATACCTTCCATGTTTGGACTGTATTACTATGGCAATATTTCAAAGGGCTTCAGATACTATGGAGGGTGGACTTACCACTTTTCTGAGTGGTAAAAAGACATGTACTTTTAAAATATTTTATTATGCTGAACTGATTCACCTCCAACAGCAGTATGTTCTTTTCTCATATAATGGAAGAGAGGGCAGCCTTGCAAATCAGGGGGAAAGTTGTACAGTCATACTGGCCCATCCAAAATCCAAAAACAAGAAAAACATCAGAGTAATACCTTCATTGTGTGTTAAGTAGTGTCAAGTTGCAGCTGACATAGGGTTTTCAAGGCAAGAGATAAACAGGCTGCAGAGATTCAGGGAGCATGATCCTCTATGTACATTCAGTGTATCTGCCAATGAACTTCTGAAAAGGTTTACAGTTTCGGCTTTTATATTACCAAAGCAGCTTGGTTTTCGTTCCTTGAAAGCATCAGCAATGTTTAGATAACTGAAATCTTGGGGCAGAGGTAGACAATGTGGGAAGTTCACAACACTGCATTCTCTGAAGTCTAACAGAACAGAGTAACTTCTCATGAAGGAATATTTCCAAAAATCTCCTAAGATTGCTCTCCAGGTTTTAGAGTTACAAACTTCCTGGTCTTGATTACGTTTTATTAACCCACATCAGTAGTAGTAGTAGTAGTAGTAGTAGTAGTAGTAGTAGTAGTAGTAGTAGTAGTAGTAGTAGTAGTGTCATTTATAGTTCGTCTTTCTCACTGAGACTCAAGGTGGATTATGCAGTGTGAGATTACTACAATCAATATCAAGGACATTTCCATAAACAATGCCATAGATATAGAGGAGAGGAAAGATACAAATGAATTTAAGGAGATGGATCCTGTGGTAAACTGTGCGTTAGACATGGGCACAAATCAAAATACGAATAAAATTTCGTGATGAATCAGGCCAATTCATGTATCACGAAAGCACATTTCATGGGGCTGCGTTTTTCATGAAATCCACAACTTTTGGGGTCGATTTGTTCGATTCGTGATGCTTCATGATGCCAGACAGGCTGGCGCCGATCCATTGATTCCGTAGGCAACATAGGCCTGGAATGTCTGCAGACCCTTTGTTGCCATGGAAACCCCAATCTTAGCCCACTTAACCTTGATAGGCAGCTCTCCCTGCCAACCTGAGAGCTGAGCAAAGCTACAAATGATGAATTACATGTAGCAGGCCTGCGCATGTTTACCTGGAAAGTGTAGTCGAAGATTCCTTCCCCTCTCTGTTTTCCTTCTCCATTTTTAATAACAGGATGGTGGAGTAGCAGAGGTGGTGGCAGCCTCAGCTCCTTCTGCCACTGCTTGCCAGCTTCAGGATCCCTAACCTGACTCTCTACCTCCCGTCCTCCTGCTGCTGTGACATGTCTTCCCACCCCCCTGCCCCCAAGCTCCCCAGAGCGGATCCTGAGCAGATATGCTCTCCTCAGCTTTTCCTTTGAGACCTTGGAGGTGGGGGGGAGGGCATGTCAGAGCAGAGGACGGAACGGAAAAGTCAGCAAAGAGAACCTGAAGAGAGGAAAACCCAAACAGATCCACTCCACTTGACTTCTTCCAGCAGCAGCAGAAAGCAGGAGGACAGGAGGGAAAAGTCAGCAAATAAAGCCTGAACAGAGCTACTTGGAGGGTGGCTGGAAGAGAGTCTGCTGAAGTCTCCCTGTGAGTTTAGCATCTCTGAGTATGAAGGAAGCTGTTGTAGGGCCCCGGGATCTGATGCATCATGAACCTAATGAATTGTTTTGCGAAACGGGACAATTTCGTGAAAGTTCATGGTTCATGGTTCGTGGAACATGATGAACCACAAAACTCAGGGTTCATTTTTTCCCATTTCGTGCCCATCTCTACTGTGAGTACCTCATTTCTAGAATTTCTCCTAATTAAAATGGAATTAAGGGAAAGTGGAGCAGAGCACAGAATGATAAAATAGTGAAACAGGGACAATCCATTAATCCTGTTCCCATGGTATCTGCCCCTGCAGTGTGGTTTCAGTCATTCAGTGAACATATGCTTTGATCTGTACCCACCTAATAAGGAAAGCAATGGGCTTCATTCCCATTACTACTAAATGTGCTGATAAAACAAATGTGCCTTCTGTGCCCATTATCCTAAGATATAAAAGGCAAATCATGTTGCTGATGACTCACTTCTTATCCATGTACAGGCACATGTAACCACCCCCCAAAAACCCCCTACAAAATATACTGCATGGGCTGTGTAATCCTGAGACCCCCAGGCTGCCAGCAGCTATGCACTTGCATAACTGTGGCGCCACTCGTCAACTCCCTGAGGAATTTGGTGGCAGAGCTGCACAAGCGGCCAAGCCCAGCAAGGCACAGCCAGGAGAGACTGCTCCCTAGTTGTCCTGGCAACACCAGCAGAATCCACTAATTGCAGGCAGCTGTAGTTGACAGTGCTGTGAGTGGCAGGGAAAGGCATAGCCAGTCTGTTGGCCAGGGTGCATTTGCCATTGCCAGCAGCCAATGCTACTCCCCTGCCCTCCAGAGAGATCCCAACAATTGGGCTTCCCACCCCCCAACAGAGGTGCCTACCTGGAGAGGAGCCCTGTCCCATGGGTGGGGGGGTTACACTGAAGGTGCAGACAGGATGCCCATCCACCAGCTCACCCAACCCCCATTTCTGACAAGGGCCAGGCTGGCAGCTGAAGCACTGCTCACTTGCAAACTCTCCCCTCCCCTCAGCTGCCACTTTTCTGACAAACAAGCAACCCCTCCTTGAAAAGTAAGGCCAGAAAGGCACCTGCAGCCCTTGGCACCCAGAATCTCAACTCCTTAGAGGCAAGAAGGTGGCGAGTTCTAAAATGAATGACAAGAATGCCCATTGGAAACCACTGGAGTGGCTGGAAGGCCCATTGGATATGATGGGAGCCACGAATGCCCATTGACTTGCAGTAGCTTCATCGAAATACATCACCGCATCAAAAAGATGTGAGGGGGATGCAGGTTGGACCTTGAAGTGTCAGGATGACAGTCCCCAGTGTGGAATAATGGCCTCCAGGACCAGAGAAGAAAATAACAACAACATTCGATTTATATACCGCCCTTCAGGACAACTTAATGCCCTCTCAGAGTGGTTTACAAAGTATGTCATTATTATCTCCACAACAAAACACCCTGTGAGGTGCGTGGGGCTGAGAGAGCACCAGAGAACCGTGACTAGCCCAAGCTCACCCAGCTCTCCAGATTAGTCCCACACTCTTAACCACTAAACCAAACTGGCTCTACACTAAAATGCTCTGGGGGCCGTCATCTCATACCCAGAACAAAACTCCCAAACTCCATCCCTGTCTCTTTGGCCTCCCTGATGGGTTGCAACCTGCCTGATAGTGAAGCAGACACATGTGTTGCAAGTGGCTGGGCCCCACACAAGCCATGGGAAGGTCTGCCACGTCCTGGGAGGGTTCCATGACTGAGGGCAGCGGCGGCGGCTCCATTGTCACTAATGCTGCTGGGTAGACATGGGCACGAACCGAAGAAACTGAACCACCTGATTCGTGGTTCATTACTATTCCACGAACCAGGAACCACGAACTTCCACGAACTTTTACCACTTCACAAATCGGTTCGTGGTTTGTAGTTCATGGAATTCAAACACCCGGTGCTGGCTTCTGAAGCTGGTGCGGGGTGTTTGAAACTGACAGCCTCCTTCTCCTGTCACCCTGAAGCGGCAGGTGAAGTCTGTCAGTTTCAAAACACCCTACGCAGGCTTCATCTGCTTGGCTGAACCCAGCATGGGGTGAGTGAAACTGACAGCCCTATTCTCCTGCTACCTGAGCAGGAGGAGAACGAGAGCTGTCAGTTTCACTCGCCCTGTGCTGGCCTCAGCCCATCGGCTGAACCCAGCACGGGATGAGAGAAGCTGACAGCCCCTTTCTCCTGCCGCCAGAGTGGCAGGAGAACGGGGCTGTCAGCTTCACTCAGCCCGCACCGGCTTCAGCCCATCTGCTGAACCCAGCACGGGTTGTGTGAAACTGACAGCCTTGTTCTCTTCTGCCCAGGCAGCAGGAGAACGGGTCTGTCAGCTTCACTTACCCCACACCGGCTTCAGCCTATCGGCTGAACCCAACACAGAGTCTGTGAAATTGACAGCCCTGTTCTCCTGCCACCCAAGCAGCAGAAGAACGGAGCTGTCAGTTTCACACATGATCAGTGGCACCAGCCTGTCTGGCTTTACAAACCGCTGATGAGTCGCACGAACCGGGTCAAAAAAATCATGGCGTTCATGGAAACCCCAGTCCCACGAACCATGTTTTCACAAACCACGAATCAGCCTTGTTCATGCTTTTTTTGCTTCATATTGTGATTTTTGCCCACCTCTACTGCTGGCCACGAAATGGGGGATGCCCCTTTGGCAAGACAGAGCTCTTTGTGCATTTGGCTGTTCTGCTCCCATGGCTGCTTGGAGCTCTGATCCTGTGAGGGAGACGACAAGGGTCATGCACCTGCCATCACAGGGTAGTTGCTGGAGCGAGTACCCAGTCACCCCAGCCTGCCCTCTCTCCTATCAGAGGGGGGCGGCCAAGGAGGTTCGAGCAGAGCCCTGCCATGGGCTGCTTGGGGGCCTCCTCCCAAAACAGCCACACCAAGTAGGCCTCCATGGCTAATGGCCTCTATGGCATGGACCTCACTAGCTCATGAGCAGTGGCTGTGCCCCCCCCTCCCCGGTGAGCATCAACTGCAGAGACTGGTGTGGATGAAGGGAGAGGGGAAGACGGTGTGAATGAGCAAACCAGGACAGCAGCCTCCCTAGCACTTTCTTACCTGTCGGTGCACGGTCGCCCCTCCCCAAGCCAGGACTTAGGAGACAGGTAACCCATAAGGGGACTTGGGTGGTAGTTGTAAGTCAGACATTCTCGACATGGATGTCTTCCCATATGTGAGTGTGAGGCATGCCCCAGATTTCACAAAGTCCCCCCGTGTACTCTTGCCTCACCACTGCAAGCACCTTCTGCCACCTCATGCTCTAAGTCCCTACGGCAGGGGGCTCTTGAGCAGAGACTCAGGCTGTGCCAGGGGGTCACGGGTGCCCTGGCTGGAGTTTATGTAGGATGCCCAGGGAGCTGATTGGGTGCCTGGAAGGGGGGTTCAGCCATCATGAGGGCACCGTCATTTTTTATGGCATAACTTTCCACCACTGCTGGGGGTATTCCCAAGACCAAAATGGCTTAGGGAGCTGACTAACTCATGCGTGACCCCCCCTGGCACACACCGCAGCACATTGGTGCAGGGAATTACACCGCGACTACGTCCATGGCCAGGTGCTGTGGTTGGGTGCTGGTGGAGGGCCCAACATGAGCAGCACAGGCTGCTGTGCAGTCATGGGGGGCGGGTTACCCTGGTGTAAGTCCAGGATACGCCAGTGTGACTCCTAGTTGGCTTCCAGGGTGCTTTTGCCCCCTCCCTCTCTCAGGATTGTGCTGTTAATTATTACTACTCCTCCCCCTTTACCATAATAGTTTTTGGTGTATCCTGAAACCTATTTTGCACCAGCTTCACATAATTCAGTTTAGACTTCAAGAAATCTTATAATTCAAACTGCACACTAAGGGCTCCCCTACCATGTCCTGAAACATCTTTTCTTTTTCTACTTTTTGTTTTGTATCGAACATTCTATTTGATTTTCTATTTCTATTTGTTTAAGTTCTAGTGAACTTAAACGCTTGCCGTTATTTGATATTTTGGTTGGTCTTAATACAAGGGCAATACATAGCTATTTTTCTGGATTTTTTTTCTATGAACCAATATGCATACCTAGTATCTTTCATTATTCCTAATAATACTATCTTACCTCTTGGGGAGGCGGGGAAAGCATGATTATCTGTAAGCTATGTCTCTGATTTAGTATTTTATTTTTGAAACATCGAAATGTCCATATTTTTGTATTAGTTTCTGTTGTTTCATTCCTAGGTGGTGATGAATAATTTAAACCCAGCCTGGAAGTCATTTAAGGTGTCTGTAAATTCTCTCTGCAGTGGAGACCAGGACCGCAGACTAAAGGTCAGTGATCTTTATAACCAATGGAATAAGAAGTTCTGCATTTATAGCATGCTTCTTTTGAAATTATGGAATTGAAGACTGCATCTACTAAAAAAAAATCCAAGCCACCTTTCTTTTGACATGAAGTCACCATCTTGCAGATTTATTTATTCATTGCCGATTCAAATTAAAATTCACTCAGCAGTGTATTTCCCTAATGATCATGCTTAATATTGTAAAGGTCTCTCAGTGTAACACCACTTAAGCCAGCAAAATTGAACTAAAAATAAGGTGCCTGGATGTTTCAATAAGACTTGCAAATATGCTGCAGGAAAACTGGTATCTAAAACCAGGAAATTGGTAGGGACAATATTATATAATCTGGTTGTGGCTGTGTGGTTCTCTCTCCCATCTCCTCATGCCAGAAGACTGAAACTACCATGAAGCTTAAGAGGAATTAGAGGGCACCTCTTGGAAAGGTGAGGCTAACATGCATGAACCTTGCCCTTCTGGCTGGTACCAACAGCCAAGAGAGACTGACCAACTGGATGGTAGAAGTAGTTGGTTCCTAATTCATGGAGGGCACCATTTCCACAGCACTTAAGAAAGCCATGCTATGACGACTTTGAAGAAAGCATTCCTTTGCACTTCATATATTAATAACTGTAAGCCAGAGACACCTTGTGTAAGGTCCAATTACAAATGAATTAAAAAGATATAACAACCTGCTGGGTGCTTTCAGTTTACCACATGAGAATTTCTGAGAACCTCCTTGGTAGCTGGACATAGGCTGCTTGGTGATACTTCCTGTTTTCCAATATTCCATAATATCCAAAGGCAGGTTGAGGTGGCTTCTTCAGTAGCTCATTTGCTTCTTGAATTAGACTGAAATTAGATGTGATGGGTATGAGGTTGCCATCAAAAATGGCTTCCTTATATTGAGTTTCACCCCATCCACATAATGTAGTTACAAAAATGGATGACAGAATGTCATTATGTGGTAGTTTTCCCGATCTCACTCCACCATGCTATTGACTTTCACACTGGGGTCTACACTGTGGATTGCTATATCTAGTTCTGACTTTTTTCCACAACTCTACAGATCTGTCCTGGTCCTCTGAACTGGGCCTTTGCATAGTACAGTATGAGGAACCCCACCATACCCTTTCCTCAACTCTGGAGAAGGGCGGAAGAGCCTTTTTAATAGCACTGATTTTGTGTTGCTTCTGCCTGATTCAGAGCTCAGCCTTATCTCTTGTATGAAAAAAGAAAGCTTCTCTCATGTTGCAATGGGATTTTGAACATGCAGGAAAATTCACTGCTTCTGCCTGCTCCAGAGACAGAACATTATGAAATATCTTTGACATAGGGATTATTTGTGGGAAGGTGACTACAAATAATAGCAGGCTTGTAAATCAATCCCAAATTGGTGGGCTTCTGCCTTTCAAAATGAACTATTAGTAATGGTGGACATACTAACAATCAAACTGCCTCCCCCTTTTATATGCCCCCTTATTTCTGACTAGATTATATTTATGGAGATGGCAACATATTTTCAAGGGAAGAAAACTCTAGACACGACACACAGAATTTCTGCTACCTCTAGTGATGGTTTTTATTGAAATTTCTGCCCGTTCCTGAGGGGAACTGGCTTATGTTGTTGTTTTTTTAATATCATGAAAACTGTTGTTTTAACTGCTATATTATTTGGGTTAATTAAGTTGATAAACTCTTTGAAGATGAAAGAACTCTAAGTGGGGACTATTAGTTCTAATAACTGGGATTGCTCAAGAGAGGAGCTATCAAAAGGAAGACAGTTTCTGCAAAACAACTCTTTGTATCTCCAAGGACTGTTGACTGTGAGCGATGGCATTTTGAAGGTGAAGGATGCCAATGAATAACTACCACCTGTGGCAGGATTAGGGTAGTCTGAGACAACAATCTTGCTCTCTTCGCTTGGATGGCATTTATAGGCTAACATGTACTTTCTGCCTGACAGAAGCTTTTCTTCAGATCACTGCCAGAGCCCCACTGTGCTGCAGAAACATAACTTCCTCTTGACACACTGAAGAGGCTACAAAACATGGCACATAAACAAATATGAATAATAGTGGATTTCTTGTGCCTTAGAAAAGATAGTGGGGTTTCGACTGTTATTTCTTAACCTGACACTCTTTGGATAGTTGAAAAAGGAACAAATAAAAAGTTAGAGCGGCAGTGTAAAATCAGGCTGCTGTTGGAGTATTTTAAGAAGTTATTATTGATCATTCTTATCTCATGAATCCGGTATTAGCTATAGATGTACATACAGAAGCCCATGTAAAAATTGATGACTCTCGTCCCAAGTCAGTTCTTAAACTTAGTGTAACCAAAATTCCCTTATCTGTGGTTCTCAACAAAATTGTTATAATGCAATCCAACTCAAGCGCTACATGAAAAACTCCCATGGGCCAAGTGTATTCTTAAGGTATAGTTTACTCACCTCTGTGTTGAATAGTCTGAGCAGGAAATCAAAATACCTTTTTGTCAAGAATCTATCACCTTCAAAAGACAATGTCCCCCCTCCCCTGCCGTACTTAATAATTTTCTATCATTCCATAGTGCTCAGTAACCATTCTACAGATAGACCAGCTCTATACTTCAGAAGAAAGCCTCCAAACATTAGAAGAGAAAAAAATAATCTTGGGGAGTAATTTAGTATGTTTGTGAATATTAATAAAAATATTTAAAAACAAACTTTCAAAGATTAAAAAAAAACCTGAACAAAATCTAAAAGCCTGGAAAATCCACAACAACCAAAATCTAAAACCTTAATCCTAATAAACCCTATAGACCTTAATAAGGATAAAAACCAAACTGTGTTTTTAGGTACTAGGAATGCCTAATATTTGGACAGACTGGGTTTTATTTATTTGTTTAGGAAATGTGTATGCTGTTTCTCAAGACATGCTGGAGGAGGAGTATGTAAATAAATACATGCCCTTTGCAGACCGGTTTCTGTTCTGCATTTGTGTCTTTTAGTGGAAAAGAATGTTCATCAATAGCACACATCTGTCACTAGTCATTAAATACTGGAATCAAAGAGCAGAAGGCACTAGTTACTTTGAAATTAATGGAGTTTGGAATCTATGAAGACTGCTGGTTGGGAGGCTATTCTGGTACTTCTTTTAATTAATCAAAGCCCAAAGTAGGATGCTAGTTAAGCCCTTCCTCCTCCTCCTCCTCCTTCATGATGTGCTGGTACCATAGTGTTTCTTGCTATTTTCAGTGATTTAATATGTAAACAGAAATGATAAAAATAATACCTGTCCCCAAATTACCTTCAAAATCCATACCAAGCTCTCTCTGTATTTCTTTTTTAAAAAAAAGACTGAAAATTTCTTACTCTGTTTTCTCTCCGTTCCGCTTATAATGATTTTGAAAGCAACTTTTGCAGTTTAGAGTGTGTTGGGGTTGGCTGTTTGGTTCAGTACCTCATTTATCAGAAACTACATGTAGATAGGGAGTGAAAGAAAATAGTTAAGGCAAAATCTTTCTTGCTTCGCTCACCCTTCCCCTTTTCCCCTTATAAGCGATTCTAGGTTTGTGCTTAGAATGAGGCTCCAGATTGTGAGGAGTAAAGACTTGAATAGAAATTGGGTGAGCTAAAAAACTGATGAATAGAATGAAGTTGCTTGTTTTGCTTTGAAACTTCCTCCACTCTAAGAGCCAAACTACAAGTGACGTCTTACACAGGTTGGACACTAGTCGGCTTCCCTCAAGTTTTGATGGGAAATGTAGGCATCCTGGTCTTGCAGCTGTAATGGAGAGCCAAGCTGTAAAACCAGGGTGCCTACATTTCCCATCAAAACTTGAGGGAAGCTGAGAAGTGTTCAACCTGTGTAAGGCGTCACTTGTAGTTTGGCTCTAAGTCCCCCTGTGTTCTGACTTTTGCTAGGGTTGAGGTCTGTAACAAATTCTCAAAATAGCTATAATCCGTCTTGTGCTCCAACATCTCTCTGCTCCCCAAGTGGTGCAGGGGATCATAAGGGCAGTCCCCCCCCCCCGCCTTGTATCTTTAATTATACCATCCTAAAGACTCACTTGTTGTCACTAAAAGTCCAGGGACTTCCTTTTTTCTAGCTCACATATTTTTAAAAAGCAGCTAAGAGGAAGGGATGCATGAAAATAGGGATAATGAGAGATTATATGTGGAGTAAGAAACGGGGACAGCAATGAAATAGAGGAAAGGGATGTGGAAAGTGGATGAGGGGCAAGATGTGGTGTGGCAGAAAAGGAGGTGAAGAGGAGGACGATCAGGACTCCGTTCCCCCCTCTCCTTTCCCCATTTCCTCTCCACAGCAATCCTTCAATTATATTTTCTATTGGCTACCTTTTATTGTTCAGAAACAATGTCCTTCAGGCTCATTGAATCTTGTGAGGTCAATTTATATATCTATCAAGGTGTGTTCATTACCTGTATTACTTAAATGCATATGGCTGTTTTCATTGTATTACTGAGAAAACTGCACATTAAGTGGCAAAATGTTGGCACAGGAAGCCAGCTTTAACCAAGGCTTTGCTTTCACACCTGCAATTATTACGAACATAATTAGGGCCTATTTAGACAACCTAGGTACCTGGTGGGATATTCAAGAACTAGCAGTTAAATATTTAAAGAGGCTAACCTACTTCCTGCTACTATAATTAAGGATGAAAATTTAAACCTTGGAGATTGAAACCCTGGTCCTATATTTTCTCTCTTGAAAAAGATTTCCTCCTCCACCCTTCAGGTTCAGTGCCGAAATGGTAATTTACAAATGTTAAATGCTTCTTTTCCTCAAATTCAATAGCTTGTCTATCACTTTTTGTGTCACAAAAATCATTCCATCTATAGGTATGTACAATCTTTCAGCCTCAGCTGTAGACTGTACTCTGTCATATTATCAGTTGCAAAACAGCATTTATTCTGATAAGCAAACATATCAGCATAATGATTTGGGCATATTTTCACAGAGAGATAATAATAACAACAACAACAAAAACAACAAAACATTTGATTTATATACCGCCCTTCGGGATGACTTAACACCCACTCAGAGCGGTTTACAAAGTATGCTATCATTATCCCCACATCAAAACACCCCGTGAAGTGGGTGGGGCTGAGAGAGCTAGATGCTGTGACTGACCGAAGGTCACCCAGCTGGCTTCAAGTGGAGGAGTGCGGAATCAAACCTGGTTCTCCAGCTTAGAGTCCCATGCTCTTAACCACTACACCAAACTGGCTCTAGATCCCAGACAACCCAACCTCTGTTGCCTCAGATTCTAGTAGTTAATATTTTCTACTGTTTGAATTTAATTCCAAAGGAATAAAGAACTGTGAAGATACATCAAAGGTCTCCAGTCTGTTTAAAAATTGCTGCTGTTAAGCACCCTCAATTTGCCATTTTGTATGAATTTTTTTCTTTTAATCTACTTCTGCAGCCAAGTTGAGTAGTGAAAAGAAGAAACTGGGTGATATGCATGTTAAATAATCACTGGGAACATCTTCTACTTTATTGTAATGTTCATTCAATCAGCTTCAAATGACTTTTAAATCTACAAATGAACAATTGAACACAGGATGGCTTTTTCATGTGATATCTGGAACAGATATTTTTCTCAGTATAAAATACAGGTTTGCAACATTGGTTGGGGAGGGCACGTGTGGATATTATTCACTACATTCCTAATACATAGGCCTGATCTTTTCCATCTGGCAACATCTGGCCTGAGAATAGGTTTGCATGTGGTTGCCTGTTGTGAGTATGCAGGGATTCATCATGAGTAGACATGGGCACGGACAGCATTACAAACAGAAAAAACCCATGAACAGCCCAATCCGCTGTTTGCGAACAAGCTGTTAATGATGCCCCATCCTAAATGAACAGGTGGTCATTGCAAGCCTTGTTCGTTGCCTTCGGCAGCCATTCGTCAATCCCCTTGGCAACCGGAGGCAGGGACTGAACTCTGAACTCCTTCTGGCTTTCCTTCTGGCTTTAACCCTTCAAAGTATTTCCAGCAGAGAGTCTTGTTTTTGCCACTGTGAAGAGAAAATGACAGCCAACAGGGAGACCTGTGGATCACGCCTTTCCCGGGTGCAATCTTTCTGAAACTTGGGGTGTCTTCAGAGGACAGTGAGGACTATGCCCCCTGCAAATTTGGTGGGTATTGGACATTGGGAAGGTCAGTTGGTAACCCCTCAAACTAGCTGCCAGCAGACACTGCTGTTTTTGCCAGGACAGGGCCCTTTAAACTATCAGCTGGCAGGCAGCAGGGGGGAATCCTCCCCGTTGCCTGCCAGCTGATAGTTTAAAGGGATCTTTAAAGGGCCAGGTAAATGGGTTTGAGGGGAGGCGGGCTAAGTGGGGGGGTGGGGGGGTTCTGGCCCCCATGAACAACGAACAAGTTCGGGAACAGTTCATGTTCGTCCATGTTCATTGTTTGTGGATGGCAACGAATGACGAACAGGGTGTTCAGGGTTTTTTTCCCCATTCGTGCCCGTGTCTATTCATGAGCACGCATTACTGTATACAGAATTTGATTTTCAGCAATACTGGGGATGCTGGTTTACTGATGCACAATGATGGGTACCAGGTCACCACACGCCAGAATAAAGTATCTGCAGGTTATTCATGTGTTCTTTTGTAGTCATTACAGTCACCTGAATAAACCCTAAGATAGCAGATGAAGATAGAAACCTGCTTGTTCCCCAGCACAGGAGCCAGTTTTCCTGTGAGTGCATTAGGAGGAAGCTGCGTAAGACCAACTGCTCTGTTTGTCTTTTGTGAGAGAGGCAAAAGAGGCAAAGAACCATCACATGCTGTTGAAGCCAAAGACAAAAGACATTTAATCATGAGAATCAGGGATTTAACTAGGGCTTTGACCTTTTTCATTGTTTTTACAGTCTGCTTCTAGCAGACGGATTGTTACAAACATCATTTTAAAAGACTGCTGCGTATTTAATGCTCTGGGGTTTTATTGGGTTGGTTTTATGGTTTTATGTTTTCATGATTTTATCTTGTTTTAGGTTGTGAATTATCTCAAGCAGGTTTCTGAAGAGGCAGCATATAAATGTTCTAAATAAATAATACCAAATCAAAAAATAGCACGGGTATAAGCAGTTGCAGAATGGAGTGGCAAGGTTCAGGGATGACCCGTCCACTAGCCAATTGCTTAGAGCACCAACCTATCTCCTCCCCCACCCCCACTGGTTGCAAGTGGTAGCCCTGGGAGGCACAACTCCCTGGCCATAGGTAGCCTGCTCTTTCCCTTCCTCTTTCCACTGGGTGGGGCAAAGGCTCTCTTCCTCCTCCTTGTCTTGCCTCACCAGAGGGTGAGGAACATCAGTGGCAGCTTCCTCTCACCCCTCACCACCTCCCCTTGGGGTGAGGGGGTGAGGAGGGTGTAAGATGGCTTCTGCACCCTGATCCCTCTGTTCATGGGATTGCTAGCCCCCACTTTTGAAATTCCTGGAGATTTTGAGGGTGGAGCATGGAGAGGGCAAGGTTTAGGAGGGGAGGGACCTCAGCAGGGTATAATGCCATAGAGACCACCCTCCAAAGCTGCCAGTTTCTCTGGGGAAACTGATCTCTTTTGTCTGGAGATCAGTTGTAATTCCGGGAGATCTCCAGCCACAACCCAGAGGTAGGGTTATCAAATGTCCATTTTTTCCCCAGCCAGTATTAAATTTATGTTTTTCTCTGTGATTCCCCCCCCCCATCTTCTTTCCCTTCTCTGTTCTATCTTGGATATTTTATGTGTGAGAACCCGCATCTTCTACTAAATTTCCTCTGTCCATTGGAAGAATAGTAACTGCTCCCTCATTGGATGCAGAAGAGAAGAGAAGTCTGGGATATTTTCATGTTACTTCACTGTATCCGATCTTTCTTGGGGGAAAATGCAAAGTGTTTTTAACTGAAGAGAAAGATGCTTCTGTTCGGAAAAGATTCTACAGAAGTACCTAATGTGTGTTTGCCTTTGTTCATGTGAAAACAGCTTAGAATGGCAAGACAAAAGAGATAAGTGGTTGGAATAGCACTGTGGACAGAATAGGGGAGAATCATATAGCAGTAGAGGAATAAGCATATTGAAGAATAAGTATGTTAACTGTAGGGTGGTTGTTCAAGAAAAAGTCTTGCTAATGGTGTGTGTTCAGGGGAGGTCTTAAACAAGGACAGGATATTATACAGAAGTCCAACTCAAAGTATAATTTTAGGAAAATAGTAAAGAGTCCAGTAGCTCCTTTAAGACAACCAACTTTATTGTAGCATAAGCTTTTGCGAACCACAGCTCTCTTCGTCAGATGCATGAGAGATGTGGTTCTCAAAAGTTTATGCTACAGTAAAGTTGGTTAGTTTTAAAGGTGCTACTGGACTCTTTACTATTTTGCTATTACAGACTCACATGGCTAACTTTTCTGGATCTATAATTTTAGGAGTAATTTTAAAATTTAGGCCGGAAATCAGCATTAATATTATAGTACTACTGAACAATGGTTAGCATTTCTCATTATTCCGGAGACTGGTATACTGTCATTAATATGGCAGCAATCGTTCATTACTATGTATAAGTACTACTCTGGAGTATTGTACTGTATGGTTACCAGTGTTAGTAATAATGTATTACCCTCCATCTTCATCTCCATTTGAAAGGAGGGAAGCCTAAGTAGAGGATGTATTTGCTTGCATTCACCCCTTGAGAGTCCTTGTCCCTCCCTCCCTCCTTTCCGCCCTCTCTCTCACTCCTCACCACTAAGTTCTTTAGGAGTAGGGAACTAGCTTTTTAAATCTGTGTTCGTTTATAAAGAACGTTGTTTTATAACGGTACTGCACAGATAATACTAATTGCCATTTATCTGGCTTCTAGGCAACATATATAGTTTTTTGAGCAGTGTTTCATTTTTCATAATATAAAAAGCCCCTTTGGAGCTAAGCAGAAATTTCACTCCAACTCCAAGCTGACTCTGAGCAGACCATCTATGATTTACACATGTAAACACATACTTGCATTTGCTGCTAAGTTTGAGAGAAAATAATATCCAGGGCAAACAGGACTGGCTTCAGTTTTTTGGTGGACTAGGCAAAGCAATTTGCAGTGAGGTGTAGCAAGTAGGGTGATGGACTAGGATCAGGGAGCCGTGGGTTCAAAATGTCACTCAGCTATGAAGCTCACTGAAAGTCTCTCTACACGAGACACCTTGGCGCATGTTCGCCAAGCATAGGGATATGCAGTGTTAGCCAAGAAGCATGTTTTTAAAAGACAGAGCTGGCAGAGATCGCTCCTCAGAGGGTTTGTTAATTTCAACTTTGCCTCCCTGAAAGCTCTGTCAGTTCCAGCTGTCCAGTCTAAAACTGTGTGGGATCGCAACCAGAGGGCAGTGAGGAATAGAGCCTTCCAGAGCTGGGCTTGGACCTAGAGAGGTTATAATGGGCTGAAGTTTCCCTTCTGGCATTTCACAGCCCCTTCTCACAGCTCCACAGTATAGCAAAGCATTTGCCTTGCCCACCGGCTCTGTCTTTTTAAACTTCCCTTTCCAGCTAACATTGCATCTCCCAACATGTGTTCTTCATGCATCAGATGTCTCGTGTAGAGAGCTTCTGAGTAACCATGTGTCAGTCACTCACTCTTTCTTAACCTAATCTACCTCTCAGGGTTGTTGAGAGGACAAAATGGAGGGGGAGTGGGCATGGAACCATATGCGCTGTCTTTTGCTTTTTGGAGGTAAGGTGGGATAAAAATTCATATGTAGACTTTTTCTAAGCCACACCTGCTGTTTACACACATCGTACACACAGAGAGAGCTTAACATGAGATAGTGTTAGTTACTGCTGATACCACTGGTTAGACGGTGAGGAATTTGGTGATGTGTTTGTTATGCTGGCAGAAGTGGGAGCTACTGCCACTCCCTCCCTCTCCACACAGCTAGCCACCCCTTTTCATAAGCCGCAGCCCATTTGGGCCACCACTTTCCCACTAATCATCTTCCCTATCTGGTCTCTAATACCCAGTGGGAGGGACATCAGTTTGGGCTGCCTTGATGGCTGGGATACCTTCTTAGCCTGCTGGAACTGCTGGTCTTAAGGGCAGCATAGCTGGCCAAGGAGGAAGGGAAGACAATGTCCCTTCCAGCAGCTGTGGTCAGAAGTGTGTCCTCTGCCAGGGAGTGCCCCAGAAGGTGCCTGACTATGCCAGGTGGCAAGTTGGAATAACATAAATAACAATCTTAGCATTCAACGTATGTGTGTATTTCTTTGTGGAAACAAAGGATAAGGACCTATATTAGTACTCGTTGTCATTAAACCTCCCACATTTTATTTTGGCAAACCATTGATATGTTAAATATAAATCTGTTTCCAACCAGTTTGAAATGGTTTCTGACTGTGATCCATTTATAGCCTAGGCCCTCTGAGCTAGTTCCTCTTCCAGCTTCCTATTAACCTCCCTATTCCAGGGTTTTATTGACTATTACCATTTATCTTTCATGAGTCTCTTATCAAGAGCTTTGTCGAAATCAGCTTCTCTGCCAAATTTCTCTTATCTGTCATGATGGTTAATATCAGGAAAAGTCCCCAGTAAGAGTTAAATTAAAATCTCTAACTTTTCAGACCTCTTAAAAAAAGATTATATACCAATTAAATGATATGGCCCATCCTCATGGAAGCCTGCAGACCAGCACTGCACATGGTGGAGCAATTGGGAGCCACATCTGGATAGCGTATGGGACTTAGGCTTGATGATTTCAAACCTGGGTTCAGATCCTCACTCATGAGTTCTGTTCCCCACATAAAACTTTTACCCTTTTTTTGTGTGGTTTCCAAGCATGATTGAACTTTTTTCTTCCAAAATTTATGGGTCTTAACAAAAATAATTCAGCTGATAGCACAATATTGTAAGCAATGGAACCTCCATTTATATAGTGCCTTTCAGGAATGAAGAAAATGACACAGGAAAAGGAATGGGGGATTCATGATCCCCTTTACATCCGCTGTTATTGCAGCCCAAAGCTATCAGTTCTGTTAAGTTCTTTGACTGTTTTGGAGGCATTCAGTACTTTCCCTTCATCCAATAAAGACAAGCTTGTATCCCTGGTAACACTGAATTGTTTCTGCATGTTCATAGGGCACTTTTCTACTCCCCTTTTCAGTGGTAGCATCCTGTGGTCCCCTGCAGCAGCTTTACAGAGGAACAAGAAACTGTAATAATAGGGAAAGTCAGCAACTCCTCCCAATCCATGTGCACGGGCAAAAGTGTCGTCTGTTCACACACAGTGCTGGGTTAGATCCAAGTGATTTCTTGTTTTAAAAAATGCATGAATGCTGTCTGGATTTTTTTTTCTTTCTGATGCCTTTGGCAAAAACTGTGCACATACATTAAACATGGTTTTAGCACCATGATCTATTTCATTTTGCTGAACACTTTTCATTTGCCCATTGCTTTCTTTATGTACTAGTAAGTGATTTCAGTGTCCATAAAAGTGTGAGTTCTGACTCTGTAATGAGAAATGCAGGGGACAGCTAAATTAGGAAGGAAATAGGAAAAGATAGTACATTTCTCTTTTACGCTGTGATCAATATATTGATTTAATAATACTTGGCCTTGATTTTCTTTTTCTGCATCTAAACACGGATGGTGGATTGGCTAGGCTTATGCCAGGGCCGTATACTATTCCAGGAGGAGTTTTGCCTCCCTACCCCATCCCTTTAAACATTTGATACCTTTCCCCTATGCGATGTCACTACCAAAGCCCTTTTCACACAGTCTTCCAACCATGCAGCTGAATGCATGGAAGAGGGAGGATCCAATTGCTATCCTTACCCTTATTTCAGCTGAGTGCTCTTGCTTAGAGATCAGAAGCAGGGCCAACAGTGCAATCCCTTTCCTTCTCCGTGCCTTCAGCCAACACGTTTGGAAGACTGTACAAAAAGGGCTCATGTTTCATCATGGTTTGGGTCCTGGTTGGCATGCTTGTCGCAGTATGGAAGAGAGGATCACATAATTCCATTTTCCAAAAGAAAAGTGGCTTTGGCAAAGCCTGTGAAAACAAGATGGCTTTGCTAACTGACTTATGTGTACTTGACATTGCCTTAGTTATTTTTACACTTGTCTTGGAAATCGAAGAAACTTTAAAAGAGCAATCACGCAAAACTTGCCTTGGCTTGAATGATCATAATCAGAATTCATGAACTGTATGGCAACTTGCTACCATAAACATGACCACTTTGCAGGCACTTTGGGTAGATCAGAATCGAGAGAAATGTGTGTGTGTCTTGACTAAGGAGTGTCTGCACCTTGTGCTTGATATATGGAGCTGAGGGTGTGAGGTTTGAACTTGGGTCTACTCTTTGAACTGATGCTTCACTCAGTAGAGCCGTGCCAGTTTGCTCGTGAATGAAAAGAGTGACAGCAGGTTTTCAAAAGCGACTTTGTTTTTTTCAGTTCTGTTAGATATACCACTTGCTACCTTTGCAGAAGAGTCTGGAAGTAACAAAAGAAGAAATTAAAGAGAGAATATTTATTGTAAAACCTGATCAGACAGTTTGGCAGCCTTACAAGTTGGGTGAGAGAGAATCTGAAAGCAATGTTTGCAGAACTGGCAATCATACATATGTTGCTTTTGTTATATTTTAGAAACAGTGACTTGTTTTGCAGAAAGCTATACAAGAAAACATTGATTCATTGGGGCCAGATTCTCATTTGATGTAATTACTGTTATACCATCTTGTATCTGAGACTGGCAGTCCATTCAGAAGGAATATCACTGGTGCTTCTCCATTTCTTATAAAAATTTTGTGTTGTATTCATTCTGAGCATGAATGTGGAAAAAAATACCCCAAATAGAGTGTTTATTATTGTCCTCTGTTAAGAGGAAGTTTAAAAGGATATTGGTAAAAGAATGCTTGAAACTGAGATTTGTGTACTGTTTATGTAGAATGGAAAGGGGGAAGGGGTGCAATGTGTCAGACTCCTACATAACACAATGGCTGTTTTCTACCACATCTCCTCTTTCCCAGGAATTTCTAGACAGGAATGAAGCAGGTGACACTAATGTTCACAATGTACTGATATGTTACAGTAAGGCTCCAGACAGTTATGAGCATGGGCATGTTATCTTGAGGAGTTCATAGTGCAACATTTCTGGAGCATTCAAGTTCTGTTTACTCTTTCCTTATGAACTACCTTTCATAGAAGGGACACCACTTAATTCATAACAAGAACAATGGTGATTTTTACTGGTTCATCCCAACAAAATTGGCACAGGTACTAGTTCAGCCCATACATTTTGCTAATTTCCTTTCTCTTAAAAAATTGCTGACCTGGGGATGGGGCAGAAGCACTGTTACTACAGGCAGCACCACTACCTCCCATGAAAGTTTCCAAATGAATAGTATCAATTTTGGATTGTTAGGCACCCGGTCTATGAAAGCAATCCTAAGCAGGTCTACTGAGAACCCTCCTCCGTTCTATTCAATGCATCTTACTCCCATGAAAGGGTACTTAGGATTGCAATTACATGTCATGAGTTTGTACCAGGGCTTTTTTTCAGCAGGAACATGGTGGAACGGAGTTCCGGCACCTCTTGAAAATGGTCACATGGCCAGTGGCCCCGCCCCCTGATCTCCAGACAGAGGGGAGTTGAGATTGCCCTCTGCGCCACTGAGTGGCACGGAGGGCAATCTCAACTCCCCTCTGTCTGGAGATCAGGGGGCGGGGTCACCGGTCATGTGACCATTTTCACCAAGGGCAATTTAAGCTTTAAAAAACTCCCCCCTTGTTCCAGTTGACCCAAAGTGACGTCATTGTGTGATCCTGAGTTCCACCACTGAGTTCCACCACCTCTTTTCCCAGAAAAAAGCCCTGGTTTATACTAACTTTTCCCTCAGCTGAATAAAGAAGTTAATGAAGTAGGTGTTGTTTTTAAAGAAACATTTACAGAAGCACTTTATTCATATTTGCTTAAAAGGTACCTTACATCTGAAGCCCTGTATTAGGGTACATTGAATGGATGTATCCATTAGCAAATGGATGTATCCATTAGCAGTTTCCAGAAATGAAGCATGACATTCTTAAAGAATGTCTTAAAGGTCGTGTTGGAAAAAAATGTTAGTAATAACAGCACAATCCTAAGGAGTGCCGTGGTGGACATATCCAGATGCCTGCATAACTTCTCAGGTACTGGTCTGCTCCCTAAGGACTTTCCACAGGGAGATACACCAATGAATGAACCCAGCCAGGCACAGGCAGCAGAGCAAGCTCTCTAGTCTCCATAGAAACACTGGCAGCATCCACCAATCACACAACAGCATCTGTTGACAGCTCCATGAGTGGCATCTATAGGCAGAGCCAATCTCCAGCTGAAAATGTGGCCACTACTTCTCAATGCCACTCCAGCCCACCCCCACCCTGCCAGGAAAGCCAGCAAACAAGGTGGAAATGCTCCACAACTGCAGCACCCCAATAGAGGGCACCTGACTTGAAAGATCCTTCCCCAGCTCACCCCATTGCTGGTGAGGGCCAGACTGGCAACAAAAGGGCCACCCACTCACAAACATCCCCATTCTGAGCCACACCCACTCTTCTCCTAGGAAAGTAAAACCAGAAAGGCAAAGGGACCAAAAAGACCGAGACCAGGCTCAAACTTGCAGCCTCTGACTAAGAGACATGCCAGCAAGCACTAGACACCCTGCTGCAGCTCCTGTGTCACCACCAGCAACATGGAGTTGCTGAGAATATCAGACAGAGTGGCATGGCTCAGTAGAAAGGCATGGGGAGAGCTTGGCTGGGACTTTTGGTTCAATCCCCACTTGAGCAGAAGGGAGAGGCCGGCTAAAGCTGCAAATGGCAAAAGTAGGCAGGATGACCTAGCTGATGGAGTACCCCAGACATCCATCATCTTGACCAAGACATGGCTCCACAACTCCACCTCAGCTGCAGCCATGGCAGCAGAGCCCTAGCATAATAGATCTCCATGCACTAACAATCTGCAGTGCTATGGGAGAGCATGGGACCACCACACAGACCATCCTTCCCCAGAACAGCCACACACTGTCTCAGACAACCCTTCACGTCACACCCAGCACCCTGAAGTATTTGTGAGGAAGGGGATGCAAACCAAAGTGTGGGCTCGGCCTCCAAAGTGCCATTGGACCACCTCACTATTGTGCAGCAGAATAGAACAGAGGTCCAGTGGTACCTGGAAAATCTACTGGAGCCACCCCAGTATTACCACCCCTGAACCAGAGCCCATCCTCTGGGATGTGTGAAGAGGCAGGCCTATGGGGAAGGGACAGGTGTAGCAAAGCAGGGAGGAGCATGGAGCCAGTGTCACCTGCAAACAGACAGGGAGAGAGTTGTTGAACAACCCAGGCTTCATTAAACTGAGAATCATGAAGGGGTCCCAGGACCCAGATTGCCACCTTATGGAGGCAGGCTGAGCCATTCCTAGTGCTGCACGCTCACGAGCAGGACAGGCTCCCGGACTGAACTGCTGCCTGAAGAAGGATGCTCAAGGATCCAGACTGGAAGCACAGTCTGAGCAGAGTGATGGGAACTGTCGGGGGCCAGATACCTCGCTGAGACAGATGCTGCTGCTGTCCAAATGACACCCACCCAGCATGGGAGTGCTCTGTCGGTGGCAAAGATGGGTTTGCGGCTACTGCAACATTGGACTCTGATCCTACAAGGGAATGAATCCCAGGGTTGCTTGGCCACTTTATCAAGGGGGCACAGAGGGCAGCTCCAGGCCACCCCATCCACAGTTGTGCCCTGTCTTCTGTCCAAAGGGGGAAAGTCCAGTCAAGGGAGTCTGCTAATAGCCCTCTCCAAGGCTGCGACCATCCCCAGCCTCCTCCCCCAAGGCAGTTCTCCTGAGTATGTTTTCCTGGGAACTTGCCCCATTGTATGACATGGACCATGGTGCCTGAGGATCTGTGCATGCTGCCAGTGCCGATGTGATGACATCACTTCCGGGAAGTGATGACATTGTGCCAGCAGCGGCCATGCTCCCACGCTTCACAAGGGGCCAATTTAGCCTGTTTGGGCCAAAAATTGGCCTCTGCAAAGAACAGGAGCATGCCTGCTGCTAACATAATGACATCACTTGAGGAAGGGACGTTGTTGCACTTTGCCCACTGCATGCTTACCCAGGTTGCCTGCTGGTGGCAGGCGATTACCTGGCAGTTTGTCCTTTCCTACCAATTGCCAGAGATTGACAGGCTATGAGACAGACCCCCCCCCCCCAGGAGATTGCCTGCTTCTTGTTGGTAACTGGGAACCCTAGCTGTGCTGTCTTTTTCATGGCATAATTGTCTGCTGCAGTTTGGGGGAATTACCCAGCCTGGAGCAGCTTAGGAAGCTGAATAACTCCAAGCCAGGCCCCCAGCCTGCCCACTCCCACACCAGTTCAGGGTTTATACCTGAGGCCCACTGGTGGTCTGCTGTGGGGGGCATCACTGGGAAGCGGCACCAGAATAACTTGGACTTACATTGCTGTAAGTGGGAGATATGTTGGTGTAAGGGCTAGTAAACTCCTTGAGCACTTTCAGCACCCCCCCTTAGGTTTGCTCTGTATATAAGCTTAAGTTTAACCTAGCCTCGTTCACGATACAGGATTTGGGAGGCAGTCATGTGAGGGAACGATGATAACTGGGGAAGTTTTAGAGTACAGAAAATAATATTTGGTGCAAAGGAATGTATGTTTACAGTTCTTAAATATTTGAAAGGTTGTCAAATAATAATAGGAGAAACCATTTTTTGTTCAGCAGGTTCATTGGAGATAAGACAAAGTACAATAGTTTTTAGTTTAATCCTTCGGTTAAAATTTTCTGAATTGACAGGGCCAGTTCACTAAATTGACAGCTGTCAAAAGAGATTGTGTAAAATTTAATTTCTTAAAGGACTTGAGGGGAAATCTTCTAAAAGGAAAGATTCAATCCTCTGTTTCATATAACAGCCTAACCAGAATGTCATCAGTTGAACCACTGACAGGACAAATCAGCTGCAGCCGGAGATCAGGAAAAATTGAAGAAGAGGTCTGTGACAGATGGGCAAAAGCCTTTTCCCTTTCTGGGGGGGGGGGACCCACCAACCCCCTGTGACGTTTTTGGTGTGTGAACAGAGCAGGGCCGTCGTCACACGGGCTTAAAATTAGCGCGAAAATTGGGCAATCTACCGCAAAATTCCCACCTTATTTTGGCACTGTTGCGAGTCTGAGATTTCTCCTCTGGTCTCAATTTTCGCGCTATAATCTGCTTCCGTGTGACCATCCGGCATCGATTTCTATCCCATAATGATGGAATTTTCCCTTTCTTATCTTGACCCGTTATCCCAGACGCCCTTTCGCGCTCTCCTGCAGCGAGCTCCTTTTTTTTTTTTTTAAACGTCCTAATATCGCTATAACGTCATAATATTATAAAAATACAAAGCAATGAAAGAGTGTTCTTTCTATGCTGCTCGAGCAGCATAGACCGAAAAAGTCTTTCCGCTGCCCTTCGCCTCCGACGGAGGGATCGCAGGTGTGCATGGCACAGAGTGAACGTGCTCTGAACCATCAAAACAACCAGTTGGGCCACCAGAACTACACTTGGTGGAGCCATGGTTGAGTCTTCGGCGATGGGGATCACGTCAGACAGGGGCTTTTCTCAGAACAAGAGTATATTTATGGATGTTCAAATTAGGAAGAAAAACAATCTTAGCCAATGTTCAAGCTGCTTCCAGGGCGGGAAAACTTGGCCAACCTATCCTGCTCTTTTGGGGTTGGGCTAACGTTTGGTTATAACGATGTAATGTCGTTATAACGCAATAAAGCGGAAAAAAAATTAAAAAAGGGGGGGAGGAGTTTTTTCTGTGCCCGTTCAAAATGACGGCACAGAGCGCTACGGTGTGAACAACTCGAAGCGGGAGGAGACGGTATTTGACAAAAGATTGCATCATGGCGCCGATAGGAACAATAGCGCCACATAATGGAAATTTGACGGAATAAACGCCCGTGTGACGACGGCCCAGTTTAGCAGTCAATCAGGATCCCTAAAAGGCCTGGATGAACCAGCTGGGAGGGGGAGTGAAAGACAGAGAAGACTCAGACAGGGCTTGCAACTCTAGTGTGACAGGTTGGAGAAGTCCTGGCTCAGGAAACATCAGAAATCTCAGAGTTTGCTTTTTGAGCAAGGATAGGCAAAACCAGTAAAGGGATGGAGATAGGATTTTGCCTCCAGAGCAGTGGACTAAAAGAAATCCTTTGTTAGGAGGCTGTGGTGTTTTAGAGCCAAACTAAACGTGACAGTGTCCTGCTGGCTGCCACGAGGATATCATCATCATCATCATCATTTTAAAGTGATTTTAAAATGCTGTGAGGGCCTGATCCTGAGTAGGCCTGCAGCACAGAGCTCTTCCCCTCCTCACCCTGCACCATTTCAAATATCAAAACAGCCAGTCCCTCACAACCGTTTTGGTGCTTGAAAAGGCATTTGGGGGACAGAGAGCTCTATGCTGTGTCAGGCCCACACAGCATTTTAAAATCACTTTAAAACGGTGATGGCACCCATAAGGATGCTGTCACATTTAGTTTAGTTTTGGAGGGAAACATGGCTTTAGTTTTGGAGGGAAACATGGCTGCAGCTAACTGCTGCCTGCACTCATAAATTCTTTTCCTGCTTCCCTCACATGTGCTGGACTTACGACTTTCAGAAGCCGCTTGGGGTTAAGTCTGTCAGGTAGAGGGTTTGGGTAGAAACCATACCAGTCAAGCTTCACATCATGCTACCCCTGTTTCAGCTGCAATTAAGACCTCAACCTTCCCAAGGTCCTATGTTGTCAATTCCTTGATTCAAACCTAAAGCAATTTTTCATACTGTTGTTGTTAAATATTCTCCATTGATATACTTCTCAGCCATTTAAGTTCAGTGACATTTTATATTTTCCTCTTTAAAGATCTCCTTTGTTCCTGCCCCTACACCTGTAGATAGCTCTGGCTCTTCAATATCTCTGATTTCTACCTGGATAGTTTACCTAGATAGCCATGTTGGTCTGCCATAGAACAGCAAGATTTGAGTCCAGTGGCACCTTAGAGACCAACAAGATTTTCGGGGTGTAAGTTTTTGAGACATGAGTAGGAATGGAGATCCCTGAGCCTTAATATAATATCCCAGTTCCGACTCTACCTGCAACTCTTTTGCCTCTCTATCTGGTGGTACAGTCAGCTGGATTGGAAGGGAAGGGGGAGAGCAAGGAGTACATCTTTGTATCCACATTGAATCAAATTCAGTACATGATGAATGGGATTTCTATTTGTAATCTTGTGAACATCAGTTTGAGGCTTCTTGAGAGGAAGAGAAAGACTCAGATGCGGAAGAGCTTTATGGCCTTAGAAGAGGGTTTGTGTCTTGGCGAGGATTTCTGCAGGCTGGTACTTTTCATACAGCTCCCTGTTATAAATCAGATTGTGTTGCTGATGCATGACTGGGAATAATGCATAACTAGTAGACTTCATCTTTGCCATCTGTAGCAGGCTTAATTGTGATCTTTAATGTTTAATTGTTTTTAGTAAGAGTTGTATTATGGATTTTACAATAATTGAATACTGCCTTGGGTGCCAGATCAAAGCTATTTAATATTTAAATAGCAATTGTCTAGTGCAAATTAATAGTAAAACATATGTGGATAGTGTATTGTTTTGAATTGGTGTGTGGAAGCCATTGTTAATTTTATATGTGGGTTTTGTATTATTTAGAAGCATGTTGCTTGCTAGTCTGGAGTGGCAATGGATGTTTGTAGCCAGATGTAAACCTCTTGCATAATAGGCAATTACAGTGGGCCAGCTTACAAGCACCCTTACCCTCACCCTAATTACAGCTGTGAAAACAACACTGAGATAATAATGCTTTCTTTTGTTCGGAAACTCAGTGGTACCAAGAACTCTCTGGTTTTCCAAAAGCTGAAGTTAGAAGTCTATAGGAATGAATCAAACAACTAGCTTGATCTGTCTTAACCTTGACCTTGTTAAATGTAATTTGACTTTAATGATCTCCAATTAAAATTCAAACCTCAAATAATCCCAAACAGTCCTTTTCTCTTCTTAACAACTTCTGGCATTATAATGAACTACAGATAATGAATGAATCATTAGTGCAATCATGATTCTTTGTTCTTTTTCTTTTTAATCAGCAACCTGCAATTCTGTGTTTGGTTTTTTTAAGTGGAAGAAGAAGAGGTAGGAGAATTTGTACAAAGGTGCACTGAATATATAACTTAATGAAGAAAGGAATGGGCGTGTGATTAAAGGCTGTGTTCTCCTTGCTAAGAAAAAAGGGTGTTGTCATATGGAGTGCACAAGGTACTGAAGCATGCAAAGGAGACCCGACCGTCATGTCTCTAAGTGACATTAGCAAGACTCTAAAACCTCTCCAGGTTGAGATTCATTCTCATACCATGTATAAAAACAACTGAGGCTACTCATAATTCCGTTACATAAATGATGTAAGAGGTAAAAAATTATTCTTATGTCCATGGTATCTTTGAACCTACAGAACTCAGTCTGTGTTCTTTTATTCCTCTGGTGATGTGGAGATTGGTACAATGCTATACTGGCCTACATTACCCAGTTTCAAAATGATTTTTCCCTGGTGTGAGGGGAAGCCATAATACTGGTTCCTTCCTTGTGATTTGGGACTTCTCACAGAGACATGACATCTCTGTGGTAGTTCCCATGATATCAGTGTTACATGAACATCTAGTTTTCTGTTTTTGTATGGAAGGGAGAAGCCAACTTATTGGGTTTTCAGTGCAAGCCTATACAGAGTTTACACCTTCCTAAGTCCACTGAAGTCGCTGGGCTTAGAATGGTGTAACTCTTCTTAGCACTGTACTATTAAGAATATATGTTTCTAGATGAAGAAGAAAAGTCTATAGGGTTATTCTGTATCAATTCAGAAGAAAAATAAAATTCAGTAAGTCTAAGTCATATATATCTATGCTCAGTAAGTGCATCATTTTTAATATGAGTTGAAAAAATTCTATCAGGTATTACATAGGGAATTCTTCAAGGGCCAGTTGCTGATCTGATGATCCGTATGGGATTATTTTTGTGTTTTATGTTTCATGTAAATGTGTTCAGATACTAATGATGAAGATGCCATCAATAAGAAGCATGTGAGAATTTACGTGAATATTGATGAGATACACTGTTTCAGCAATTCTTCTAATTTATGCCCATTTCAAATTTCTGCAACCCATACACAATTGTATTTGTTCATTGAATATCCTAGCAGTTGTTCTTATTGACTTGTACTGTGTAATCTGCCTTGCATCTAAGTGAGAAAGGAGGACTATAAATAAATAAATTCAATACATACATACATACAGGGCTTTTTTTCTGGGAAAAGACATGGTGGAATTCAGTGGCGTAGCGTGCATTGCAAGTACCCAGAGCAACTCCTGGGAGGAGGTGGCACCCCGGCACAACACACGTGCGCGCATTGCTTGCACGCTCCTGGGACCATGCGATGATGTCACTTCTGGGAAATGACATCATCACATAGGGCGTGGCCACCCCCTGGAAGCCCTCCTGTGATTTGAGCCTGCTCGCCTCCCTGCCCGTTACTTGGCAGCCCTTCGGGGCAGCCGGCCAAGCTTCTGCCACCAGCTTGGCACACTCCTCAGCCAGCAGCTACTGCAGGAGGGCTATCTCAGCAGGCGGCCTCCCATGGATGCAGCGCAGGCTTCCCTTGATGCAGCACCCCCTAAAAATGTGCTCGGGATGACCACAATTCTGCCCCCCCACACACACACACACTATGCCACTAGCCTGTGCAAGCCCATGAGCTGCACTGCCTGGACACAGAGCTGGAGCAGAGGAGTGCCAGGAAGGAGAAAAGTCAGTGCCTGGTCTCCATGCCTGGGACAGGAAATCTTCTGCGCTGACTGGCCATGCCTACTGCTTCACTTCCCAGCATGCCTTCGTGGGTGGGGAAGCTAGCCTCTGCCTCCAGCCAGGGAGAAGCGCTCGAGGAAGCAGCAGTAGAGGGAGCCCCTCCCCAGCAAGCTGGGGCACAGGGCCTGCTCCTGTTTCGCTGCCACTGAGACTCAGCGTGCTTCAAAAGAGCCAGGTGCCTTGGGCTGTGCGCGGGGAGGAAATGGGATCAGGGTGCAGGGCCACCAGACACATGATTACTTTCTAGAGGTGCCGGAACTGCGTTTCACCATGTTCCAGCTGGAAAAAAAAGCTATGCATGCATACATACATAACTCTGGTCCCATAATATGAAGGCATATGACATATCAACCTTTCTGAAGCTAAAGAGGTTTGGGTCAGATCAGTACCATATGAGATACTGCCTGGAAAACCAGTGTAGGCCTTCTTGAGTTCCATGATGGAAGCAAGACAAGCGAGACATAAAATAAAGTGTATTAATAAAACAATGTGATTTTGTAATGTGATCATATGTATGATTGCATTGAGGTTCTTATGGTAACGTAAGACACTTTCAGGTGTCTTACATCAGCACATAATGTTGCCTGATTGTCAGACCCTGTATCCATTGTGACTCCATGTTGTATTCAGAGGCTTTCTCATGCTGTAAGTTTCCAGTGTCTTTCTGTCCGCAGGTTGCAGACATCCAGCTGCGTTCCCAGGGAAATGGGAAGGCACCTTATCTCCACGTCTAAACAGCGTCCTTGGAGGAAGTTCTCCCTCGCGCTCCCAGGCTTCAACTGTAGTGGGACAATGGGGGGGGGGATTCTGAGGGACTGTGTGGTATACTGCTTTTGGTATCTATCAAGTCATTCTCAACAAAGCTTCCCTGTCAGCCAGAAGCGTTGATACTTTTGGAATAATTATGGACACTTGTGCTATGAATGTAATCTTTCAATAAAGAACCTTTTGACTCAAGACCTTGGATTTCTTGCAGCAAGGGGTTGGGAGTTGAATTCAAAGTAACTTGAATTCCATAAACTGACACTGATCCCTCACTGCAGTCCCCGTCTCGTCTGGCTTTTGTCAATACATTATCCCTGGCATAGCCTTTTTAGTAGTCAGAAAGAACCCCTTTCTCCTCCTCATGACAAATAAAAAAGTTGGTGGGAACCAACTCAGAAATAGAAAGATATCAGCCATCCCGAGTTCTCTGTACAACATTTGGATGTACACAGTGAAGTGATAAAGCGTTTGTAAGTGCATTGGTTTTACTTTGAGAACAAGAGAAAGTAATTTAGAACTCTGGGGAAACCTGGGGAGAAATTTAAAGGAGAATGGGGGGGGGATCTTTATCAGCATCTTCAGGGCATCCTTCTGCCCACATTGGAAAGGCAATTCAAGAGTTGAAGGCATAGGATATAATTATAGAAGATTAGGCGAGGGGAAGCTACATATGATCCAGCTTTCTTGCAAGGTAATACTGACGGCATGACCAGCGATTCAAAAACCTGTGGCTGTCACCCTGAGGAGCTGATATGCAAGTGAACTCTGTCATCTGAACAGAAACTGTAATGACATACACAATGTCTGCTCATTCTAATGCTTTCCACAGAAATAAAAATGCAAAAGGGCCAGGTATATACTAAATACCAAGGAATGTTATCCCTCAACGGACCTTGGCATTCATTGTTCTCTATGAGCAGACAAAGGGTCTATTGGAGACATCTCAATGTTCTCATAAAGCTAGAGCTACCAGGTTTCCTTGGAGAAAACAATGATAATTAAGACTTGATTAACATTATAGTATGCCTCTGTTATGCTCAAATTTACTCGTTTTGTGGATTCCCTCCCCACAATATGATAGCCAACTAAAATTAAACTTCAACATACTGTATAGTACAAAAATCTAGACCAGGGGTGGGCAAATTGTGGCCCGCGGGCCACATGCGGCCCGCTACAGAGTTTTTTGTGGCCCGCCAAGACAGTCAGAAAAATCCGCCTTGAACCGAGATTTCCTTCCCGTGTGCGACCGAAGATTTGCTCACTCCTGATTTCAAAAAATCTCACTCCTGATTTCAAAAAAAATTGTAGAAAAGTGTGATAGGGTACATTTGTCTCATTAAAGTGATTCTAAAATTAAATGTGCTTGCAGCTATAGATGATATGAAATTAGCACAATAAATGAATTGAATAAAACTACCACTATTTTATTTAATTTATATTTATTGATTTTTATGATACAATTTATACCTTTTCTGAAATGCAAAGTTAACTAATGAATGCAATCATTTTAAAAGGTGCGGCCCTCCGCTAACCTCCGCTCCCACAAAGTGGCCCCCGAGCCAAAACAATTGCCCACCCCTGATCTAGACAATAATGGCTATTATACTGACTAGGTTTTTGGTTTTCTTCAGTATAAGGAAACCCTTACTCTTGAATTTGGCATGCAAAGAATGGACGTATTTGTAGTTACAAATTTGCTTAAGAATTTGTATTGCCATTAGAATGTAAATGCAATGAGATCTTAAATGTGAGTCTCTTTAAAGGCAAAACAAAATGTGATTGGTTCTTTTTCTGTGTGTCAAACTTCAAGACAACCATATGAAGCGACTAAGAACTAAGCGACAAGAGACGAATTACATGAGGAGAAACACATTAAGGAAGTTGCAATGTTAGCTGGGAAGCTGAATTTTAAAAGAGATTGGAAGGCTTTGTCAATTTCTCCTCTCTACAGAGCAAGTTTGCTCCTCAGAGGGTTTATTTATTTCCTCTTTGCCTCTTAGAAGGAGAGAGGAAACTGACAGAGCCTTCCAGAGGCAAAGAAGAAATTAGCAAACCTTCTGAGGAGCTATCTTTGCTGTCTGGGTAGAGAGGGGAAATTGACAACGCCTTCTGATCTTTAAAACTCAGCTTCCCAGCTAACATTGCGACTCTCTTCATTTGCTCCTCCTCGTGTAATTCATCTCTTGTAGCTTGGCTCTAATGTAATTGAAGAAGTTGGTGGCACTCTTGAGTGATGTCTCCACAATAGCTTGCCTTGTGCCTAGTTTTTAAGTTATAGGTCCTAGATAAAATCAACTTTTTAATTTGCCCAAGCATATGATTAATGTATTTTTATCATCTTCTGAACTTGCTGCTCTAATAGCTGTTTTTATTTTATTTTTACTGCATGCCACACATATGTTTAATGAAAGGGCAATCAATAAATATTATTAATAAATAAATAAGATTGGGAAAGCAGTTCTAAAGAGAACATCCCCCTGTGTTTTCCCCTTGAATTTAGATTGTCTAGTCAAAACTGTCATTAGCCCCAAGGAGTTAAAGACAGATACAGAGTCAATCAAATTAGCAGCTGATTTAATTTAAATTTTAAAAGTGTACCTCATGTGTAGTTTAGTCAATTGTTTAAAACTTCGCTGGAATTTACTAGCATCTGTCATTTTACAATGGAGATTTAATTAGAACAGGGGACCTGCTTTCTGAATATGTTTCAAGAGAAAACCTTGACATCAGATTGAGAGAATTGCATAGAAATTTTGCTCACTTTTCAGCTGTACCTCTAAAATATATAAACATGGACACAGAGGGATACATTTATCCTATCTCTGTCAGACTTGTCACCAAACAGCTCTGCTTTGAAGAGAGAAATGTACTTCATCTGCCTGATTCAAGCGTATTTTATCCCTCTGGGATATAAAGGTCAAAGAAAAGTTCTAGACTTATGTGGTGAAAAATGACAAAGCACTTCAGAGCCAAGTTCTTCCTTCTTAGCAAGTAAAGAATTCCTTGCATCTGAAAAGGAACCAGAATATCCTCCTCAGCAGCCTTTACCGAAGGAGTGCCTATTAATGTGTGCCAGGCTGTACTTCCCACTACACTCTTATGTACCGAAATTGGAGAACAAAATTGAGTTTAAAGGTACTATAAAATGGTAGGGATGAGTGGATTCCCCTGCCTTTGTTTAGCTATAGCTTCCTCTGTGTGAAGCCATTCTATTCTTTTGGCCTTTTGCTCCTCTCTTTAAAAATATATATATTTTTAATTTGAGTAATTTGCACAACAATACAAATTACATCATTCCTGATGTGAAAAGGAAGTGAAGGCCTTCACAATGGGGTTGCCTGGTCCCCTTACACTTCTGGCAGGAGGAGGGGACCCTACACTTACCTTCTGCATGTCCTTGACATGCTTCTTGTCATGCTGCATGTCCTGTACCGGCGTGATGACGTTACTTCCAGGAAGTGTGCACACTTTGCAGCAGGCCAATTTGGGTTCCAAACAGGCCCAATTTGGCACATTTTGGGCCCGCTGAATCAGGACCACTCCCAGGGCAGCGTGATGACATCAGTGATATCGTCATGCTGATCCCAGGAGTGCCCCCAGGAGGCCCATTTGCTGCCTTTCCTGTCCACCAGCCAGGTAAGCAGTGGCAGGGAGTGAAAGGTGGGAGCAGAGGATGCTGCATCCTTCTTCTGTTAAAGTGGGAGCCATTGTCCTTCAAATCTTTAGCCTGTATGCCTCCTTGCATGCATGGAACAGTGATTTTTTCCCATGTTCCTTTATGTTGCTGCAGCCCCTTCTGACCCTCAGAAAGATCATTTCCAAGATCAAGGAACCAATGCAGAGTAATGGCTCTTTTGGACAAGGTGCTGCCCCTTTTTAAGAAGAAAAAACATGCTTCTTCTTTTTTTTTGTCTTTCAGTGCATAGTCTGGGATTGGGATTCCAATGGCAAGCATGACTTTATTGGAGAATTTAGTTCAACATTCAAGGAAATGCGAGGAGCGATGGAAGGGAGACAGGTATGTCAGTTGAACATGTGTGATTTGAAAGCAGCAGCAGAATTAAAATGTTACCATTTTTTATCCATGCGCAGTGGGAAATCATGCAAACCTCCTTTTCTACTTGTGTAGTTGCATTTTTTTTGTATAATGTAAATATTTGAGCCAGTGTTTCTTTAGGTTTCTAAAAAGGACTCACCATCAAAGGCACAAGGATCTAGACTAGAGGTGGGCATGAACCAAACTTCATCATGAACCAGACCAGTTTAAGGTTTACGAACTGGCAGTTCATCAGAGCCCATTTCAGACGAACCACCACAAACTTTTAGGCCGGTTCATTTGGTTCATTTTTTAGTTTGTAACTGCAGACAGCCTGGTGCTGATCAATCAGTGTCCTAGGCAACAGGGGGGATGGGCTTTCTGCAGCCCCCAAAGTGACCTTCTGCTGCCCCAGAAGTGATGTCTTCACAAACCAAACAAACCAGTTCATGAACCAAGGCAAGTTCGTAAAAGTTCATGGTTCATGAAACATGATGAATTAGAAACCGCACAGTTCATTTTTTTTCTTGGTTCGTGCCCATCTCTAATCTAGACTTGTAAATCATTGGTGTGGAAGAATTCAGTTGTAGTCAAGTTGGAGTCCTGACATGGATAGCCCAGGCAAGCCTGATCTCGTCAGATCTCAGAAACTAAGCAGGGTCGGCCTTGGTTAATAATTGGATGGGAGACCTCCAACAAAAACCAGAGTTGCAGAGGCAGGCAATGTTAAACCATCTCTATTTGTCTCTTGCCATGAAAACCCCACCAGGAGTTGCAATAAGTCAGCTATGACTTGTTGGTACTCTCCAATCAAGTTGGAAGTAACAGTTGGCAGCAGATCTTCTGCATTCAGAGTTGCTAAAAACCTTTTAGAGTAAATATAAATATCACACACTCTGTGCCCACAAAGAGCAACAATGAGATGTAATCCTAGTTCTTTGTTGCTTTGCCAGCAATTGTGGCCCAGTCAGGTCCTGACTCTGCACGTAAATGGGCTGGTTAATGTGCTAAGTATGTTTATATATGACACGATGTGCATAGAAATTTTTACAGACAAGCACTTTTCCAGTGGTTTTGGGCTTGCCTGTTTCAACGCTAACAGAGTTCTCAACAAGCTGTAATGTATTTTACTTCATATACTTATTTTTGTTTGTGTGAGAGAAAAATGTATACAGATGTTCTCTTTTTCCCCTCCCCCCTTTTGTTTGGCATTTATGCTTTGCTAAAATGTCACTTGCAGTTTCAATAGAAACTGGAGCTGAGCTAAATTTTAATTGGAATTTCTGAGCAAGCTTCTTATTTCTCCCTGGGTAGCTGACCTCCTACTTCTGAGGGCCAACTTATTAGCAACCTTTAGATCCAAAAAACTGTGAGTTTGCTTCTGGGAAGGATATTAAAACTTCTGACATGGTGTGCCATTGTATATACCATTGTTCTCTACAGCAGTGACAGTTAATGCCTTGTGGGAGAACGGAGTATTCCATCTTTCTTCACTCTTCCTCTTTCCCCTCACTATTCCTCTTGAAGGAAAAAGTTGGGAGGGAGCCAAAGAGAGTATGATACAGATGTTCTCCAGCAGTGACTACATTGTTTATAGGCTGACTGTGGTCATATTTTTACCCATTCTTCACTTCTTGACTAGCATTCAGGTGAGCATTTGCCATGAAGTTCATTGGGTAATCTTGGGCCAGTTACCATCTTAGACCAGGGTTGTTGTAATGGTAAAATAGGGAGAGAAACAGGTATACCACCTAGAATCCTTACAGGAAGGGTTGGATAAAAATTATGAATAATAACCATAGTTAAGGATGCTTATTGGTAATAAAGCATGATTCCCCGCCTATAAACTTAATGCTATTCCCTTAATGCTAAAAGTCACCTTGGTATGTTCAATATCTACTGTGAAGTGTACTGTAGTACTACTACCAGCCTTAAGGTCTTTGGCAATGGCTTGTCTCTTGACATTTATTGGATATATGATTTTAGTTGTCAATATTTATGTTCCCCCTTACTCCTTACTTTTTAATATGAAAAGGCTAGATTTGGAAACATATGTTTATTAATTTGATGTTAAATACCCCAGAACATATATAATATTAGCAAATTATTTCAATGATCCTATTGGTGTTAATAGTATAGGAGTCAGGAATGATTATGTTGATATCCTTTATATGATGATAGAAATACAAAAGAGCTTTAGGTCAATAAATCTGGAGTAGTTTTCAGCAATTGATTAGTAAGTTTGATCTAGTAAGATGAATAAATACTTTTTCCCCAGAACAAACATATTAGCATTTCCACTGAGAAAGCACAAAGGACAGTAGGAAGATACTACTTCCTGGAAAGGCTTTGTCCAAAGAAAGGGTGAGACGGGGCCATCTCTGTGTGAGGCAGATATTCAGTATCCAGAAAAAAAGTTTTACTTAATGATTTTTCCAAAAAATGGAGTCTGAGGATTTTAAAAATGGAAGCCAGAGTGTCACGCTAACCATACCATTGTCAACAACAGTCTAGATTATATGGTCATATAAGCACACTGTTATTATAGGTTATCACCAGGAGGATGAAACTATTGTATTACGAATAGGCCCCTATGCCTGATTGGCCATGGCAGAAGGTGAGTGGAAATTAATCCCTTTGGGAAGGAAGATGGTGAAGAAATATTCACAATGTGTGTGTAGGAGGAACAGCATGAATGTGTGAAAGTAGAAAATGAGTTAACTTAGGGGGGGTGCTTCTACCATGAATAGGATTGCCAGGTCCACTTACCCTTCCAGCAGGAGAGGGGGAATGGGCACTTACCTGTATCGTCTTCTTGCATGCATGCAAAGCCCAGGGCACACTCCCGGAAAAGCACAATGACATCACTTCCGGGAATGATGTCATTGTGCAAGCCCTGGAAATGCTCCTGGGCTTTGCACTGGGCCAATTTGGGCCCCCAAACAGGCCAAACTGGCCTGGCACGAAACCCAGGAACACGCCCAGGGCTTATGCAATGATGTCACTCCTGGAAGTGATGTCATCATGTGGCACCAGGAGCACGCCCTGGGAAGCCCATTCTCACACCTTTCCACCTGCTGGTCAGGTTAGTGGGGGGGGGAGGCTGGGAGCAGGGGATCCCCCACCCCCACCAGGAGAATGGCAACCCTAATTATGAATAGGGGCACTAACCCTTCCAAGGCTGGCAATACGTTTGCCAACATCCTACTCTTCAGTAATAGTCTGTAGTTATGCTAATGGCTCTGATTGGTTTGCAAAAATCCAATACAGACCTCTTCAGCAGGCATCATAGCTGTTTGACATGAGTCAGCTCATACCTAATCATCACCTTCAAACATGTTTGTGGCAAAATTCACAGCACCTCTAGCTGCAAAGCTCCACAGTGAAGGAATATTAAAAAGCAGCTATCTCTGTTCAGGAAAGAGAAGATAAGCAAGGGATAACCCTTTATGAAGAAAATTGTTCCTGGTTCTTAGCTTTCACAGTGCTCAGCTGTGACAGATCCCATTCCATCATAATGAACCACACTGGCTTCTAAAATCAATCACTGATTAAAGGCCTTAGTAAATGGAATTAACAGCTCATTAATAATTCCATTTCTGGGTATTAGATTTATCTTCACCAGTCTGGACTGATGAAAGTCGTTGAATGTGATAAATGATTTGTCCTTTTTCAGGCTAGGAAGTGGCTCTTCTGTGAGTGTACAGTGCTGTGGCCATTAGCTTTCATTGATTCTCCTGAGAAAATCAAAATTTCAGCACTTATGTGTTGTCTTTCTGTTGCTGTGATTTAGGAGATAGACAGAGCCATGCCAATGATGACTGAATGTGAACTTCTTGACTAAATATTAATGTGAACTCAACAGTGCATTTAAAGAATACATTTTTGATAATGACATTTATGTTATTTATTCCTTTTCCCAAAAACCATATCTCTAACTAGTGCCTTTTCCCCCTGCCCTTCCTACAAGTAACTCCAGGCAGTACACATGGTTCTCCTGTCCCCATTTTATCCTCACAATGTCCCTATGAATGTGAGGCAAAGACAGAGTGACTGATCCAAGGTAAAACTTTATGGCAAAGTGGAGATTTGAAACCAGGTCTCCCAGATCATAGTTTGACACTCTTAACTGCTACACCAAATTCACTTTGACAATCTAAAAAATATACCCACCCAACTATTTTCATTCATCAGTCTTAAAGAGGGAAATCTCTGAGTTCCCACACTGTCAGCTTTCACTGTTCTTGACAGAAAAGTACCTTAAGGACAGATTTGATGAGAGATTGTCATAAAGCCAGTGAAGGTTCCCAGGGATATTCCTCTCCTCAGCTGAAACAAATTAGAGGGGTTTCAAAAATAGCCTTAAAATAAAAACACACCTGGACACCTATTAGCAAAGGGAATATTATGTAATAGGAAAATCTGTCTCTGTAGTAGGAAAAAATAGTTACGCGGATGTTCAGAAGCCCTCTTACATATGGTCTCCATGGACATTTCCAGAAGACAAGGATGTTATTTTACTTGCCTTGCTTGTAATTTGTTTATTAAAACGTAGTCATGCGAACATACTCTGATCTCTGGAGTGTGGAGAAATATGGCTGAGGTGCTGGAATGGGTTTGTTAATACTGTATTAAACTGCTTATTATTTGTTGTGTTTTTATATCTTAACTATACAAAACAGCCACCTTCTGGTGTAGTGTCAAAGTTTATCATGTCTTGAGTCCAATGTTTTAGATGTCTTGCATGAAAGTTTAAAACAGCCTTCAGGGATTCCTTCCATGGTAGCCATTTAGTTTGGAATTGCCGTCATGTGCTTATTCAGTTTAAAAGAGAATCTAGGTGCCATTATTGACCACTTAGGAAGAGGTCAAACCTCAGTGGTAGAGCGTTGGCTTTGCATGCAGAAGGTCCTAGGTTCAATCCCTAGCATCTCTAATTAAAATAATTGTGTGGCAGAAGATATGAAAGATCTCTACCGGAGAGATCTTTAGGAGCCACAGCCAATCAGAACAGACAATATTGATCTTGAAAGATCTGACTCAGTATAAGGCATCTTCATGTGTTCAGTCTGTTGCATTTTTGTGTTTTCCTTGTTAATCAACCCATCATTTTTCTGACCTGATTTGTGACAGTTTTCTTAACATAAAATACAGTTGCAGCTATTGGCTGTTCAGTATGAGGAGTCAAAGCACTGATGTTTCTAAAGGTTACTGACCCTTCTCATTTTCCTGTGTTCTTCTGCTTCCAGTTTAATTAATACTTTCCATTTTCTTTAGGTGGCTGGTCACAATGTATTTTGATAATTGTCAATTATCAATTTCCATTTAGGGAAGGAGAAATTAAGAACTACTTTTTTTACTTTGAATCTAAAGCCACTCTTGTTGAGTTTCTCTTCTAGTGCCACTTTGAAATTATAAAACTTAAAAACATTTAAAAATTTAAAATGAGCAACTGATTTGACGACAAAGCCAAAAGCAGTGGTTGAATTTCTCTTTTCACCCCAGGGATAAGAAATATTAATTAACCATTGATTCAAGAATGTATCAGCCACTGGAAACAACTAATAGGGCTGTAAATAAAGGAACATATAGAAAATTAAAGGCCATGCAAACCTTTGGTGAAATGAAGTTACTTTACTTTCTGAGCAAATAAATGCCAGACATAGATGGATTTTTATAGGGAATAGAGTGTGCTATATTAAGTATTATTCCCATTTTCAATTCTGGCACTTTTGCTTGGTTGCAGAAAAAGGAATGACTTAGCTGTACAAAAGAGTCCCAGTAAGGAAGCAGCCTGTGTCACATTTATATTGGGCTGAAAGCATTGTTTCCAAAACAAACTTAAAAAACAAACAAACAGAAAATGATAACAACTAACTAAAATATCTCCTTTGGATAAACCAGATTTTGAACTTAAAACATGGTGCTTCAAAGTTGTGTAGGGAGAACCTAATGGAAGCAGCAGTTGATTTGTAGAGCTTCCTGATTTGCTTTCCCCTAAATCTGACTCAAATATTTGTCCTGGGAGGCATAGCAGGGACTTTCAGTATTACTCTCAAGACGGGGCCATGGAGGATTTTAACAGATAAAATGAGCATCTCTATGAGGCACCGACACAACCAGGTACTAGTGTTATGCCTTTGACCAGCACCTGCTGAATGTAGCCATGATGACTACTGCCATCTGTTGCAGCAGCATTTTGCCCCAGCCAACATAAAACAGTTTAATGAAATCAAAGAAGCTATATTTCTAAAATATATTCCACACTAACTGGAAAGCAAATGCTCTCTGAACACTTCCAACATTTTTTGTCATTAAAATACAATAAACATATTGTGCTATGTAAAATGTTGCACTCTTTTTTCATTTCTTCTATGTTACCTTTCTGGATATAAGGGAATCTTGCTTTTCCAACAGGATTCTAGTGGGCACATGTTTAGTAGCAGTGCATTAACCAACACTTGATGGAGTTCCCAGTTCCTAAATTGTGTTTTTTTCCTAAGAATGTCACTGGGCGATCTGCATTCAGACCTGCCAGCATCAAAGCTCCCATGGCTATGAAGAACCTCTAGTTCAGATTACATCCTTATATAGGCAGCAGTATTTGACAAGAGAGCTTGAAATGATTGAAAGGGTATGTAGTAGGAAGTAGTAGCGTAAAAAACCTCGTATCATCTTTCCCAAATTATAATGTTGAACTAGGGTTGCCAGTTCCTGCTACCCTCCCCCCCCTGGGGGGGAGCTGGCATTTACCTTGTACTCCCCCAAGTCTTTGCACAAAGTGTATATACGCTGCGCTCCCAGTGCTTGCACAATGATGTCACTTCCTGGAGTGACATCATTGTGCAGGCCCCGGGAGTGCTCCCAAGCTTCGTGCCAGGCTAATTTGGGACCCAAACTGAGCCCAATCAGCCAACGCAAAGCCCAGGAACACTCCCAGAGCCTGTGTAATGATATCACTCCTGTGCTGTGCCAGGAGCAAGTCCTGGGAGGCTCGTTCCTAAGTCCTTTCTCCCACTGGCCAGGTGGCAGTGGGAGGAGGCTGGGACCAGGGGATCTCCCACCCCCACCAGGGGAACATCAGCCCTATGTTGAACTTTGTCACTGATTCAGCCCTTCGAAGCCCCAGCTGAAATTAGCCCCATTTATAGACAGGTTTAAGTGATTAGCCATGTAATCCCTAGGAAGAGTTACTACAATCTAAGCCTGTGGAAACCCATGGACTTGTATTGGAGTTAACTCTGCATAGGATTGCACTGCACATCAGATTTGTATTTAGCCTTAATTGGGGGAAACTATCATTTAGATTTGAGGAGGCAGAAGTATGAACTTGGACATGTCCTCTAGAGATCATGGGGGAAAGAGCGTCATTGGAAAAATTGCCAGGAAAATGTGGTCCCTTGCTTGCCTGTTACCTCTGCTGGGAAAAAAAATAATTTCACAAGATGAATATTGAGCTCCAGGGCAAATAGGAACATTCATCTGTCTAGGCTACATACAGCTTGGAAATATGTCTTGTTAAATTTATCTAGTTATTAGTTTGTTCACTGTGTTCCAAGATGACAGTGTTGAAAAGTCTGCTTGGAGAACAAGTTTTAACCTTTTGATAGGCATTAGGCACTCCAATAGCAACATGTCTGTCTGTCATCAAAATCAGTAAAAAAGAAGCAAGTAAAGAAAATGCAAGAATATGAAGGATTTCAAATATACACATGTAGCCTAAAAGCCCAGGCGTGCTTACAAACTGTAGATGAATACTGATTTTTCACCGTACTAAGTTCAGACTGCACATGAGATAATTCCCCTCTTCATTAGAAAGACACCTTGTCCATAGAAAACTAGCATGTCAGGATGAAAGTCCATAACCTAGCCTTCTCCTTGACAACTAGTTTTTTTTTTATAGCTTGGTCTTCTTTAGCATAGCAGAACATTTAGTAACAAGTTACCACCTGCAAGTCTGAAGTAGTTCATATAAGATACAGATTTACCAATTTATCTGTTGCCTGTGAGCATGAAGCATAAGCATTGTTGGGTCTGAGGGTAATTTTTTCCTAAATAAGTAAATATCCCTTCTATGTGAATTCCTCTTATTCATTATAAATTTTGAAATGCTGTGTCGTTGAGACATATTAAAATTATTAACATGAAGTAAAAATCACGATACAATCCAGTGGCAACTGAAATAACTGATGCCTTTAAAGGAAAAGAGATCAAATTATCCAGTGGGCACATTATTGAACCCATATTATCACAATTTAATTGTTTAGTTAGAGAATGTTCCGTGAATTTAATGGGGTTTCTATGAGGAGCATTCCCCAATACATTGAAGAGACTATACAGCATCTAGGCATGTGCAGTTCTGCATGGGGGTACTGGAATATCTGTGAGCTGATTAAGTGTAAATTGTCATTTCAGGCAATTTGAGAATCCAGCATTAATGGGTCTTCCTTGGTGTAAGTAGTCGATTATTTACCCTCCAAGGAACATTTTCCAGCTTCTTAAACAGCTTAACACAGATTAATAGCTTGTAAAAATCAGATGAATCCACTAATGGATTACAAGCACCGATGTGTGATAATATCAATGAAATGTACATTTCATACATAAGAGTAATCTGCTGAAAAACAAATTTACATTGATGGATTTACAAGTCAATGGGACAGCGATGTCTTTTAAAAAATAAGCATTCTTTACTTAACTGGCTAGAGGAGTGAAGCCTAAATCACTTTTACAAAAGTGGTAGAAAACATTAGTTTAAACAACCCTCACCCTGTTTTAAGGGCATACTTCAAGTAGTTTCTATGTCCAAACCCAGTAACATTTCAATATAAATTTGTTTCTCAGTAGCCTGACTGTATGCATAAACTGATAATTTCATTGATATTATCTCACTGAAGGCTTGTGACCGATTATGTTGGTTTTATCAATTTGGTTTAGACAACGGTGCTAAACTAAGTGGAAAGTGCCAGGGATCTTGAGCCGTGTTCTGCAGCAGGCAGTCCTTAATACCCTATGCCACCACAACTTCCTGCAAAAAGAGTGAGCCGCTGGAAATATGAGAATCTGCAGACATCTGGAAGAAGGTTGTCAATGGCTCTCTTGTTTATACAAGGGACCAAGAAGGTTTCCCCTGGCCCTAAAAGTGTCTGGCCAGTATTATCTCTAAAGTAAAGAACAAGTTGTTAACAGATTGCTGCGCAGCCCCCTCCCCTGTGACAGCCACCACCCATCTCAGATGCCATTTTGCTTCTGAGCAGATCAGAGACCGCAAACTTCTGCTTACCAGAGGCTGGGGCAGGCAATGACAGTGAATGGTTCATGGCTCTTTCATTCATGCCCTGCTGTTGAGCATTCCGGAGCATCTGATTGGCCACCACTGGAGACAGGATACTAGGCAAAGTGGACCTTTCCTCGTTTCCAGCAAGGCGGTTGTTGTCTTCTGATGTTTTTCAAATAACTTTGCTAAGAGAAATAATGCTTGCATATTGAGAAGGAGATGTTTGCACAAGAGGATGGACTAGATCTGATTCTTTTCTGATATGTGTCTTTTGGCTTGGGCTGTTTTGCATGATTCTTGCTTTGTTTTCATTAGCAGAGAACACATTATGCCATCCAAATGAATTATTCAGTTTCATACAAGAAATGGTTTTCACTCCGGGGCTTGTGTTTTCACAGGTGCAGTGGGAGTGCATAAACCCCAAATACAAAGTAAAGAAGAAGAATTACAAGAACTCGGGCATCGTCATTCTTAATCTGTGCAAGGTGCTGTCATTGAAACAATTTCCTGTAATTAAAATTTAAACATTTTTTTTAAAAAAAAATTAGATGCCAAACCAAGAACACAGTTGAGGAAAGGAAGCTGGAGTCAGCAGTGCACATTTTGCAGACATTTTTGTGTAAAAATAAATACGTTGAAGCATATTGCAGAAGGTTAAGCATGGTGAGAGACTCCCAAAAGCAGCATAACAGATGATGTTGCTAATTCAGGGAAGATCAACATTTTCATAGGGATGACAGCTGCTGTATAGAGATGTGGCTGTTGACCCTTCCAGCAGCTCCATTCTATTCCCTATATGTACACAAAGACAAATATTTGCTTACTGGAAGTAATACCAGTATTCTGCTTGCGTTTTAAATTCATTACAATGGAACAAAACCTGCATTGCTAACCAGCAAAAGAAATGCATTTCAATGTGTGCTCATAATTCTATTGATCAGTATCCCTGCGGTTGCACTCCAACCACTAAGGCCACTTCTACATGGGGGTGATTCCCTGTTTTGCTCTCATTGCTTTCTTCTCTCACCCTTCATTTCCTTCTTGTCTCCAGCAGACTTTTTGCCATTTTTTCTTTCTTTTGGCACTAGGAATATCACTACAGTGTTAGGACACTATAGAAATATATCTGCTGCTGTTTTAAAAAATTGCTGGCCAATAACTTGTCAGCTGTAGGGGGGAGGGTGACATGTGCATGGAGAAATTACTCCAGATGAGGGTGGAGAGGTGCAAAAATCCACACCTTCCCATCCACACTTTCCCCAAACCCACTTCCCATCTGATCTTTCAGGAAAGAACGTACCCAAGCAGGTTTGGGGAAACCCTCAGAGGAGCCAGGAAAAACCCATTTATGCCTTCTAAAATATTTGATAATGGGAAGGGAAAGAAAACTGCCATCCAAAGGAAAGAGGTTTTTACAAAGAAGCTGAGGAGTGGTTGCCTAGCAGTGGGACAGTTGGGGGATGGTAATTGGGGAATGGCAGCTGGAAGACCTGAGGAGAAGGAAGGATCTGGGAGAGGGACGTCCAAGAAGAGAGATCCTTGAGGGGGGGGAGGTGAGACAAACAGTGACCCTTTCTGAGAAAGCGTCTCCTCTGTAATGAGGAATAAAGAAGCCATAAAGAAGACATTCTCCATCCTGCTTCTACACTTCCTTGGAGTGTGTGAGTGGGAGCTTAAAAACTGGAACTAAAGTACTCACTCATTGTGGATTTGGGGCTTCTTAATTTATTATACATGACAGCAGTGTTCATTTGAAACTCCAAGTTTTATTTCCCTCATTTACTTCTCCCTCACCTTAAAATAATACTTTTATTTATGCAAACAGCAGTTCAGGATTAAATGGAGCAGCCATACTCTTGTGACCAGTGACCTAGCCCTTTTTAGACTAAAAAAGGGTTACACCCAGAAAGGGGATGACAGTGTCATGTGGAAGCCACAAAAAGAATCACTGCAGTTGGGGGAGACTCCAGTGGAAAACCCACAGTGTGTGGGACCACAGAGTCAAATCAGATAAGATGTTGGGAGATCTGTAACTGGATCTTTGCCATGTTTTGATTGGGCTGTTTGTTGCTGGCCAGGGTCCTGATTCAGAACAAAACTGTGGCATGGTGGGAAAAGGAGTTGAACCCTTCCTGTCATGACAAGATCCCCTATCTGCAGGCCTCTTTCAGATAAGCTGGCCTGTGATCCACTTTTCTAATAGTGCCCTGGGAAAGCAGGGAAGATAGAGCTATAAAGCCAACAGGGCGGGGGGAATCACACCTCTTTGGAATGTTTGTTTTTTTAACTGATAAAAACCTGTCATACTGGGAGAGATGAAGGAGGTGGTTGTCCTAAGGTGAAGCTGAGAAGGTCCTAGAGGCAGGTGTGTGTCTATCCTCCCCCCACCCCCTGCTGCCAAGGATAAACACCCATCCCAGTAAGGGATGTCCAGGTCTGTTTGGTAGGGCTCAGGGTATAGTTGCAGATTAGACCCTTGCCTTTTATTTCTTTTGTATTAGCTGCAACCCTGGTTTATGGTAATCTCCTATATACTGGGTGCTCTGTTTCTTTCTCCATATCTTTTATATTCTTCTGTAAACCATTAACGCGCTTTCTTTAGTTAAGCTGTGTCCTTGTCCGTAGGCCTTCTGTTAGAACCCCAACAACCAGGAGGAAGGAAGAATCCCCCTCCCACAATACTTGCATCCTTCAGTCATCCACCCTATGCTGTGATTAGTCCTGCACAGGCAAAGAGATGTTGCCTATCCTTTTTTTTTGTTCTTTCCAGACAGAGTTTTGATCAACAAAAACAATTGCAGTTCTGCTCTGAATCCAGACCCCCATATAACCTTTAAAAAACACTAGGAAAATCTGGTCACAAATCTCTATGCCGTGGCTGGGTTTTTTGCACCTTAGATTCTGAATTGCAAAGAATGGTTTGAGGATCTGGGACAAAATCTGCCATCAAGCTCTTCCATGTGTGCCTTCACTGAAAGAAATGGGAGTATACAATAGCAGCCATTCCCATCTGTTACAGTAGGGTCTGTGCAGGAGACTTCCCTGTGGATTGTTCTCTTGGGCTTTAAAATCTTGGGTACTATTTACAAAACTGTAAAAAGACTGCAGCATTGTTTGTGATTCACTGCACAATTTATGGAAGCATTACACCTTTCTCCATTGATTTCAATGGGCTTTGAAGGTTGCAACTCTGTTTAGGAATGCACTGTTGGTTAGTGAGACTGGATACTAATGAAATATGGCCATCCGTAAATGGATTATAATTTCATAGGAAATCATTGTGAGTGAATAAGGGCAATTCCACACGCCGCGGCATAGGGCTATACTTGCGCAACAATGGCATCTTCCTGGCACGATTTTTGATGTCATCGCGCCTCGATGATGCTCTCGAGGCACGATGATGTCAGAAATTGCACTGGGAAGATGCCCTTGTTGCACGAGTATAGCTCTATGCCAGGATGTGCGGAATTGCCTTAAGTTGGAAATTGCACAATATCATGTCAGCATGCTTTTTTAAAACGGCAAGAGATATTTTGCTGTGAAAGCACAATGAGAGAGAACACTTCCAAATGCCCTTTGACTTCACTACCACTTTATGTATGTTGACTGTCTAGAAAGGGAAGGATGCCAAATCAAAGATATTTCTGGCATCTTCCACTGCTATCCCATTCCATTCCTCTTTTTCTAATGCTCTCTAACCAACGGCAAGCAGGAATACAAGAGTGCCGGCACCACAGCTATTGCATGGCTCATAACATTATTAATGACCACCCTTCTCTTATATATGCCCATGTCCCAGTTCAATAAAGTGAGAGAATCCTGAGGGAAACATTGTGATAGGGCTTAAGTTGGAGGTGGTTCCCTACAGTGACATGAAGAGGTATGTATCCCATGTGCTATCACTGAACCACAAGCCATTGCCTATGATGAGCAGCATGTAGAGTGGTGTCATCTTCCGTCTCTTTGTAAAATAAGTTCCATTATTCTTAGCAATAACATGGGAGGAAAAAAAGCTATCCTCTCTCTAATACATAGCCATAAAGGCTTGGGGAGGGGTGATTAATGCTTTCTTTGGTTTTACGTAAAATTTCTTTAAAGAAGTCCCTTGCAGTACAGAAAGAAGTACTTAAGAGTATGCCATTTTCATCTGAGTTTCTCTCATATTTCCAGATTCACAAGATGCATTCATTCTTAGACTACATCATGGGTGGCTGCCAAATACAGTTTACAGTAAGTGATTTTTAACTGGAGATAGAACCCTTTCACAATGCCAGATACTGTATTTACTCAAATACAAGACTAAGTCCTCCCCCCCCACCCCCGGTATGCCATCAAGAAAAAAAGAGGTTGTCTTACATTCATATAAAAGTTACAGTTATGTCCAGTAATAATTGTGTGTTTGTGTGTGTGTGTTTAACATGGGCGGGGGGGGGGGGGTCATCTTACATTCACGGTCATCTCCCTTTTGAGTAAAGGAGGTATTTCTTCACATGTGGGATAAGTATATGAACTCCCATGCTGCTATTAATGTTGTTGTTCTTGTTTGTTGTTAGCCTTTTAAAGGAAAAATGGATAATTTTTCTTTAAAAGGAACATGATTGTCCCGTAAGCGTAATTTTGAACTATAAACCTGTGCAGAGGTAAAAGGGTTAAATTCCTTCTTCCCCAACTGTGCAGTCTTGATATGAATTAGATGGCTACAGTTTATCTACATTGAGATCATAGCCTCTGCAAAGGCATAAAATATTTTTAAAGCCCTGTGGCTTAAAGTTCATTCACATGATTCCAGGTAGCAAATTTTAAAAACCAGTGATTGTGCAAGAGTTGTGACAAGACAAAAAGATGCATCATAGTTCCGAAGGATTCTTAGAACTGAGTAAGAATCGGCCTCTGTACAAACAGTCCTTCTGGGAGCCCAGGTGCAAGAGTTCTGAAGTTACTCCTAACTCAGCCCACTCTCTTTTTGTTTTCAAATTAATTACGTTTCCATTGAGTTTGAGCAGCATGTAGACAATACGATGCAGCTGTGATCTGAAAGGCCATTTGATAGGGGAGGGAAGCGAAGATGCTAAGCATGGGTTTGTGAACAAAAAGCTATGGTATGATGTACCTGCTAATTTGAAGAGCTAATGAGAGCTTTTTTAGTACCACGCTGTGTGTACTAAGGATGCTCTGCACATCCTTTGCGAGCACATCATTTTTGGCTAGAAGGAACATCTCTGGTAAATAAAAACCAAATCTGTTTGTCCTCATGACCTCATTTTTTTGGAGGGGTAGAACCTCGAACCATCCCATTTGGGGCAGCATGCAAGGCAGAAACAGCGAATGCGGGCTATACGGGAAGAGTTTCCAGGTTGACCAAAGCCATTGTGTGATGACAAAAAAAGGACAAAAAAATCCCACTCTGCCTTAATGGTGCAGGATTCTTATGGGAAACTTTACACCTAGATCTGTACAATGGTGATATACAAGTGAGACACCCACCAGAACTCACTGCTGTCCCATTCTTTCCACACTTCGCCCACCCTTACCCCTGCTTCCTGCTGTTAGCTTCAGCTCTAGTTCTTCTCTCTCCTCTCTCTTCCCTCTAAATTTCTTTGTTTCCCTCCCTTTCACCTTATTTTTTGCTTCATTCTCCCCTGCTTGCCTCTTCTGATGCGTCCCAGTTCTCCTCCTTTCCTCACAGCCCCTGTATCTTCTCCTCTCTCCACATGCCGTCTCTACTTCTCTAATTTTTACTGCTCCATTTCATCCCTCCCCCCAGAGCTTCCATTTTCCCCTCCCACCCCTTTCTGGTATTTACGGTTGCCTAGAAACCCCAAAATGGCTGCTGAGATCATACAAGACTATATCACAAGGTTCCAGATGCCAGTTTGAGGTTGCTAAGCAACCCCATATAATATTACCAAGACCCTCTGCCTCAGATAAAGTGTTGCATGGAATTTGTTGGTGGGATTTGTAGTCCTTTTTCTATGCATTTACTGAAACATCATTCACTGGATGCACTGACAAGGATCCTAAACCCTTCAGCAAATTCCATATTACTCTATAGTTGAAGTGCAGGTGGGGGGTGGGGAGGCGCTTTGTCAGTTTAATATGGGATTGCTTAGCAGCCCCAAAATGGCGGCCAAGAGCTCAAGAAGCAATGTTGTGTTATCTTGCCTGCATTCTGTTTTTTTTATTTTAATTGCAGAGTTGCAGTATCTGCACAAAACACCCTGATGGCTTATGTTGTTATTGTTTTTAAATCTTTTGTTTTAAAAGCTGGGATTTTCCTGCAAACTTGGGAGTTTCTACAGGTTTGCAGAAAACTTGGTGTTAACTTGGAGGCTACCCATTGGAAATACAATGGTGTTAACTTGGAGGCTACCCATTGGAAAGACATATAATATGGAGGAAATCCCCAGGCTAACCTGGTCCAGGCTAGCTCAATCCAGAACCTAAGCAGCATTGGCCCTGCTCAGTTCATGGATGGGAGACCATCAAGGAAGTCCAAGGTTGCTACACAGAGGCAGGCAATGGCAAATCACCTTTGTTCATCTCTTGCCTTGAAAATCCTGTGGGGTCACCATAACTTTGCTGTGACTTGATAGCACTATACACATATAGAAGAAACGGTCAAGGGGATTCAAGGGCAAGGGGAGCACCCCTAAATCTATCAGGGGGTTATGGTCTTAGGTTAAAAAAAGTCTGGCAGGTTTTATAACATTTGTGACTTTTGCATTTGTGACTTTTACAGTAGGTAAGAAGCATCTCAAATGATTTTGCTTTATCCATTCTTTTCACAGGAAAAGCAGTCTCTACCTCAGACCTCATTAATAAATGAAACTATTAAAACATACAAATGTCTTTTAAATTAGATATAGCTACCCCCAGCTGCAAAGATATTGCATCAGTGAACTTTTTCTTTGCTTTCCTCCATCTTATTTGAACAGGATTGAATATACTGATGGTTATCTATGTATACTGCATGTCTCACTATGTAGTTGCATATCAGTATGAACCTACTTAAGGTATCAAATTTCAGTCTGGTTTATTATATTTATTACAATATTTCCCTTTTAAGAAAGGAAGTAACCTCAAAGCAGTTCATGCTATAACATCTTCAAAACAGAGTACATCCACACATCTGATTATTTGCAGAGTTGCAAAGCCTTCCATGCTTTCTGCCTAAATTACCGGTAGAATTTTCTTTATTTAAACTATAAACCATAACATAATAGCTATAAACTATAAACAATAAACATAGAGAATAAGAAAAAACACAACATTCTAAACATAAGATACACCAACAATACATATATCTATATAATTAAAAATAAAAAAATAAAAATTACACTACAGGTTGAGTTCTGATTTTCTCCGCGACAAGTATATATCATTTCTAGAGTCACACTTATTCTAGATTAGTCACAAAACCCCTCTTTTTTCTATTGTTCATGTTTCTTAATCCATAAATCCAGATGTCATCAAATCCTTGTTATCCATTTCATGCAAAAAGTCTATAAACGGTTTCCATTCAGTCAAGAAGTTAACTAATGTCCTTTCTCTAATCAATGCAGTAAGTTTTGCCATTGACACAAACTCCAAAACTTTTGTCCACCATTCCTCCACTGTAGGCAATGTTGGAGTTTTCCACTTTTGTGCATAAAGTACTCTTGTCGCCATAACTTAGTATAAAAACAAAGTTCTAAAGCTTTTTCCCCACTGGCTGTCCATTATTCCCAACAGAAAAGTCTCTGGTTTCAGCTGAATTTGCTTTCTGCCTAAATTAAGTTATAATATCATGTAAAGGATAAATAACACCATGCAGTAAACATGGACTGCAGCATCTATTGATCATTTTGGTCTATGAAAACAATAGTATAATTTTACCTAGGTCATACAATAAGTTATCAAACAATCTGCAAAAAATCTTTCTAAAACCATTTCTATTTTCCAGAAGCATGAGATTTTCTTTGGGATCCCATTCATTCAATCTGATTTTTGGCATGACCTTTGGGTTGAGACATTCTCTTTTCTTGATACCTATTCATAAAACTGCAGCAAAATAACCTTTATTAAAAACTTAAGATAAAAATGTAGCATTCGACAAGCTATAGTTATCAAATTAATTGATTCCTCATGGGAAATCTCTACTTTTAATAAGTCTTTCAATATTGAGTGAGGGGACATAGGGAGACACCCTCAGATACATTGGCTGGATCCTCACTTCTCCCTGTATGTAATGGAGTTTTTCTGCCTCCCCTGAAGCTCACTGATCTCCATGAAATGCTGCTCCTGGGAGATAAGGGATCCTTAGGATGGACATTTATCCAACCAATTCTGTTTCTTTTCCTAATCTTCGAAGAGGTTTATTCATTGTAACTCTTCATTCTGCCCACTGGGGCCCCTCAAACTGGGAGATACAAAAAAAATGTACCATTGCCACAAAAGTTCTGGATCTGAAATAGAAAACCCAAATGGTAACACTGGACTATCGCAGCAGCATTACTAAAAGAAACTACATGGATGATAATACACAAAGGACAACATTGTGATCAATGAGAAACTTTTTTGCTATTCATCCATAAACATGTTTTTATTGTTTGCAGTGTTGCATTTTACTCCCTTTGTATTATTCCAGTTCATGCAGTCATACCATTTGTCTTGTGTGTTTCTTCTGGTTCACTGAGAATATTCCACAATGATGTAGTCCAGTATTCACTGAGCTAGAAAACACTGAGAAATCCCTCCCCCCTCTAAGTAAAAAAAAAAGAAGAAACGATTTCTGAAAGGTTAAGTGAAGCTTGTTTTACTGCCAGATGCCTCTCACTTCTCAAAAAAATAAGGGCATAGTGTTGCAGCTCCCAAAATCTGTTCAAAGCTCATTAGATCTGCCTCATGGCTTACCTTCCGGCTCTCTACCATCTGTAAAAAAACAAAAAGTGGGAGATGGTTAATTAGCTTATATAATTATCTGAGTAAGGACAATGCAATATGAATTACTACTATTACCATAATCATAACAAAGTTGAAGCTATGGTGATAAAATGCATGTAAGCATCTGAAACTGTCTGGAGTACATATATACATGTGTGTGTGTATTTTTGGTACAGAACATTTTAATTTTGCAATGGTTTTGTGCTAGACAGATGTGTTAACCTGAAAGCACCTGAGTGTGGGAGATTAAATTAAGCTCTGATTGCCTAGAACTTATAATTAGACAAATGAACATTGTAATATAATTGGAATAGACAGTGTGTTTCATTTGTTTTACTGTGATAAGTTTTGTTGAAACAAATAACCCTAAACTGTAATTTTATTCAGGTATATTGAGATGTGATTAAATTTGCATTTTGTTTTGGAAATTACTCCCAAATACCCTGTAAGGTGGATGAGCCCTGTGGCACAGAGTGGTAAGCGGCGGTACTGCAGCCCAAGCTCTGCTCGCAACCTGAGTTCGATCCTGGCGGAAGCCGGGTTCAAGTAGCTGGCTCAAGGTTGACTCAGCCTTCCATCCTTCCGAGGTCGGTAAAATGAGTACCCAGTTTCCTGGGGGTAAAGTGTAGATGACTGGGGAAGGCAATGGCAAACCACCCCGTAAAAAGTCTGCCAAGAAAACGTCATGATGATGCAACATCCCCCCATGGGTCAGTAATGACTTGGTGCTTGCACAGGGGACTACCTTTACTTTTTTTACCCTGTAAGGTGTTGTAGGGAACCTACAAGTATAATGTCATAACCATACCTAGCCTCTTCAAGTTGGATGGAAGGAGTTCTTTCCCTTCAGCAAAAAGCCTTTCTTCATCACAAGAAGATTTCTCACTTTGTGGGAGAGAATCCTTCAGTCTCGATGTTTATAGAGCACTGCAACTCAAAGTGATGGTCCCGGGAAAGGGGGCAGTCTGTAACCCATCAGCTGCTGGTCCACAGCAAGTTCAGGAAACAATCGCATAATTTTAAAATCCCACAGGAATTCCACCAAGAATTATTATCAGTCAATAATGTCACCAATAACATCAGTTTTCAGCCACATATAATATTGATAATTATGCCATAGCACTACAGTACATACGTATCTTCATACATATTACATTTACCCCCTCCCCCACCCCAAAACAAAAAGTCTAAACTATTTTCTGTACCTTTTCCTTCTTGCCTAGCACCACCAAGGTTGGGACAGGCAGTGCTATGGCTCAGTGAGCTGACCCATCCAGGGTCCAGGCTATCCAGCACCTCAGTGAGGCGACCTGCCCCGGGGCCGGCCACCACCGCTGTTCAGCAAGGACTCTGCTTGTACAAATCTATATACATTTGTCATTTGGAACAATCTTTTCAATCTTTTTAAATGTATATTATTTTTGTTAACATCTTTATTCATTGAGATTTAAAATAACTAAAATAATATTTTCTTGGATTATAAATAATCATCGTTTCATACTATCTGCATGTACACACAGCCTTTTGGTCAATCTTCAACATATTTAAATGGGAACATCTCTATGAGTGCAATACATTTGTTATGCACACTCCAAATCCAATTAATACAGTGAAGAATGTTAGCTTTTCTGATCTGATGTGCTATGTGCCTATGCAGGTATGATAATAATATGGTACAAAGGTGGTACCACCAGTTCCTGGCACACTGGAAAAAACCTGCAGGTCCACCACATCAGATAGTGTGAGAAGCACTGGTTTAGAGTGCTTAGGTGGACATCAGGTGAAGTTGAACTACAGTTCAGCTCTGCATCTTGCCATAAATGTCTTTCAAACAGCCTTTGAACAGGAAAGAACCCAAACCCTGTCTCGTCCAATTCCTACAAAGTATTCGTTCGTTCGTTCGTTCATTCATACTCTGCCTTTCTCCCCAATGGGAACCCAAAGCAGCTTACATCATTCTCCTCTCCTCCATTTTATGCTCATAACAATCATTTTCATTATTATTACCATTTGATCAGATAGGAATTTCAGGCAAACAAGTGAAGCAGTGTGCTAGAAAATGGCCAAGCATTATTTCTCTGAGTGTGGGACAAACTTATAAAACCTATACATATAATCTCATGAGTTGTGAAAGAAAAAAAATGTCTATTTTATTTCTGAAATGCCATATCTATACCAGCTCATGTTAATGTCCCTGCTATCAACAGTCCATGAAGTCCCAAACCTGTGGAGGGAGGTTTATGGTGGGTGGTAGTGTGTAAGGGGTTCACGAAGGCATATAACTGAGAAGCTATATGTAGAAATCTTTTTTAGATACTTATGCAGAGATTTGCTAATCACGTTTTTGTAGCCAGCATGGTTTTCCTTTTCCCCCTTCTGTTTGCTTTTTTATATTTTTATGTTTTGCACTAATAAAATAATTTTAAAAATTTAAAAAAATTAAAAATATATAGCTGAGAAGCTGTACAACTTTTTCTTCTGCTCTTTCTTTTCCAGGTAGCCATAGATTTTACAGCTTCCAATGGTGACCCCCGGAACAGCTGTTCTCTTCACTATATCCACCCCTATCAACCGAATGAATACTTAAAGGCACTAGTAGCTGTTGGGGAGATCTGCCAAGACTATGACAGGTGAAAGATAACCGCCTTTGTTCTAACATGGCTTTCTAAAGAGCACTCAGATACTGTAATAAACTTCGTAATTCTTGGTGGCTTTTCTGCAGTTCTGCATCTATTTCTTTAACAATTTCTAAGAGTTCTTGCAATGGAGTTCTGTGTATGGCTTCAGGTAAGACTCAAGCCTAAACTGGATCTATTGAGATCTAGATTGCACATTTCCTTTCCTGCTCACAAATCAAGTTCAGAAATTTAGGTTCCCAGTTCCAGGATCCCAACCACTGACTTGAAATTTCTACTGTATCCACTCCTCCAACTTACCTCTGCCCCTGCTGCTATCACATTGATGTCTTAAATGTAATGTACATGAGTCTAACCCCCATTTGTATTTATATACATAAGAGGACCCTTGCTGGATCAGACCAGTTGTCCAACGGGTCGAGCATTCTGTTTCCAACAGTGGCCAATCAGATGCCCTGGAAGACCTCAAGTAGCAGCACAGGGCCCAAAATTACTCCGTTGTCCCCCCCCCCCCACAACTGGTATTCAGAAGTATAGTGCCTCTGAATAGAGGTTCCATTTAGCTATCACTAGTAGGTATTAATGGATTTGAATTTGTATAATTCCTTTATAAAGCAATCTAAGCTAGAGGCAATGATATCTGGTAGCAGTGAGTTCCACAGGCTAGTTATGCATTGTCTTAAAGAAATACTTCCTTTGTTTCAGCCTGAATCTACTGCTTATCAGCTTCAACAGGTGCCCCAGAGTTCTAGTATTCTGGGAGAGGGCTCTATCCACTCTTTCAAGCCCCATGCATATGTTTTAAAACCTCTTCACATCTTATGTACAGTGTTGTCGGGGGCAGAAGGAAACCTTCAGGTCTGCGGCTGGAACTACCTGAGAATATGTGTGCTTTAAAACAGTAGCTTTTCCAGTCTTGGTCCCAAAGCTTCTCCTTTGAAGTTCAAATCTCTATCAGATAGCCTTACCTGATTCAATCAGAGTTTAACTCATTGTAAATAGAGTGGACTAATGAAGTTTCAGGCATTCTGTTTTCTCTATGAAAAGTGGTTGTGTAAAGCTTATTTATTCACACACTGCTTAACAATATGAATCCTGCATACAGACCAATGTCATTGATTTCAAGTCTTGCATCAATTGGATCTTTCTGCATTCCTTGATTAGTGTTACAGCCTCTACTGGATGGACAGATCAAGGTTCTGTTATCTTCTCTCAGGGTACCCCTTCAGAGCAGAGAGATGTTATTCCCCATGCATTCCTGAAATGTATGGCGGCATATGGCAAAGATGGAACCATGAACATGTTTACCCAGACAGAAATGTCAGCTATCATATTGACAGTGAGTGCCTTGTCAGCCTGATGCTGATTATGCCTTCTGGATCATTCTTGAGGCATTTACTGTTGTCTTCCATGTAGTACACTACAGGGTGCAGTAATTAGCTTGCTTCAAAGGACCGCTATTTGCATGGTAATGAAACCTTCTTTCAAAGGCAAGTGAAGGAGTTGAGTGGAACACTGTGTTAGAGTAGCATAAATGGGACTCCTGTAAATTGGAAAGAAATCCCCCGAGAATGTGCCATTCTGTGTGTGCCAGCAAAGGGCCAGAGTAAGAACTGATTACTATTGAATGCCTTTGCTCCTTCTTTTGTCCATACAACCATATGGTGCGTTTATCATCCTAAGAATTACATTTTCCAGTCAATAAAAAAGTTCTCAGTTTTTAAAACTCCTGCCACCAAGAAGGTGTCTTGGTTAGGAAAAGGAGCACAGAGCATCCTGGGTAAAGTTATAACAATGGCTTATCCTGTGATGTCGTTGTGACTGTGCTTTGCTTCATTTGCATACTTTTTCTTCGAGCTGCTACCACTTTCCTCTCTATTTCTTGCTCATACATATAATATATAATAAATTTAAGAAAGTGTAGCAATGAGTATTAATCAGCAATAACAAAGACAAAGTGACAAAATTTCCCATTTGTTGATGAAACTTGACAGTGGAATTAAAAAATCAGAGGAGCATATGAGTTTCTTAACATGCGCGCCTAAACATGCCAGTTGATCAACTTGCAATTAGTCTTATTTAGTGTGTTTTCTTGGCAGGCTTTATGCTACACAATAATGTGGGCTCAACCTGTCTTTAGGGAAGGGATGTTTGATTTTTATTTGTCTGTTTTTGGTTTTTATGACCTTCTTCCCAAAGAAAAGTACTGGGGTGTGGGGGCAAATAAATTATACATTATTACATGAAGAAAATTATTTCAGAGGCAGTGTTAGTCTAGTTTGGCTGTAAAAAACGGGAATCTTGTGGCACCTTAAAGATTCGCAAGTATCTGGAGTTTTTTAAAATTCTAGCATCAGCTTTCCCTGAACTGGGGCCCACTTCATCAGCTTCTGGTGAAACAAACTGTAGTTCATAAATGCTTTTGCTGGGAAAAACTTCATATTTAAGGTGTCACAAAACTCATGTTTATTTAGGTGAAGAGGGAACTTATTTATTCATATTTATTCTGATAAGACTTCTTGCCTGATATAAAATGAAAAGAGTAGAGCTTTTCTCATTTCCAAATTGTACCAAATTTGTGGTAGATTGTGTTAGCAGTATTTATTAAAAACATTTCTGTGCTACCTTTCCATCCAATTCAGGGTCCCCAAGGTAGCAAATGTTTTTTAAAAAAAAATATTAAAAATTTCAGACATTAAAAAGCATTTAAAATACAAATGAATATAAAATATTTAATACAATTAAATAAAACATGATATAAGCGCATAAAACAGAGAGTGGAAGTTGAATGAGAATTAGTGAGGGAGTGCCAAGCAAAACAAAAACACTCTCTGGTGGTAGCAACAATAATGGGAAACATACAAATCTCCCTGTGGAGGGAGTTCCGAAGATTCAGTGTCGCAACATAGAGTCTCTCTACACGTTACTAAGTACCCAGGAGGATGCTCAAGTGCAGAATTGTATGTGTAGTTCACAATTCACGTGCAGGCTGTTCTTGCTCAGTGCATGTGGAATGCTGCTTTCATGCTGCTTTCACGGGAGCTCCCTTTGTGTGACTGCATCTGCAAGTGATTCTGAAGGGCAAAGCACCAATTCAGCTCCATTTTTGCTGTGTACATTACCAATTTACATTTTTGTAAGGTGTGAGAAGGTGTCAAGATCTGCATTTGAATGAATGGATGTGGGGGAAACTGGAATACTTTTAGCATTTGAGGAGGAACTGATATGAAACGTGTGAATGTACTCATGGGGAGCAAACTGAAGTGTGATTGTGCAATCGAGTGCATGGAAAGTTGGAGGGGGGGACGCATGAAATGAGGTTCACTTGAGCATCCCTAGGTGCCTAGTAACGTATAGAAAGACTCTGAGAAGGCCCTTTCTCAGGTTGCCACCTATCTAGGTTCAGGGAACATGGGCACTAGAGGTGGGCACAAACTGGAAAAAAATGAACTGCGTGGTTTGTGGTTTGTCGTATTTCACAAATCATGAACTGCCTCGAACTTTGCCCAGTTCGCAAACCAGTTTGTTTAGTTCATGCAAACATCACTTCCAGGGGCGTTCCCAGGGCATTCCCAAGGTCAGCAGAAGTCCCTCCCCTCCATTGCCTAGGAAACAGATTGATCAGTGCCAGGCTGTCTGCAGTGACGAACCAAAAAACAAACCAAATGAACCAGCCTAAAGTTCGTCGCAGTTCGTGGGAAATGTGCTCTGATGAACCGCTGGTTCACAAAGCACGAACCGGACCAGTTCGGGAAGCATAAACCAGACCGGTTCGTGACAAATTTTGGTTTGTATTTTGGTTCGTGCCCATCTCTAGTGGGTACCCGAAACATGGAATGATATGGTCCCTATGACCCACTCCAGTCTGTGTTCTGGACACAGTTTTCTGTACCAACTGTAGCTTCTGGACAGTCTTCAAGGGTAGCCCCACACAGAGCATATTGTATTAATCTAATCTAAATGTTACCAGGGAATATACTACAGTGTCAAGAACTTTCCTGTCCAGGAATGGTTGCAGCAGGCTTACCAGCCAAAGCTGATGAAAGGTGCCCAGGCTGCTACTGCCACCTATTTATTTACCAGGAGGTCTGGGTCCAGCAAACCTCCTAGCTGATCCACTGAAAAGTCACGAAATATTCACCAGCATTCTAAATTGTGATGAGTTTTACCTGTTCCAGAATGTTGACAATATCGTAAGACAGCTAATGTGAAAAAACTCAGAACTTAAATTTAGCTTAGCGATATACCTTGTACATGGCTTAGGTGTGCTGTTGATGAGGAAGGAGTACAGAAAGGAGATGAAGACTGAATTGTGTTCAAAATTATTGTACATTGTTTCTACGGATGTAGAACAAGCAGCTTAAAGTTTTTATCTGATCATGCCAATTAACTTGATTAAATATGAAAAGATCAGTGACTTTGCTAAATAACAACCACTACATCTCTCTCTTTTTGTTCTCCCCTCATTTATTACTGGCCTTGATATTTTTAACTAGGTGTTTACTGTATTTTTGTGCTTAGCTTACATATTTGAGAATTTGTTTGTGAGCTTTGTGGGAAGCAGAGTGGTTTCTTTTAAGGTTTATCAGTGAAATATATGGGTAGGTAAGCTATTTGCATTCAGCTTCTTCAGTTAATTCATTAATAGATGCTTCTCCATGTTTACCTTCAGGGTATATGTATTCCCCATTTTCATTAGTTATTCTTCTTGTAGGTAAGATAACTTGCAGTTTCTCCTTGCTCTTACAGCACAATTATAGAAACACATTTCTTCATAGTCAGCAGATTCCACTTCCCCAAAGCACCTCAGGAACAATTTGTAAAACATGTTTTAATGTAAAACTGACAGAGCAGTAATTAAAGCTAGTTCATATATTTTAATCTCTTTTTTTAAAAAACATTTATCATGCAATGTAGAAATCTGCCACCGTTGAGAGACCAAGCTACACAACAGCTATCTCATCTCAGTACATTTTTGCAGTATCTGTAGGTGTATTTTAATTATGAAGAATGAAAGTGAGATGATGCACTTGAAAGTAGCCATGCATTATGGGAAAGACATCGCAAAATGTGCTGTTAGTGGGAACATGGTGATGTTTTCACCTTCCAAAGAGAAGGTTCATGTGGGCTGGGCTTGGAGTGAATCTCAGCAGTAGCTATCCGACTGGGAGTTCTAGCCTGCACAGAGCATAGAGGCTTTTTGCTGGGGAGTGGGGGATGAGCAGCCATCAGGTTTACATGTTCCCTAACCTACCCAGCTTCTGCCCCCCCCACCAGTTTCAAATGTTATTCAGCTGGTAGGACCAGGGATGTACAGACCAGCATATCTTTGGTTCTTTAATGTTTGGTTCTTTAAGGCCTTTAAGGTTTGGTTCTTTAAGGTCAAATCTCATCGATTCTTCTATGCTAGTATAACCTCAGTTTTGTGCTTTTCTAAAACATCTGTTCGTTTAGCCATCAGATTTGATTTTTCTTTTCTTTTCGGGATGAAAATGTGTTCTTCTATGTGGAAGGATTTTGTTTTAAATCCCTTCTGCTTTTTACCTATCATATTTTATCCCACTAGGAACTGAACGTTTTTTTAAATTGATAAATGAGATCTAACTTCTTAAAAATCAGCAGTTGCCCTTCATGCACACACCTTTCCCCTTCTTTCAACTGGATAAGGTCACCTCCACTAATCTTCCATAAATACTTTCCAGAACAGTTAACACTCAGTAAAATAAAATCAGCCAACTCTTCTAAGCCATTAACCAAACAAAGGCATGATCAGCTGGTAGCAATACAAATATTACAGATCAAAACTTAGTGTGAACTCTTGAAGAGCTCGTTATCTTCACAAACCTTTGAAGATTGTGTTATATCACCTATTACTGCTGTTGAATTATCACTGTGCTTATCTCACATGCATTTGAACTATATATAGAACTGTCACCATCTGAACTTCTTTCAGGTCCACTGTTTTTGTTTTTCTGCTTTATAAAAATGAATGTGGGATGTGCGTCAGGGTTATTAATCTCAAGGTGGGGTGTGTTTTCGGTGGCTAGTAGAGATGGGCACGAAACGAACCACAGAACAAAATTCCGAACTGAACAGCTGGTTCATTTTCAAAGAAACGTGTTCTGCGGATCTGCATTTTTACGGAACAAATGACTTTTCCTACTGTTCCATTCCGATCTATTGCTGGTTCAGGAAGCCAGACACTTTGCACCATTCAATCCATTGCCCAGGCAATGGTGGCAGTCTTTTGGTTGCCCCCAATCTGAGGCCTCCACGCTTGATTGGCAGCTGTCCCTGCAAACTCAAGAGCTCCCACTCCAACCCATCCAGCCAAGAAAAGGGCCAGCCCCTCAAAGTAGCTGCCAGCAGACTCTCCAGTTTTTGCCACTGCAAAGAGAAAATGACAGAAAGGGGGGGGACCCATAGATCAGGCCTTTCCCGGGGTTCAGTCTCTCTGAAACTTGGGGGGGTCTTTAGAGGACAGTGAGGACTATGTCTCCTGCAAATGTGGTATTGTACATTGGGAAGATCAGTTTGTAGCCCCTCAAAGTAGCTTCCAGCAGACATTCCAGTTTTTGCCACTGTGAAGAGAAAATGACAGGAGGGGGGACTCATGAATCATGCCTTTCCCAAGGTTCAATCTCTCTGAAACTTGGGGGGTCTTTAGAGGACAGTGAGGATTAGGTCGCCTGCAAATTTGGTGGTTATTGGACATTGGGAATGTCTTGTTTAGTTTGGCTGTGAGCATGAAGGTGCCCATTCTGGGTTCCCTCAAACCTCGAAGCTCAAACTGGTTCAGAACCAGCTCAAGCTTGGCCAATTCGAGGTTCGTGTTCTGTGAAAATGAACAAACCACAAACCACGTGGTTCGTTTTTTCCCATTCTGTGCCCATGTCTAGTGGCTAGCCATGTTGGTCTGCAGTAGAACAGCAGGATTTGAGTCCAATGGCACCTTACAGACCATCAATATTTTCAAATCTTTTAATTTCAAAGGTGCTACTGGAAACAAATCCCAGGGTGGGGCAGAGTTCTCCAGGAATTACAAATGATCTCTAGAATACAAATATCCCTTTCCCTGGAGGAAATGGCATCTTTGGAGAGCAGAGACTATGGTATATGATAACCTGTTGCCAGCCTCCAGGTGGTGGCTAGATATCTCCCAGAATTACAACTGATCTCCAGGCAACAGAGATCAGGTCTGCTGCAGAAAATGGCAGCCTTGGAAGATGGAGTCTGTGGTATTATACCCATCTGAAATTTCTCCCTTCTCCAAATCCTGCCCTCCCCAGGCTCCACCCCCAAAACTCCAGGAATTTCCCAACTTGAAGCTGGCAACTTTATGATAGCGGCTAACAGAAATGGAAACTGTAGAGTAGGGTTCCCAATTTGCTACCCTTGGATGCCCCATGGCAGCTGCCAGTACTTCCCCTGGTGCCTGCCAAGCTTTTCAGAAAACAAGCAGCTCCTTTGTAAGGGAAGGTTTATTATTGGCTGCCCTCATTCAAATGAAGGGTTTTCTATGGGTGCAATAGCAGCAGCTGCTGAAGGATCAGGAGTTCTTGTCAACATTCAGGTTTGTGGTTCCATTCCCCTTCAGATTTTACTTATTTTTATTCTCCCTTATCTTTCCCCCTTCCTTCCTCTGGGCTTTCTTTCTTTCTTTTTATTTCCCTTCTGCAATTCTTTTGCAAAGTGAACAGAGAGGTATTGTATTTGGCTCCACCTCCTGTGGCAGCCATTTTGGGGTTGCACTCACCATCCTCTCTCAAAATTCCAAAGATTCCCACAGGTTCAGTAAAAAGACTCTTGCCTTGGGAGTGATATGACATTCCCACTGAGCTTACTCCCCTCCCCAAACTCTACCCTCCCCTGGCACTGCCCCCAAATCTCCAGGAATTTCCCAAGCTAGAGTTGGCAATTCATGTGTGTGTTTTTAGGTTTGGTACAGAATAAGATTCCATTGTTGCTTTATCACCTAAGTAAATACACCAAAGTTGCTGTACAATTTTGCTCTCGTGCATGAATAATTGGGGCCTCTGGTATTTTAACGGGTTCCACTTTAAAATGGGTGACTAAATCCTGTTCTGATTCCTCTTTGGTAGAACACAAGAGTTTTCAGTCTTCTTGATCTCTTTTTGTGCTTAGTCTCTCTCTACGTACCAGTTCCTGATTATTAAACAGGATTTCCCTCTTTCCATGAGCACAATCAAAGAAAAGGCAGTAGGTGATTAACATAAAATTAAATTTCACTACCTACATTGTTTCCCACACTGCTTGTAAAGAACGTTTCATTAACATGTAAAATATGCTAGCCCCTTATTTCTGAGACTGACTGTCAGTATGTCATAATGTGACAATACAAAGCACTGCATTTTACATAGGAAGTGCATTGCATAGGAGTCGCATTCTACAGAGGGTAACAGTCACATACGATAGGAAAGCACTTGTTTTATATCTGTATGAGTGAATATTCTTTCATCCTTTATGGCTATTATACATTATGATCTGGCTATATTTGTTTTCTGTCCCTTTCCTAGGTATGGGATTGAAAATAATGTGACCAACATTATGATGAGCTTGTATAAGTCTTTGGTGTGGTCACATTTGAAATATTGTATACAGTTCTGGTTGCACTATCTGGAAAATTATATCATAGCACAGGAAACAATAAAAAAGAACTGTTATGATCAATGGGTTGAAGCACCTTCCTTAGGAAGAAATTCAAAATAGTTTGGGGCCTTTTTATTTGGAAAAAGTGGTATCTAAGACAACAGGGCATGGGAGAAGTTTATAAAATTATATATTGTGGGAGGAAAGTAGACAGAGAGAGCTTTTTTTCCTTTCCCATGTTACTCAAACTTTGGGTAACCCAATGACTCCGATAAGCAAAAGATGCAGGAACAGATTAAAAATATATTTTCTCATACATGTCCTAATTAGTCTGTTGAAATAGCTGCCACAAGATGGTTGCTAGATGGCTTTGAGAGGAAATTAACAAGTTTGAGGAAGATGGCTCTCCTAACAGCTGTTAGCCATGGTGCGGGATCTGCAGATTCAAAGGAAGTATGTCCTTAATATCAGCTGCTGGTGGGAGGTGGTAATGGAAGGGCAGGGCTTTTGCCTCCACAGGCTTCCTGGGTTTGTGGGCTGCCTGGTGGCATCTGGTTGACTGTTGTGGGAGAAAGAATGCTTGACTTAGATTGACCTTTGTCTTGAGCAGAGCTTTCCATGTGTTTTAAATACAGTCCAGTATTCAGCTTATAAAGTTGCAATTCAGTGCACACTTACTTGACAGTAAATCCCACTGAGTTCAATGGAACTTATTACATTTTACCACACTGCATGTTGTCATGGATCTGGAGAGAAATAAAGAACAGTTGCTAAATTTGACTAAGATCATAGAAGATGTCTTTACACACAGAAACAGGGCTAGCCTGGCACCTCAGCTAGACAGGCCAAGAAGAGAGCCTGGAGGCCCAGAATAGAACAACCTTCTAGAGGGGCATGAAGCAAAGGAGTAACACAGTTGTATGGCCTTATGTAGATTAGAAGAGCCGTCTAACCTCTAAAGGTGCCCGGCTGCAGAGCACATCTGAGAATGGCAGGAATTTCTAACTTCACAGAAGGATAGATTCAAGGATAGATGTATTGATTGAGGGCCAAAAGATATTCATATATATGTGAAACTTGTAATCACTTATTTTACGCAGACTTCTTTAAGTTAAAAAGTACCAAGAATGAACTTAGAGGCACAGTTAATTATTGTCAAGAGATGGTTCTGAATATGAGAAGTTGAATTGATTGGGAGCTTCTTCTTAGAAGAGGCTTTCTTGGACTCATGTAACTGTTCTCTTTTAATGATCTATGCGGGAGGGAAGGCAGCAAGGCATAGCCCAATCTTGTCAGATCTTAGAAGCTAAGCGGGGTTGGTACTTCGATGGGCGACCTCCAAGGAAGGCTCTGCAGAGGAAGGCTCTAGCAAGCCATCTCTCCTTTTCACTTCCCTTGACAGCCCCTTGCTGGGGTCGCCATAAATTGATTGTGACTTGACAGCACCTACACAATTATCTATGTAGTTATAATGGATGGTATGATTTTTTGTTAATTAAGGAAATATTTAGAATGCTGAATAATCATAATAAAGGCTTAGAATGGAAGCAGAGATTCTATAATTGTATTTACTTGTGTACCTCTTGCCAAGTATTAATAAATAATTTGGTATAAAAGAACTAACTAGATGCTTAGGGCTTCTTAAGTGAACACCTGGATTGGAATCAGGCCTGACCAAAACCATCCAGAGCGATGTCTTCTTCCTGAGATACATGACCACATTGCCTTTTGCAGACAAAATGACAATCACAGGTAGTGCATTCTCCCCGTATGCTTGGAAAAACGTAACAACTGAAAAGAACTGTAGTCAATTACATGCTTGAGCTAACTCAATTCTTCTGCTCAATAATGTTTTCATGAACAAATCAAATAGATTTAATGTAACATAACATTATATGTTACCATTTGTGTTTTGATTTCAGTGATAAAATGTTCCCAGTTTATGGTTTTGGAGCCAGGATACCTCCGGACTATAAAGTAGGTGTACAGGTGAATCTTTCTCATTCTTTTAGTGTGCATATAGCATACTGTGTGGGTTTCTGGAAAGAAATTACTAGTGCAGCAGAACATTGAAGGCCATGGAGAGCAAGTGGAAAATCAGAACTCAGCAGGAAAGGGGGAATGAGTGGCTAAGACAATTTTAGCATTACCTGAGATGCTTGGAACTCTGAGTCTCTCTGCTAAAATTACATAACTATATGCTTAACTGGGAGTTGCAAACCCCTTTGTGCCAATGAAGATAGTTTGAAGGCCTTTGACATGTCACATGACATTACCAAGTAGCAGAATTCTCATGCCACTCAATTTGCCTTCCTGTTGATACAAAATTTATTTTTAGAAGATTATATGTTTGATATTTAGGTTGGGTGTCCATGGTTCTAAAGTAGGAAAGGGCAGACTTTATGTTTCTGGGAGTGACTTGATTTTTTTTCAAGAATCATGGGTTGGGTGTCCATGGTTCTAAAGTAGGAAAGGGCAGACTTTATGTTTCTGGGAGTGACTTGATTTTTTTTCAAGAATCATGGGAGCTACCAGTCACACAATGGTGGCCGAGTAGGTGGCACCAGTCACACAATGGTAGTTTGTACACTAATTACAGAGTTTCAGGACAGGTCTGCAGTGCTCAGGTGGGAAAAAAAACTCTTCTCTGTTGTTTTCCCAAAACAAACCAACACTGCCAACCCCAATTCTAGTTTTTCCTGCAAGGGAAAGAGATACAGTTACTTCTATGCTTTTCCATGTTAAATAACAGCTTTGATTTAGGGGGAAAGAATCAATGGCACACTTGTTTCCCATCGAGTACAGGGTACAAATGTGCATATGTGACGAAGGAGGCGGGAAAGTGGATGGGAAAGAGTGCTTTTCCCATCCAGAGGAAGGGTCTATGTGTGCATGTGCCTCCTTCACCTTTGCATGGAAGGAAAAGAGGACAGAAACTGCAGTGGTAGCTTTAAAGGGAAGCATAAGTAAGTCATTAGTGCAGCACTGGACCCTGACATGGATAGCCCAGGAGAGCCTGATCTTGTCAGATCTCAGAAGCCTTGGTTAGTAATTGGATGGGAGACCTCCAACGAAGACCAGGTTGCAGAGGCAGGCAATGGCAAACCACTTATGTTAGTTTCTTGCCATGAAAACCCCACCAGGGGTCCCCATAAGTCAACTATGACTTGAGGGCACTCACCACCACCAGAGCAGCACTGGAGGAGGGGCAGAGAGCTACTTGTAATTGCTTGGAGCGTGACTAGTCACTCTCAAAAGGTCTTCTGCCTACTCCTTTTCTAAAGGACAGAATTAAGGTCATTGTTAGGAGAAATATGTTTGTGAATGCATTGGAATGAGCTATCAATGTATTTGTGATTCAAGGAACAGGATACAGGAGTGTAGTGCTCCTGAGAAAGAACTGGGCACAAGATGGCTGGGATAGAACATTGTACAAATTTGAAAAAACAGAGAGAGTAGTAATTTGAAATTTGACTCTTTCTTTTTAACTTGAAAAACATGTCACTGGAGGGATATGTACTCATCTAAGGCCAATATGTGCCCACAAACATTTACAGGAATGCTAACTTACATATATAAGCAAATATATTCTGGAATTAGCTTGCCACAAACTGGGACTGTGGAGAATGGGGCACTATAATAACCATAATTAATTTGGCTAGCGTCTCCAAGCCAAGATCTAGAAAAAAACCCTTCCTTCTTTAGTGATTCAGTAATGCACAGTCTGCATAATGAAGCAATCAACACATGCACCAAAAGAAAAAAGTTATGTTAAAAAAGTCTTACTGGTTCTTTGGATGAAGACAGCCTTTTTGAACTCCACTTATACTAGAAAATATATCTTAGTCATTTTGCGGAACTAAAATTGCATTTCATTTTTTGGGGGGTGATCCGTAGGTCTCTCATGATTTTGCAATCAACTTTAATGAAGACAACCCAGAATGTGCAGGTATCTATCATGACGGCAAAGAAGATTCCAATAATATTACACGTATTTTATTTAATGTCATTTGTTGTGCCCGTTAATTGTTAAATTATCTTAGATGAAATAATGTGAGAGTGAATGAGGCAGAAATAATGGTTACGGTGGTTAGAAACCCTTCCAGAGAAGGAAAGGCAAAGCTGGAATTTTCTTCTATTATTAGAAACATTAAATCTATAAATCAGCCAGTTAATTGGTTAAAAAAAGGTAACTTATTAGTCAATGATCAGTTGAACAAACCAAGTGAGAATGAATTGTGGAGTATTTTTTATCTTCCTGAAGTAAGACGCCTGATAGGCAATAAATATTTTAAATAATAAATGGAGAAACAATGTTTTCTATAAGAGCCAAGGATTCCTGTTTTTCAGATGTGTGAAGCTGCCTTGATAAATATGGGCCTGTACCAGAAAGCTACAAGCTTCAAAAACTGTGTCACCTTGACTCCTGGAGAAAAAAGAGGGACCATGTCTGCTCTTCCCACCAGTGGCCTTAAATGTATTGATCTGAAGGTCAAATCAGGGATTCTGTTCCAATACTTGGATCAACACATGGTGGCTGAGATCAGGGACAAAGGACATGATCTCCCTTCCCTTCTTGACACTACATGGATTTAGACAGTATAACCAGAGCTATATACTTTATTCCTAAATATTAATTCCACGTGATCAAGGGAGAAAGAAATGCTACCAAGCCATCACTGTCTAGTAATTTAGGATTACAGGTGTGAAATGCAAATAATTGCTGGGATCCAAATGTGCATTTAAAGCCTCTCTTGAATATAAACTGAATGCAGTTGCACAGCATGTTAAGACCATACATTTAATATCTACAAAATGCACATTAGATGCTGTTGGCAAAAAGAGAAGATCGTGTTTATGAATTATATATTGCATAGCATCTAAAAGAGATCAGGCCAGCAGGGGAGAGCTACTTTGAAAAACGGAATCTTTCAGATTTGCAGCTGTGCAAAACAAATTGGCAGGATAGTAGATCAGTTGTGTGAGGGAAATTGCATGAATCGCTTTTTAAAAACCCTTATTTAGAAGTAATGATGTTAGCTTATGCTTGAAACATTGTCCCAGATATGTTTTGCTTAATAACTAGCTTGTTTAACTATGTGCCTTTTCAATGCCAGGGATTCAAGGAGTCGTTGAAGCATATCAGAATTGCCTGCCTAAGCTTCAGCTTTATGGGCCTACAAACATTGCACCCATCATTCAGAAAGTGGCTAAATCGGCATCAGAAGAAACTAACACGAAGGAGGCTTCGGTGAGGATCAGAGCAGGCTGCAAGCTAATCTAAGCCTGCTATGTCTTTTGGCATTGGGGCCTTCTCAAAAACATGTGACTCTGATTAATTAATTAACTGGTTCACCATCTATGTGGTTAAAGCATGGCAAGGGGGAAAGGCTATCAATCACACTCTGAATAAATGTGATCTTGATTATGTATCTTTAGACCTTGGTGGGAAGTCATGAATGGCAACTCTTTACTTACCACCAGTACTGTTTTTCCCCCCTTTTAAACTGGAATGTCCTTGTCCTGCTGAGATCATAAAGCAATGTACTTCCCATGAAATAAGCAGTGTGGCTTACTCTTGAGTAGACATAAATAGGATCAGGTTTCCCATCCCATTGAAACTCACATGAGTTGATTTGCCTTACTCCTTTATTGTTCTGGACAGTCACAGAGTCACCTTTATTTTGATGTAACTGGGAGAACTGAATTCTGAACTGGAGCATATTTTGCTTTAAGGGTCAATTCTTTGCATCGTTCCCCCTTCATAAAACATTTTTAAAAATAAACACTCTTGGTGTGATTGTGCATTTGACTACATCAAGATTTTTTTAATGCGATGTTATACGGATATACTCATGTACTCTTCGTACTGGTAAAACTCTGTCCCAAAAGAATCTTGAAGCAGTCATATGTACAATCAAGACTGCTTTCTTGCAGTATTTCAGTGTGCGTCAGCCATGTGGGTAAGGAAGTGAAATCTGCAGAAAATTCCACATGCTCGGCACTCTATATAACATTCAGAAATATGGAGACTTATTTGTCCATCAATTCCACTTCATGGGGAAAAGGGTAATTCAGAATTCCAAAATTCAGGGGGAAATTCAGACAAAGAGAATTTCTGAAGCATTCTTAACCAAAGAACAAGTTAATTTAATTGTGACTAGTGTTGCAATCCAGTGCAGAGTTACTCCCGTCTAATCGCATAGATTTCCATGGGTTTAGACTGGAGTAGTTCTGCATAAGACTACATAATAAATCGTATGGCTTTTAATGGAACTTTATGATGGCAACCTTTATCAGAACTGGGGCAACTGTAGTTCGTCTCACCTTTAGAACAATTCATACATCAGTGATTTTATATTAGTCATTTTATATTAGTCATTTAGCTAGCTAGTCTAAAGCCAGGTATTGGGTAAATAAACCATTGATATTACCTCCCTGAACTGTCATTCATTCCAACTGTTCTGTTGTTACCCAATGAAGCTTGGATAGGGGCTGTGGTTCAGTGGTAGAGCCTCTGCTTTGCATTTAGAAGTTCCTGGTTCATTTCCTGGTGTCACTAGTTAAAAGGATCAGGTAATAGCTGTTGTAAAAGACCTTTACTTGAGATGCTGGAGAGTCAATGCCAGTCAGAGTAGACAATATCAGCCTTGATAGACCAAAGGTCTGAACCAGTATAAGGCAGCTTAATATGAGGTTACCACAGTCCCTATGACACAAAGGAGTAATAATAATAATAATGTTTTGTCAGACATTCTCCAAATACTTTCATGAGTCTTTCTAGAAAGCAAATTCTGCTGCAGTATCCATGCATAATAGGCAATCGTATGTTAGAACTATATTTAATTTTGTATTTTTCATTTTATTTCCCCCCAATTAATAACATTCAAGAAAACTCTGGGGTACTTATTTAGCCAGGTGGTGGTTAGGAATCAAAATAGATTAATATTTTGATTATCTTCTTTGCAACCTTTAGCAATATTTCATCTTGCTGATTCTGACGGATGGTGTCATCACAGACATGGCCGACACTCGCGAAGCCATTGTCCACGCTTCCCATCTCCCCATGTCAGTCATCATCGTTGGAGTTGGAAATGCTGACTTCAGTGACATGCAGATGCTTGACGGAGACGACGGGATCCTGAGATCTCCCAAGGGAGAGCCTGTACTTCGTGACATTGTTCAGTTCGTGCCATTCAGGAACTTCAAACATGTAAGATTAATTTCCACCATGTTCTCTTTGGGGGGGGGGAGGTGTTTATCCTTAGTCAAGGGATTCTTAAGCTATGTCTTGGCAAGGTTCTCCAAGTCATAAACACCAGAAGATTGGAAGGGGAAGATGGCTGCTCTGATGGCCTAGCAAGTAGGCTTCATCGACACAGCAACAATTTTCTGAATGCCACTTTGAATGCAGAGGCATTTGCAGCAGCTATAGAGCATACATGTAGTAGTCTTTCCTATACTTTGCTGCTACCATTTCTTCCACATGACACCAATATGTCCATAACTGATTTTTTTTAAAAAAAGAAACGCCCTTCAAAGTACTCCAGAAGCATGAGCGAGATGGCACTGATGTGGGCAAGACCTGTAAAACTTCACATTTTCCTGTCCACACAGCATACAAATATGCTTTGATTATAGTTTTCATCAAAAGATCATACCAAACCAGATTTAGGAAAGATCACAGCAAAATCGAGAGGAGGAGGGTAGGGAGTAGGGACATGGAAAGTAGATGATTAGGGGGTGACAATGTATGTATGCTCCAAAAAAATCCACTCTGGTGTAGACCCAAAACTTCTGTATGGGAGTACCTTAATGGTTAGCACAAAGGTGAATTACACCCCCTTGTTTTTCATTGTATAAATATTCATGAAGGCGCTTATAGTGACCCTGGCCACTTCAGGGGAAAGTGTCACTGCTGTCCAAGCTTCCATTAGAATGATAGCCACATATTTGGGTCACCTCAAATGAAGAACAGGATCACATAATGTTGTTGGACAATGAGAGCTTATTTTAGTGGAAAAGAGCAAGAGTCCAGTAGCACCTATAAGACTAACAAAATTAATGGTAGGGTATGAGTTTTTATGAGCCACAGCTCAATTCTTCAGATACCAGGATCTGAAGAAGTGAGCTGTGGCTCATGATGATAGCTCATCATGTATTGTATTGGGCTAGCTTTGAGTAAAGCGGGGCTCCTCAGGTCTACAATCCGATTGGGAAATAGGGTTAGCAGCAGCCAATCATTCCTCTGGGATATGAACCAATTGCTGCCTTGTAAACATATTACCTTTTGTCAGCACATGCAAATGAAGGATCCTAGTTGTCTGTGTTCTCACTGGGGGGTTATAAAAGGGGGCGTCGTTTGGAGTGTATATATCTGGCTCCTTCGGAAGCACGTGAGGTAGTGTTTGCAATAAAGTTACTCGCATGAGCTGAAATCACTGCCTGGCTGAAATCTCTATGAGCACAAGGCTCAATATTTAATACCCTACCACAACTTTTGTTAGTCTTATAGGTACTACTGGACTCTTGCCCTTTTCCACTGCTACAGACAGACTAACATGGCTACCCATCTTGTTTATTTTAAAACAGAGAAAAATATCATCAAAGTTAAGGTTTGGGTCCAGTAGTGCCTTAAAGATCAGCAAGATTTTCCATGGTATAAGTTTCGAGAGTCAAGCTCCAATCATCATATATCTGATGAAGGAAGCTTGGACTAACTCTTGAAAGCTTATACCCAGGAAAATCTTGTTTGTCTTTAAGGTGCTACTGGACTCAAACCTTGCTCTTCTACTGCAGACCAGCACAGATACCCACCTGAAACTATCTTCAAAGTTAATGGGACACTGACTTCCCAAAGTTAATGGGACACTGACTTGATTGCTAGAATATCTTCTCTCAGGGATGTTGGAGAACAGGTCTAGGAAAATCTCCACTCTCATTCAAAAAACTTAGTGCCTGTTAGTGTTGTCAGTTCTGGCTAGAAGCAGTGTAGAATGGTTCTTTAAATAACCTTGTAAATAGAGATGGGCACGATCCGCATTATGATTGAAAAAAACCCACGATAATGGCGATCGCGCGATCGTGACCCAGCGGATTGTGATTGTCCACGGCCAATGATTCAGCGATTGGGAGGGGCCTAGATTGGGGCACTCGGGCTCGGATCGGGGATCCAGACACTCAGGCGCCAGCAATCTATTCCCCTGGCAATGGAACCAGGGGAACGCCTGAGCAGTGTTTGCCCTCCTTCTGTCGCCCTGGAAACCCGAATGGAAGCCCAGATTCCTTGATCAGCAGGGCTTCCTTCCAACCATGGAGCAGCAAAGCAGTCACCAGTTGGGAGAAGACACCCAGGGGAGGGAGGGGGAAGGGGGTGTTCTGTAGGCATGGGCACTCCAATCTCATCCGTGCAAACCCTGATAGGCAGCTCTGACGGCCAAACACAGACAGCCAAACACAAACACAGATGCCACCAGCATCACACACCATTCCTGTATCGCTGGGAACAGCGGGGCACCCCTCTGCTTTTGCCTCCACGATCCACAGATCGGGAACAGGAGATTTTTGGTGTGCATCATTTATTTGGGATCGTTGCCGACCCCGATCCACAATCAGCTGGATCGTTAATTTTTTTTGGATCATGCCCATCTCTACTTGTAAATATCTGCTCTCCTGGTTACCTCTGATGAATGAGAATTGCCTCCATACCACCAGGCTGGTAAGATTCACAAAGCTGGTTCTTTTATGTTTTAGATCACAAATGACTAACATAGATATGTGTGGGAAGGTACACTCGTAAATATTGGGGGGGGGGCTGTTGTAACTTATGTCAAGTTAATTGCAAATTGTATGTCTTTAACATTAAGTACACATAATTAGAAATGTCAAATTCTTAAGGACTCTAATGAAAAAGGATGTAATAAATAAACTTGAATGGTGGACTGAAGTGCCAGTTTCTATTTTTATCTATGTGTGAAACTCTAACCAACATGTTTCTGGGCCATCTTTGTAGTTACCAGTGTCACACGTGAAGTAGCTCTCAGAGAGCATTCCTAAACAGGACTTACTCAGAAGTTAGTCCCATGTTATTCAATGAGGAAGTGCCCTGAGGACTGCAACCTGAGACTGAGTCCCGAGACTTCTATGGAAGGGTAAAAGCAGTCTCTCACACACACACCACCCTTAGAAGCTTTCTTGATTATACAAGAATATGTCAATTAGGACTAAGCAGAGGTGGTGTCCTTTGACAGCATTTGACTAGCAAAGATTGTGATGTCCCTTTGCTCTGAAAGATACAAGATCCTGTATTTGGGCAGAGAGTATCAAGCCAGTTCCTCAGTGCTTTAAAATAATAATGGTGTTGATGAAGATAATAATACTACCTACTCTTCATTTCCCTGATACGTCAGCACCTGGTATTAGGAACAAAAATCAAGCTTAGCATTTGAGAAGTGCTTCATCATAGCTGGGCTTCATATTCAAAATTTGTCAGTTAACTGCAGGGAGCCAGCTTGGTGTAGTGGTTAAGAGCGGCGGGACTCTAATCTGGAGAACTGGGTTTGATTCCCCACTCCTCCACTTGAAGCCAGCTGGGTGACCTTGGGTCAGTCAACGCTTCTCAGAACTCTCTCAGCCCCACCCACCTCACAGGATGTTTTGTTGTGGGGATAATAATAACATACTTTGTAAACCGTGGGTGTTAAGTCATCCTGAAGGGTGGTATATAAATCAAATGTTGTTGCTATCATCATCATCATCATTATTATGGATTTTTTTTCTGTTGCTGCTGTCATTGGTATAATGTATTGAGGTGTGTCCTTTCCCCATCCTGAGATAGCCAGATTTAAAAGAGAATATCTTGTTTTCATTGTGTACTGATGTTGAGCCTATTGGCATAATATTATTATTATTATTATTGTCATACCATCAGTGTAGATAGCAACCTAGAGATACAAGGGCAGGCTGGGATTTTAAAGCTGTTCTGGACCAAGCTACCCCAAGGGGCCCCAACAGAGCAGGCTTTACTGCAGGGGGTGCTCATCTTGGGCTCAGGCTGAAGCAACAATGAGAGAGGTATAGTTTTGTGGGCAACACTGCAGCTTTTTTCATCATTACAACAACATTGATCCAAGCCAGATGGCCTGTGTGGAGCAGCCCAGCACTGCAAGGACCCATTGGCTCAAATTGTGCCTGGCCTGCCCCCAAGGTCAGCAAAGACTGGGAACTTTCCAGGTAAGTTAAAGGACCAGCCTGCCCTTGCATAAATAACAGACATAGGTCTTGGCTCCCAAACAGTTTACAATCTAAAACCATTTCTTTCCTTCATTGAGTTTAAATTACACATTTTTAGATAAATACCTTGAAAAGCAACAAGCTTACTAGGTCAGATGGGTTGTTCCATAGCTTATTTTCTTAGCAAGGCACATTTGGGACCTTGTCATATATCACAGTCCTGCTCCTACTACTAATCATGTTGTGCAGTTTTTCACAGCAGGCACAGTGTACTGGGAAAAACACTGAACGTGGAGTTATTCATGAGTTAGAGCTAGACCTACTTTCAATTTATTGCTAATTTGCTTCTGGGAAAGACCCAGGAAACCCAGTGGCATTTAGAATTATTTTCAGCTCGTGTTGTGATTTTTTTCCCCAACAGAGTTTAAATAATCATTTCTGATTGAATGATATGTGATGATGTTGAAATTCTAGCTGAATGTTGTATTCCAGCTAACAAGGAAGTTTAGAGGGAAAGATATAAAACTAATAATTTAAACTAAATTGTGGGTTCCTTTGCCTGTGTGCACACATACAGCCATGTGTATAGTTTTAACTCATTTTATGCTATGTATAGTGATAAACATGAGGTATCTCAGTAAAATGGCAGGAGTCTAATCTGTCCTCTCCCTGTTCTCTTTTCATCCAACTGGGCTGATCTGAGCTCACAAAGCAGCTTTTCAGCTAAGAAGATTTTTTCCTTCTCCTATGGCCCTAGCCTAGATCACCTTCATCCTACCCACTAGTTTAAGATCTATATCTCCACAATTGTGTGCCTCCCCTTATGAAAATGAGGTGGGTGGCAACCAGCAGGGCTTTTTTTTCTGGGAAAAGAGGGGGTAAAATTCCCTGGTATCATATGCTCGTGTGCTTTGCACATGCGCACTCCCAGGACCACATGATGATGTCACTTCCAGAAAATGACATCATTTCGCAGGGTGGAGCCACCCCCCAGAGGATATAAAAACAAAAGATAAGGAGGCCAGGCTTAGCTCTAAACAATTAAAAGCAAACTGGCTAGGTTTAAATGTCACTTTCCATGTCACTGTGCAGCGGCACTGAAAGGGGCATTTAAACCCTGGCTTCAGTGAGCCGGCTGGGTTTAAATGCCCCTTTTCATGCCACTGCAGAGTGACATGGAAAGGGGCATTTAAACTTCAGCTTGCACTGTCTGGCCAGGCAGCAGAAGTGAGCCCGCTGGGTTTAAATGCCCCTTTCCATGCCACTCCGCAGCATCACCGAAAGGGTCATTTAAATCCCAGCTTCGGCTGCTTTGCCAGGCGCCTCGTAAGTGATGGCATTGCACCAGGGCCAATACTTTAAGAATCAGCCTTGGTGTGATGCTATCACTTTAAGGATGCACTGGAAGTGACATCATTAGGGGCACATGTGCACCATTGTATGAGTGCAAAAAAAGAAGAGAATACTTGTCCCCCAACACTAATTGCTATGGAGAACCTACCAATCCTACATACACCCCCCCCTTGTCCCTGCCTCTCGCCAGTTGCCAGACTCATCTTGGCCACCCTATTTAGGCACCAGGACGAAATGTTTTTGTTCACCCAGGTTTTTAATTAAACAGTTGATTTTTTGAAAATATTTTGGTCTGGGAACTGTTGTGTTAAGCTGTCAGTGGTCTGTTATTAGTTTTTAACACTTGATTTGAATAAATATTTTGTTTTTATTCTTTTTATTTTGTAATGGGCAGGCTCCTGGAGAGGTGGCATGACATTTTTCTTTAAAAAAATAAATAATATTTGTGTGTGTGGTTCCCTCGAGTCATAGCTGACTTATGGCGGCCCCTGATGGGGTTTTTGTGGCAAGAGACTAACAGAGGTGGTTTGCCATGGCCTGCCGCTGCAACCCTGGTCTTCGTTGGAGGTCTCCCATCCAATTACTAACCAAGGCCGACCCCGCTTAGCTTCTGAGATCTGATGAGATCAACTACAGAGTAATAAATCAACTATTAATAAATATTTAATAGTTGATTTATTACTCTGTAGTTTTATATCGTTTTAAAATTTATGAGCCACCTCAGACTGTTTTTTTTCCTGAAGATACAGTGAAGAAATAAAATGAATTAAATAAATACATATTGGCCTAGAAGAGCAAGATTCAGGTCTAGGAGCATCTTAAAGACCAACTAGATTTCCAGGATATGAGCTTTTGAGAGTCAACACTCTAAAACAATGGCCTGGTAGGACACTTTCACAAACTTCATGTTCTTCGACCAGGACTATTATTAAATGATCTGGACAGGGAATGAGTCGATTGCATTATCCTCAATTTTCAGCTTGAAAAGAGACACTTTGAGCTGGTTATTATTCTGCTTGGCTGCGGGTGGGACTCAGCCACAAAAAGGTGCTGCCCGGTGTAATTCTGCTGACACCATATCCCAATGCTATGCCACTCGGGAGGGGGCACTGCTCCGTAGCCCTTTTAACTCCAATCTTCTCTCCTTACCTTTTTTGGCATCAAACAACTCTTGATTTTTAGAAAGGAAGCAGCTGTTCCCTTTGCCAAATAAAGAATTGACGTAGTAAAGACTACAGGATTTCTAGGCTATAATGCTGATTACAATTTATCAAAAGGAAAAGCAAACTTAATGATCATTGTGAATACTTGTTTTATGTTGTATTGTATTTTTTCTTTTAGATCTATACGTAGGGCTGATGAAAAAATAAATTGAGCCATGTCCCAACCTTTTAAATCATATGATTTATCAATCAATCAATCAAATCAAAGGGTTTATTACGGTCACAAGACCAGCCAAGTAAAATACAGATAAAAAGAACATATGATTTATAAACTTTTGGGTGTTGAAGAACACAAGATTCCCTACAGGATCAGAGCAAAGTCTAGTATCCTGTTCCCAACTTGCATGCTCTGGGACACTTACAAGAAGGGCGCGGAGGCCATTAGACCTTCCTCACTGTTGCCCCCAGCAGCTATTAGTGGAATTGTGGACATGAGCAGAGAGATCCCAGTTAGCCACTATGGCTACTAACCATTGATGGTATACCAATCCAGCATAGTGTAACTAATATTTTAAAATGAAATGAGTTTTGTTTTATGTTTAGTTTATATGTATTAGTTTTGTTCATATGTAGTACGTAGATGTTAATTATTAACACAAGCTGTCCCAAGTAGCAGTTTATTATTAACACAAGCTGTCCCAAGTAGCAGTTTAGGCTGAGCAGACAGATAAAGATACTTAAATAAAGCCATCTGAGGCAGTTACCATTAGTATATCCTATGGTGGTAAATAAGCACTTTCCTTTGTCAAGCCTGAATTCGCTACTGATCAATTTCACAGGGTGACCCCAAGTTTTTTTTTTCTATGGGAGATGAGGGGGGAGGTGTGCCTTCTCTCTCTCCCTCTCTCCCTCTCTCCGCGCGCGCGCGCGCGCGCGTGTGTGTGTGTGTGTGAGAGAGAGAGAGAGAGAGAGAGAGAGAGATTTCCTTTCCATGCATCATTTTATAAAACCCCTCCTCCCAAACTAGAAATCTCCAAAAGGCTCCAGCACCTGTTTCTTTTCCAGCCCTAAGATATCCAGCACTCATCTTTTAAAGGTGAGAATATGATGCTGGCATTTCTTACTGCATTTTTCCACTGCCACTACACTGTTTTCATTGAGCTATTCACCAAGACTTCAAAATCTCTCGACTGGTTAGACACCACCAATTCATTTCAAACTCCACTGGTGTCTATCTGAAATTTAGATGTAGAGTTATCCCAATATTCGTCATGTTATAGAATCTCATTTTATTTCATGTATTTATTGTCTGCCATTCTCACTGAGTCTCGAATGTTAATACACTAATCTATCATTATTTGCCATGCCATTCCCTATTCTCCACATTTGGAGAGATCTTTTAGAGCTACTTGTATTCTGTTCAGCATTTTTTTCTTATCTTCTTGTGTTGGTGGCAGGAATTCCAGAGGTTATCCACTAATCCAGTTTCTCCTTTTGCGTAGAGGGGTGGGGGAAATTCAGGAGGGGTGAGAGTTTCTTAAAAGAGAAATATTGACAGTACAAGCACAAACGATTCCTATGAGAAGGAAAAATGGAAGGAGCCTAAAGAAGCCAAGGTGGCTCCATAAACAGCTTTCTAAAGAGTTGAGAAATAAAAAAGACTTGTTTAGGAAATTGAAGGAGGGCCTTATAACCAAGGATGAATATAAACAAATAACCAGTGCTTATAGGAAGAGTGTTAGGAAAGCCAGAGCTCAGTATGAGCTTAGGGTAGAAAGAGATGCTAAAAAACAACAAAAAAGGGTTCTTTGCTTATGTTCAAAGTAAGAAAAAGAGCAAGGACATGGTAGACTCATTGCAGGGACAGGAAAGTGAAATTGTAACAGGCAATGAAGAGAGGACAGAACTGCTCAATTTTTCTCAGTCTTCACCCGTGAGGGAAATGGTGCTCAACATAGCCAAGCCAAGCCAAGCAAGCCTTTATTGGCATATATATAAAATTTTAAATACAGAAACAAGTCCATACAGAGTAAGATTAAAATTACAGATAGGAACAGGACCACAGTGTAGCAAAACCAATATAGAATATTATTTGTCAGCGCTCAACATGGCATTAATAGAACATATGGTAATGGAAGGGAGCTATAGCGTAGGATCGGCATAGGGGTAGTACATAAACACCTAGTTTCTTTAAATGGAACTAAGTCCTCAGGGGCCAAAGAATTGCATCCAAGGGTACTAAAAGAACTCGCAGATGTAATTTCTGAGCCTCTGTCCATTATTTTTGAGAATTCTTGGACAGCATGTCGGATGCCAGGAGATTGGAGGTAGACAAATGTTATCCCCATCTTCAAGAAGGGGAAAAAAGAGGATTTGGACAACGACCGACCCATCAGCTTGACATCTATATCTGGAAAAGTTTTAAAACAAATCATCAGTCAGTCTTCAAGCATTTAGAAAAGATGGGTGTGATTACTAAGAGCCAGCATGGGTTTCTCAAGAACAAGTCATGTCAGACTAACTTTATCTGTTTTTTTGAGAAAGTTACTCCCCTTGCTGGATCAGAGGGATGCTGTAGACATAGTTTATCTCTATTTCAGTAAGGCTTTTGATAAGGTTCCACATACCATCCTTGTTGACAAGTTGGTATGTGGTTTGGATCTTATTAATGTTAGGTGGATCTGTAACTGGTTGGTAGATCCCACCCAGAGAGAGCTTGTTAATGGTGCCTCATCCTCTTGGAAATGAGTGACAAGTAGAATGCCTTGGGGATTGGTCCTGGGACCTGTTGTGTTCAACAGATTTGGATGAAGGAATAGAGGGAATGCTTATCAAATTTGCAGATGATACTAAATTGGGAGGGCAGGAAGGGTTACATTAGCACTTACTTCTCGTGGCCCCTTCTTACATGCCTAGGGTAATGCTGATTGCCACTTTTCGGTCAGGAAGCAATTTTCCCCAGGCCAGTTTGGCTAGGGATCCTGGAGGTGTTTTGTCATCTTCTGGGCACTGAGCAGGGGTCACTGGGTGTGGGGGGGCACGTAATTGTGAATTTCCTGCATTGTACAGGGGGTTGGATTAGATGGCCCTGGAGGTCCCTTCCAACTCTATGATTCTATATTCTAGTATAGAAAATGAAGCAGGGAGAAACTGTATTTTTTTGCTATGAGAGGGAGTATGAGCACATGGTTCATGTCTCAGTTCTTTTGACTTCAGTAGAATTCAATCATGCATAACCGTGGGCTTGATGAATTGTAGTCCTGTAGAATAACCTCTAGACCAAGACCTCTTAGATTTGTTTAAGGGTCTTTCGGGGGTTTTCACACGTCAGTTTACAATGCAGGCATCAAACGTATGCTGTCGAAGAGCATATATTGGATTAAGGCCAGGCCTAGACATTATGGCCCACGCGTGATTGCCAATAAAAACAGCAGCCCTGTACATCTTCCTCCTCCCCTCCGTGTCCTAACTTGGAGCAATGCAAAGTGCAAATGGCAACAAGGGAAGTGCAGTAGTGCAGAGAAACACTCCAAATTATGATATCATATAATTATTTGTCCATTGTTAAGGTTCAGTTCTGGCATCACAAACAATTTTCTTTTTCACGACACAAATCTAGTGATAGTTGGGTTTTCATATTCCCTCCCTCCTTTCCTTCCCCTTCAAGTTGCCTGTCAAGACTGAACTTGGTCTAATTTTTTGTGATGTCAAAAAGCAGGCACCATAATTAATTGATGTTTCTTTCTTTCCCAGTGACCGGGGTTTAAATGCCAGTTACTGGGAAAGAAACAAACATTAGGTTGTTGAAATGTCACATTTGTATGTTATGACAAATTGGAGTGCACGTGAAGACTTTCATCTTTGTTCTTGGTACGCTACAGAAGAGGAGGAGGCAGGAACCATGCAAGTGTAGCAGTTAACCCGGTTCATGTCCAAACAAACTTGGGTTTGTTTGTAAAGTCTGAATTGGCTGTAAATAAATGCTACAGAGGAGAAAATGCTATAGGAAGGAAAGTCAGACATCTGACTTTAGCAGTAAAAGCATCTCTTACGCTTTCTGTCTTGCATTAATTCATACCTTTTACAAATCAGGAGCAAAGGTGAAAATACTCATGAGTGCAATACTAAACGTATCCACAGGCGCTTGGCTGCATTGAAGTGGATCATCCACCACTATGTGCATCAGTCAATGTTGTTCTCAGTTCATTACAGTTGGTTAATGAATAAGTGCACCAAAGTGATTTAATAACTGTATTTTTTACCATTTCCTGCAGGCATCCCCAGCTGCGTTAGCAAAAAGCGTTTTGGCCGAAGTTCCAAATCAAGTGGTGGATTATTACAATGGGAAAGGGATTAAACCAAAATGTATGTCAGAGTATGAGTCTTCCAGGACACTAGCTCCTTGAACTTCCGTGGACAATTTTACAGCATTCAGAAATGCTACTATTTACAACTACTGTACTTAACTGAAAATAGCACGTTTTGGTGATTTTTAACTCAATTTTTTTTGCATGTGTAGCCTAAAGGCTTGCAGGTAAAGGTTAAGCAATTGTATTGTTGGAGACTTTTTATGAAAACAAAACAAAACTTATAACTCTTTACATTACAGCATGTCGCCTTGAAATGAAAAGTTATCTGTATCTGTTTTTTATACAGGTTTGTTGAAATTTTGCTAAATTTCTTATTATCTTTACACTGTAAAGCATTTTGAAACATTTATTGGAAGTTGATAGCCAAAACGTCTTTGGGTTTGTCTGCTGTGAAATGAAAAAGATTTTTCAAAATGGCAGATGCATGGATTGTACTTTGCATGTTCCAAAATAAAAAACCACCGTTTTGCAGTTGTTGTTGTTATTTCTTGCTCTCCAAAGCTGCCATTTCTCTAGGGGAATTGATCTCTGCAGACTGGAGAACATTTGTAATTCAGGAAGAACTCTAGCTCCCAATGGAAAGTAATTGTATCCCCCATCCTTTCCCCAATATAAAGTTGTCCTTTGACAATTCTGTTTTCCCAATGGGGGGAACATACTTTTTCTTTTGTCTTCCCTATTCCAGCAAATAGCACTGCCAGACAGATAGGTAGTTACACTGGTAAACAGGTACAAGGAAAAAGGATTCATCCTCTTGCCCACACTGCCACCCCACTCTGCTGCTATTTAGAAATCTTTATAGAGACAGGCTCTCCAGTCACAAATCTCCAACATCTTGCCTTGTTTGTCCAAAGCAGATCAAAAACAACTGAGTCAATTACAAATCAAGCTGTGGGAAATTAACTCATCATTAAAAGCAAGTGGTGAGTTGGGAGTAATCCTCAAATTGCAACTGTATTCATAATTCTGAATATGTGTGATACATTTCCCCACTGCATTCTGTTGGATTATTCCAGCATAGGGTTCTATCCTAAGTGTACAAATACTGCTGGGCTGTTTGAATATTACTGCTGCATCCAACAAAAGTATTTGCCAACATGATCATACAGACAAAACTGGAAAGTGTTTTTCAAAATGGCAGATGCATGTGTCCAGCAGCCCTCCATACACCTGCCTGCACAGATGACCCCACACTGTGCAAAGGACAGGTGTAGCACAGATGGTGTTTGCAATGCATATAGCTTCAGAAAATTCAAAGCTAAGCTATGTGAAAATAATGGCACATGGATGCTTGACAGGAGTCAGACCATTGACCTCTCTGGCTAAGATCTCAGGCAGAAGTCTTTCCCAGCCTGGAAATTATTTAGCCAGTTTGCACCTGAGACTTTACATGCAAACCAAGTGCTGTACCACTGAGTTACAGCCCCCATCTCTAGAAGGAAAAGTTACCAGGTTACAGTCCCATGCCACCCAGCATTTGGAACCTAGCTATTTCAGTCCCCAACATCCCATAGGGGGAAAAAAACGGGGGATCATATAGTCTGTTGAGTAAAATTTGTCATGATTTTCACAAGGCAAAGAGTTTGGGAAATTCTCACTTTAGAAAAATCTCACCATTTAACTAAGAATCTAACTAGACAAACAGATCTCTGATTTGCCTGTCTTTTTCCCTCCTTTGCAAGGCTAAAAATAGTCTGAAAGGATTGGGTTAGTTGGGTGAACATTATTGGCTTTCAAGTTTTGAATAATTCTTCTGACATATTGATGTACAACTGAAATACAAAAAAAAAGACAAAACACAGTTAAAAGAAATATTAACATACAAAAGTAAGTTATCACCCCATTAAAATACAGCTAAATGTCATTTCCTCAGTGGCACATAAGCTGTCCTACTGATTTCAACACAGCTCACTTTCTCTAAATTTCTCTATATCCATTAACAGTATATCAGTATAATTTAAATTACTACAATTTCTTGTTTAAAAAGCCAGGGCTTTATTTTAAAATAAACAAAGAAGCATTGCTTAGGAAATCCAAAAACGTAAGCCATGTAATACCTTTTATTAATGCCAACTAAAATAACATAAAACAATGTGCAAGCTTGCAAGTTCTGCAGAACTGTTCATCAGGGTGGATGTTTTATGCCCTGATCTTAAGGTTACACTGTACACCCTAGTAAAGAGTCCAGTAGCACCTTTAAAACTAACCAACTTTATTGTAGCATAATCTTTCAAGAACCGAAAGAGAGCTGATGAAGAGAGCTGTGGATCTCGAAAGCTTATGCTGCAATAAAATTGGTTAGTCTTAAAGGTGCTTCTGGACTCTTTACTATTTTGCAACTACAGACTAACATGGCTAACTCCTCTGACTACATCCTGTGCAAAATGTCCTGCAAACCTGAATAGATTACATGGTGAAGGCATCTTAAGGTCTATCCCGTCAAAATCCTGCAGTGGCAGAAATTGCCTGGATTCAAACTGTCTCCAGTGATATAGTTGTGACTGTGCTATAAAAATAATTCTTTATTATCAGCAGTTCTGTCTTGCACTGAGATGGTCTCGTCATCATCCATCTTTGATGATTCCTCTTGTCCGCTAAATGAGGGCACGTGTGTGTATGTGTATGTCTGTTCTTTTAGTATCATGGGAAAGTGACAGATCCTCTGCCTCAATCTCTCTTCAGTCTATAGGGCTGGCAGGGGACAGAGAAGATGTTCACTCTGCTGGTCCAAAAGGAAAACTCCAAAACCCCAGAACACAGTCCACTGCTTTTTATTAGGACCAACCAAATGAGACATAACAGTGTACAAACTTTCGAGTTTTCCAGAACTTTTCTTCAGGCTCGATGTTACAAAAAGAAAGCTGTTGTAGAGTTGTAGTGCAGACTGCATTATGCTTAGATATTAGATGCATAATTAATGCATAGGCTGCTGCTTCTATTCCTGCCAGTTTCTGCATCTCTGTTTCCCAGCATATACGAGGAAAACCACTGTCGTTCTCTGTATTGTAGGTGGCATTTCGACTGGGGATTTTGGAGGCAAATACATCATCTAAAAACAAACTGCCGTCTCTTTTCTCCCTACCAAGTTTCATAGCAGATGCGAGCAGAAAGTTAGTTCCAGTTTAACTTGCAGCTGGTATCACACCAGATTACAAAATTGCTCATTTCCAACCATCGCTCCTCCCATTTCCCAGGGAAATGAAGCCAGACACCACAAAAACGGCCACGTTGGAAGGTTTCCAACTGTTATTAAATGCAGGAAACAATCGTGTCCAGAATAGGAGTAATTACTACATTTGTGTTTTGATTATGCTTAGGTTCAGAGCAGTGAAGTACACCATGCAGGTCACAAATGACTAACATAAGTAAGTGTGGTCAAATGGGCTGGTTTTAAAAAATGCCTATGGCCATGTAACTTTTGGTGCATTCCTCTACAATAGTGGTGCAAATTTCACACAACAGAGATTTCTGTCTGATGGAAGGGAATCCACAACGAAAATCCTGTATTCTCAAAACCAGCATTTTTAAACTTCAGGATATGTATGAACAAGGGGACGATTGCTCCTGCACTGCTCCATTCCTCCAAGTGGCAAAGGGCTTTCTAAACGAAGGAGACGTAATAGAGAAGGCTGTCACGTGGGAGTAGCAGCAATCCCCATCTGTAGATTTGCTAGAGATATTTTAACAAAAAAGACAACTATGTAACTGAACATCAGTAATGTATAAGGGTGATGTGAGACAGTGTGTTCAAAGCTAATGGACTGTAGTTCACAGGATTTTGAAGTGAGGTTTGAAATTCATTGTACCAGACAGAACAACTCAATTCAGGAAGACATTAAAGGTTTCAGTGATGAAAAGCATTGTGAAATATCTAGACAAAAGCTGCAACGGAAAGGCTTTCCCCCCTCTTATTTTTCTCTAGCTAGATTTTTCTTTCATTTAAGACTGCCATTAGGTTGGCCAGGTCAGGTCCTTCAATACGTAAGGCAAATTTAAAGGAAATGTGTCATTTTAAGAACAGAAAGCTCTCTACCAGGGATTGTATCCTATCCTTACAAAGGTAATCGAATCTCCCTTTTCAGTCACTTACATGCCTTTCAATTATGCTGACACTGTCAAATACAATTCAGAAGCAATTCTCTGGATTGATTTAATTTATATATTAAATGCTAAGCTTTGAAAACAGGTGGTAAACATAGTAATCCTTTCTTCTTTTTAAAATTATTTTAGTAAAACAGAAGATAGCATTGGACTGTAGAAAAAGCAAACAGAAAGTAACATTAGATAATGAACATAATATCAAAAACAAAATATGCAACTAAGTATTAAAACTACATATTAATATAACAAAAAGTAACATTAAAGAATAGATATAATATCAAAAATTGAATGTATAACAGATTATTAAAACTACATAATATTTCTCCTCTCCATCCCCTCACTTATCTATGTTAAAATACATTATACTCGGCATTTTATATTCCGTATATTAAGAAAAAAAATATTTTTCAGCCATAGTCAAAAAAACCCTTTCCATTTTTACTGAAATTGACCTGTTATGGATATAAGAAGTTAGTTTAGCTAAAATGGGTAAACATTGTAATCCTAAACAGATCTACAACCTTCTAATTCTACTGAAGTCAATGGGTTTACAAAGGTGGTCATTCTGTTTAGGACTGCACTATTAGATGTTTATTAAGTTAAGAATTCTATATCGTTAAATCGATCTATAGAGGCAACTGGTCAGTGAGGAAGTTTTTCCCTTTGGGGAGTAGGCATGGGGTAAGCAACCGTTTCGTCCCAAATACCTAAATACTTTGTAACATCTCTCTGTGAAGATGTTGATGTGCCAGCAAGCAAAAATGGCGAGAGGTGGAGATTGGCCAGACGTCCTGGGAGCAACCAGACCCCCAGTGAGCATTAGGGTTGCCAGGCCCCTCTCAATCTCCCGGCGGGGGGGGGGGGCTGGCACTCACCTTTCCATGGGGAGGTGCACGCGCGCATAGCGCGCATGTGCATGTGCTCCCACAAGCGTGACGACGTCACTTCTGGAAAGTGACGTTATCACACGGCACCCTCCCCTGGAGCGCACCCACGCTCCACAGGGGCTTGGATCGGGGCCACTGCAGAGGGCAGGAGCACTCCTGCCCTCTGCAGCATCCCAAAATCCATGACAAAACACGGCACGGATCTGCTGTCGTTTCGGCGCGGATTGGGCCCATTTTGGGACACTGCGGCACGCAGGAGCGCTCCCGCGCTTCACAGCAGCTCAAAACAGGCCCATTCCAGGCCAAAACAGGCCTGTTTTGAGGCTCTGCGGAGAGCAGGAGTGCTCATGCATGCCGCAGCGTCCCAAAATGGGCCTGATCCACGGGCGCGTGCAGCTCACAGGGGAGCTGGCCAGGTAAGTGGGGGCGGGGTGTGGGGTGAGGGCAGGGAATCCCCCGCCCCCACCGGGGGTCTGGCATCCCTATTTGGCGTGGATCGGGCCCGTTTTGGGCTGCTGTGGAGTGCAGGAGTGCTCCTACCCTCCAAAACGTCCCCATTTGGGCATGGATCGGGCCCATTTTGAGCCGCTGCAGAGCGCAGGAGCGCTCCCATGCTCCACGGTGGCCCTGATCCGGGCCAAACTAGACTGATCCAGGTGGCTGCTGCGCATGGGAGCACGCAGCGCCGCAGGGGAGCGCTCAGAGAAGGTGTGCACACCCCTGGCGGCCAGGTAAGTGGGGGCGAGGTGTGAGGGGTGGGGGAAGGGGATCCCCCGCCCCCACCGGGGGTATGGTATCCCTAGTGAGCATCCAATAGCACTAGGGTTGCCAGCTCTGGGTTGGGAAATTCCTGGAGATTTGGGGGGTGGAGCCTGGAGAAGGTGGGGTTTGGGGAAGGGAGGGGCCTCAGCTGGGTATAATGCCATACAGTCCACCCTCCAATGCAGCCATTTTTCCCAGGGGAGCCAGGGTTGCCAGCCCCAGGTTGGGAAATTCTTGGAGTTTGGGGGATGGAACTTGGAGTGGGCAGGGTTTGAGGAAGGGAGGGGACTCAGCATGGTATAATTCCATAGTGTTCACCCTCCAAAGCAGCCATCTTCTTCAGGGGAACTGATCTCTGTGGCCTGGAGATCAGTTGGAATTCCGGGAGAGCTCCAGCCACGACCTGGAGGTTGGCAACCCTAAGGGGAACAGATGTCTGTAGGCTAGAGATCAGTTGTAATTCTGGGAGATCTCCAGCTGCCACCTGGAGGCTGGCAACCCTAAATAGCACAATGGCTCACTGCTCCGTAGGCAGAGAACTGGGCCCAGTGCTGAGTATGCCAGGCCCCCTCAACCTCCTGGTGGGGGACTGGCTCCTGACACTTACCTCTGGTGTGGGGGGGGTGCGCGCATGCAAAGCACTCCCACAAGCACAAAGATCATCACGCGGCCCATGGGAGTGTGCCCACGCTCAGCAGGGGCTTGGATTGGGGCCTCTGTGGAGTTCGGGAGTGCTCCTGCCCTCCGCAGCTCCCCTTGGGAGCACTCCGCAGCACCTGAAATGGGCCTGATCCATGCCAAAACGGGCCCGAAACAAGCCTGATTTGGGCCAAAACAGGCACATTTGGGGGGCACTGTGGAGGACAGGAGTGCTCCCACGCTCCACAGTGGCCCCAATCCAGGCCAAAATGGGCCTGATCCAGGTGGCTGCTGCGCACAGGAGCGCTGCAGGGGAGCACGCACAGAAGGTGTGCACCCCCCCCCCCGCTGGACAGGTAAGTGGGGGTGGGGGGTGGGCGGCAGGGGCAGGGGCAGGGGCAGGGGCAGGGGATCCCCCACCCCCTGCTGAGGGTGGGGGATCCCCTGCCCCCCGCACCCCGCTGGGAGTCTGGCATCCCTAGGTTGTCAGTCTGCCACTGGAATCAATATGACCTCTTTCTGATAAGAGTCCTGCCCTTCCCCTGCTAACCTGTGCAACTTCCAGCCATCTTTTCTTACAGCTCTTCATGCCTTTGTTTTAAATAACAGACCTGAAGATCTCTCAACTATATTAGCTAAAACCAAATGCTTCTTCTGCCAGAAAAAAAAAACTATTAAATTAGAAACAGTGTGAAAAAGTTACACTCTCATTTCCCCAGTCTTTTGCTTTAGGGAACCACGTAAGAGTTTAAGAGCAAATAATGTAATTACACGGTATAATTCCTTGCCTCTTCTTCCCTCCCAGCCATCCGTACTCTTTGCTTGAAAATGTGATTATAGCTTGAAACTATTTTCTTCAGTTTGAGACGCTTTTGTGTACACAATGCACACTTAACTGATCACATACAGCATAATTCATAATGTGATTACGGTTTGATCTTTGCAAAGTTGTAACTGTGCTACCAGGAAGAGAGTTGTGTTGTTTTACAACAACACATGGCATTAAGAAAGAAGCAAAGAACAACATCCTGACATGCAGATGACTTTTGCATCCAAGTGGTGTGATTGTCGTTATGTATCTACTTCATTAATTCCACAGCTTTCTCTTCACTGGGGCCCACAGATGTTCTCCGTTTTATCCTCAGAACTACCTCGTGAGGAAGGTTAAGCAGAGAAAGTGTAACAGGCCCCAGGTCATCCAGCAAGCTCCCACCGCAGAGTGGCGATTTCAACCTAGGTCTCCATAGAGTGGCCAACCTCCAGGTGAGGCCTGGAGGTCTCCAAGAATTATAACTGATCTCCAGAAAACAGATATCAGCCCCCCTGGATAAAATGGCTGCTTTGGATGGTAGACTGTATTATATCTCCCTGAGATCCCTCCCCACCCTCTTCAAGATCCACCCCCAAATCTCCAGGAATTTCCTGTTCAAGAGTGGGCAACCCTCATCTCCCAGATCTTAGTCCAACACTCTTAACTACACTATATCACACTGGATCAGGGCACATATGCCCTGAGGAATGTAGAAAACATACCATCAATCAACATGGTTTAGAAGAGAACTATGCTGGAGCACTAGAATCTCCTGTAAATCTGAAAATTTACAAATAGCTATCAATTCCAGAATCCAAAATGCATTTCAAGAGGTTTGTGCCTACACAAATAAGCATTTCTGCAACAGCCAAAATACATTCAGAATTCTGTATTCTGAATTCTATATTCTGAGTCCAAATCTCATCTCTTCCAGAATTCTATGCACATCAACTTAGTACTTTTTTTCCTGATGATGGTGGCTGTTCCCAGCCCAGTGGCATACACCCCCACAAATATCCTGCTGCACTATAACAACTTGTGATGTTTGTTCATTGTAGCAACCATCTCCTGAATATGCATTTATTTACCTGAGTGTTAAATTTCAAGGACTGGTGGTTTCTAAGATTTTTATTCCAGAGGGCCATAGAGTGAATTTAACAATGGCTCTGCTGAGGTTTTTAACCTGAAATTTGTCTTATGCTATTTTAATTTTTTTTTTCATTTCAAGACTTTGTTAGCAAAATCAAAAAGAGTCCAGTAGCACCTTTAAGACTAACCAACGTTATTGTAGCATAAGCTTTCGAGAATCACAGTTCTCATCGTCAGATGCATGGAGGGCAAGAAGAAACTAACTTCTCTGGATCTAATTGTTAGCAATCTCTGGTGCCTCTATGAGCCAGAATGGCAGCATACAAATTGACTAATGAACTGTGCTGTGTTGAGGATTCACATACCCAAGCATCAAAGGGGTGTAAATTGAGGTGGGAACATTTAACATGGGCCTAGAATGCCAACCTGCACCACATAATCCCATCACGAGCATAATCTCATGAGTTATGTACGAAACATTTCCACTTTATTTCCAGAATGATACGATCATGGGAATGGGTTTGTAGTCCAGGTTTAGGGTTGTTAATCTCCAAGTCACACCTAGAGATCTTCTGGAATTATAAAACGTTTCCAAATGACAGAGGTCAGTTCCCCTGAAGAAAATTTCTGATTTCTGTTAAATTTCTTTTAACTATGACAGTATACCCAAGTAAGATACCTCCCTTCATCAAACCCCACTTTTCCCAGGCCCCATCTCACCAGGCTACAGGAATTTTCCAACCAGAATGATGGTTGCCAGTGCCCTTCCCCTCTGCTGGGGATAAGGGATCCATGCCCCCAGCTGCTACCCCTCCACCACTCACCTGGCCAGCAAGGTGGAGGTGCTGGGAAAGGGGAGAGGCAGGCCGGCAGGTGCACAGATAAAATGATGTATACACGCCTTTATCCCTGAGTGATTACATTATTTCTGTCATGATCCAGAAGTGAAAATGCTATGTTTGGGGACAATATTTAAAGAATCAGCCCCAGCATGATTTGTTGCGTCCAGTCACACCAGAAATGATGTAATTATCAGGGGACGTGGGTGCACACGCACAGCTGGGTGCCTATCACCTCCCTGCCTCCACCCTAGTTTATAATAGAGGGGATCTGGCAACCACATTACAAGCTTGTACAAATTCAAAGAAATTATGACTGGCCCAATTAAATTCATCATTTTGGAAATAAATAATTCCTCTATATGTTGTATGTAGCTTTCCATGCTGGATAGTGAAGTTCATGTAGTTCTGTCCTTCATTTTATTTTCACAACACTCTGTGAGGTGGGTTAGGATGAAGGAGCCTGGCTGGACTAAAGTCACCCATGAAGCTTCAGGTTGAGAGGAAATTTGAACCAAGGTCTCCAGCTCCTCCTAGTCCAACTCTTAGAGCAACTGATAAATTTATTTATTTTATTTGACTTATATCCCACCCTCCCCACAAATGGGCTCCCCGCGAATGGGTAAAATACAAAAGAACCTGTATTTGTGCCTAGGCAGGCACTCCGCTACTTGTCATTGGATATCCCACTTCCGAGATGAGTGAAGTCAAAGAGCAACAGTTCTGAGTTCTGAATCTTGCCTAGGTTCAATAGTGCCCAGGTCACAAGAACAGCAGAATTTGAGTCCCATGGCACCTTAGTGAGTAGGGTTGCCAGCCTCCAGGTGATGGCTGGAGATCTCCCAGAATTACAACTGACCTCCAGGCCACAGAGATTAGTTCCCCTGGAGAAAATGGCTGCTTTGAATGGTGGAATCTATGGCATTATATCCTACTGAGATCCCTCCCCCTCCCCAAACCCTGCTTTCTTCAGTCTTCACCCCCCCCCTCCCAAAAAAAATCTCCAGGAATTTACCAACCTGGAGCTGGCAACCCTATTAGTGAGCAACAAGATTTTCAGGGCATGAGGTTTCAAGAGTCCAAGCTTCCTTCTTCAGACACCCTAGAAAGGAGGTTATCTGAAGAACCGAAAGTTTAAAATCTTGTTGGTCTCTGAGGTGCCACTGGACTCGGATTTTGGGGACAGAAGATATTTGAAGAAGGGAGCTCTGACTCTTGAAAGATTACACCCAGAGTATCTTGTTGGTTTCTAGGTGGCCCACGTCCCCCCACCTGAAACTGCGGGCGACAAAAGCACCACAGCACTTTCTGCAATGATGACTTGTTACCATTAGGGGCCGCTCTCCTCGTCCGTGCCTTTTCGTTCTGCCCCTGGAGCGCGGAGGCAGCGGTCGTCTCATCCGACTTGACCCCCTTATATCTTGGGACATGCCGCGGCCTTCGTTTTCCTGTAGTTCTTGGGGCACGTTGATAGGAGGGAACAGATGAGGGGCAACGGCCCTGCGGCCTGTACTCGTCCTGCAGGGCAAAGAAATGGCTAATGAAGCTGGTAGGAACGAAAGTTGCTCGGAACTTTCTTCTGCGGGCGGCGAGGGAAGGTTTTCCTGGCTGGATCGGCCTGCTGTCTTGCTGCGCTCCGCGTCTGGCGAGGGGCCGTTTTCGAAGGGTCATGCCGGGCGTGGGGCTTCTGTGCCGGCTGGGGTCGCGGCTGCTGACTGGAGGGCGCCACGTTCCGGCTCTCGTGGCAGCCGAGACAGGAGTTGGGAATAGGTGGGTGCTGGCGCTGCTCACACCCCGCGCCCGTTAGGGTTAGCGGAGCCTGCCCCTCCCGTCGGTGCTCCTGCCCCTCCCTTTAGCAGCAGTTCAGAAGAGGCGATTCTCGCACCTGGGCGTGAGTGTGTCGGAAGGGGGGTACATTTCATCTGCAGAATGTTCGAGTTCAAAAGACGAGCGTCAGAAGGGGGGGGGGGAGCGTTGAGGATGCATTGAGACTGCTGGAGCCGGATCGTGGCCGTGCATCGAGTTTCTGTTGCAGGGTGTTCTGTTGCAGGCACGAATCTGTGGTTCTCCCTAGATGACTTTGAACAATGGTATTCGTCAACTCAACTGTGTGTCCTTGCACCCCCCCTCCCCGCCAGTTCTTTAAGACAGTGTAATCCCAAAGAGTTACTCCAGTATAAGCCTATTGACTTCAGTGGGCTTGGAGTGGAGTAACTCTGCTTAGGATTGTACAAATCTTTTCGTTTTCCCTTTTGAGTTTTGTGGTATGGGGAGGAGTGGGGATGGGGAACACACACACAGAGAGAGGGGGGGCTACCTCATAAAGAATCAGGCCATCGGGACATCCAAGTCAGTATTACCAGTCCGGCAGCAACTCTCCAAAGGCTCAGGCGGTTCACATCAGCTGCTACCTGAACCTTTAAATTGGAGGTGCAGGGGATTGAACCTGGGACCATGAACGTGCTAAGTATTATTAAAGTATTATTAAAGACACCTGTACATCATAGGCAGTCTCAACCAATTATCTTACCAGGATCCTGATACTGTTGTCCCTTTTTAATGATAATATACATATCTTTAGAAATCACATCTTAAAATGTGATGTGTGAAAGGCCTGTACGGTTGTGCACTCAAACTTTTCTTTGAAAATGGCTTATATGATGGAAGTTTAGGCTTAAAATGACAGTATCAGGAATGGGTTTAAAATGGAATTAGACAGATTAAGGGAGGAAAGTCTATTCATAGGTACTAGCCACAATGACTAAAGGGAACAGCCTCCTCCAGAGGCAGTAAACCTTTGAATACCAGTGCCAGGAGGTAGTTTTAGGTGGATAGCCATGTTGATCTGCAGTAGAACCGCAGCATTTGAGTCCACTGGCACCTTAGAGTGACAAGATTTTTCAAGGGTATAAACTTTTGAGAGTCAGAGCTCCCTTCTGCTAGGAAGCAGCTTCAAGGCCTCTGTTTGGTGGCCTTCCAGGGTATCTGGTTGGCCACTGTAATGCAGGATGCTGGACAAGGTGATTGAGCAGGGCACCTCTTATGATGATCTTCTTATACCCAGTCCCTTGCAGCTGTGCTCCACCATAAGGTTCTGAGGCTGTGGCCTTCCCTTCACTATGACAGTTGGAGTCCAAGCAGTTCTATAGACAATTGGGGCACAGATTGACACTTCACATAAGATGCTACCTTATTTGTAGCAATACAATCTCTTGCTGCAGTGAAATCCTGGAATAAGCTTGCTTTGTTCACCTGAACAGAGCCATGTGTCTGACGCTTAATGAAATGCCCCCTCCGCTCCATTTTAAAATTACCAGATCTTTCTCTCAAGACGCACACCACTGTAGGAGCATCAGTGGATATACACATACACACACAAGGCAACAGCACATGTAACCCTCACTTCTTCCTCGTGGCTCATGCACACCTGCATTAACTGGTCCTGGAGTAGGTAGGATCTTGTAAGCTCATTTCTCCTTTTTCTTAATCAGTCCACTGTGAAGATGTGCAGTTAATGTCACATTTCACCTTTCCCACCTCACTTTTGGTAGTTTGAGAAACAGTACAGCATAATGTTCTGGAGAGACACCTACGTGTTTAGGCATCTCAGTGTGCTCCTGTCATTTCACTGGTCTTCCATTTGATGCTGTTCAAGACTGTCAGTTGAGCAATGCATTGAGAATCAACATTAAGGTTGGAATCCTCGACTGATAACAATAGTTATCAGAGCTCTGCTTTTCCTATTTGTGTTTGATGGTAATGTGGAGGAGCTAATTCAGAGGGGCTTTGGGCAGGTACAAGTCAGTTTGGTGTAGTGGTTAAGAGCGCGGTTCTCTAATCTGGGGAACCGAGTTTGATTCCCCACTCCTCCACTTGAAGTCAGCTGGGTGACCTTGGGTCAGTCACAGCTTCTAGGAACTCAGCCCCACACACCTCACAGGGTTATTGTTATTGTGGGGATAATAATAACATACTTTGTAAACTGCTCTGAGTGGGTGTTAAGTCGTCCTGAAGGGCGGTATATAAATCGATGGTTGTTGTTGTTGTCAGGGACTCTTGAGACCCAGCTTTATTATTGATGGTGCTATACAAATAATGGTCAGGATAGCAGAAGTGAACGCTAGGTGATGGTGGGAATGCTGCAGTGTGTCTCATTTTCTGAACCATTTTTGTCTTAATTTGGTAGGGGTTTGTGGCGTGTGATAGCCAGGCATATTGTTGATAATGCCACATGGTGGGATGAGCACCTTTCAGAAGAGAATTGCAAGTTCCTGAAGAATTTAACAACAGAAGAATTCAAAGCGCAAACAGCTAGTAAATTGTGCCCGCTGAAAGATGAGCCCTGGCCTTTGCACCACTGGGAGCCAGGTTTGTATATAATATGAATAGAGGCAAGCTTTTTGTCACTTGACAGAAATTCGTTAGAGTTGCCGGTTGCTTCCAAAGCTTTTATGTACAAAATCCCTTTGAAGTCTTGCATTATTCCACATGAGTCACCTATGCATTATTATTTTTTTTAAAAAAAATCAGGATTGTTTTGTCATCCTTTGTGTAACAGTTGCTTTATGTGTTTCGCAAATAGGTTCACAGAAGTTACAATCCTACAAAATAATAAAAATATGCCAATTTAAAAACTATTTTTAAAAAATTCCAATCTCAGATCTTGGGAAACACAGGTTTGGAAAAAACCTCATCTCTACTGGAATTGCAACATTTAAAAATACAAGTGAACCTGGTGGAGGGGGAAGTTGGGGAATTTAATGTAGGGAATCTGCTTGGTCTAACTTTAAGGGAACATGCTGGCTGAGGGTATGAGAACGAGCTCAGAGACCATTCTCTCTAATGGCCTGGTATAGCGTGGCAGGGCTGGCAGACTGGACTGTGTTGTTTTCTTCGAGGCCTCCTCCATACACTGATCCCACAGTGGATTAGATTGAGCCCTTTGGCTTTTAAATGGTTTGCTTACCATGTTACAGTCCAAGGATATACACAGCTAGAGATAAATATGTCATCTGTGGTGGTATTTCTCTTCCACTTTTGCCTGCAGGGTCCAAAAGAATCGGTGTGGTTGCATTAAAGTTGGGAATGATGCCGTTATGGACCAAGGCTGGTGAAAGACTTCCTGTCACAATGCTTCGGGTAAGATGTACTCTGACCTTTTAAAAATGGTAAACTTCAATGAAGAAAATTGTAGTGGTCCACACAAAACCAAGAATGAAATCTTTTAATACTTTTTATTGGGATCAACCAAGTTGACACAAAATCATGTGCTCTGTTTTGTTCTTGTTTTTAAATTTTAGTGAAGAATGGCACAAGGAATTTGCTTTCTGGATGCCACTTTGGCTATGTCTATATTTATAAGGCTTTTTAAAAATATAAGAATACAGACAAGATGATCTTGGCAAGCTGCATGATGATTCTTGAAGGCAAGGGGAATACCTTTGGATTTTAATATTAAGTTAAAAAGAGTATTGGGTTTCCTCTAGCTTGATCTGAACCTCTTGTGTTCTTGCCAATACGTTATCTTTGTTCCGTACTTCAGGTTTGTCTACCATGAAAACAGAAAATATGCACAATAAAATGTAACTGGCATCTAGTGGCAACTTAAAACTTATTCCAACATAATCTTAACATGAGCTCACTTCATCAGATACATATAGTAAGTACATAACTATTACCAGCACACAAAAACAATTACTTGTCTGCTTATCAGCATATACCGGCATTAATCATTTGTGGTACACAAACAGCCTGAGAGAGCTCTCTTGTGTTTTACAGAAGCTTTTCAGTCAGTCACTTAACAGCATTTCTTTGCGTGTCAGATCAGTTTCTATTTATAAAGACCAGTCGATGGAGTTTTTAATCAATTGGTAAATCCCTTTCAAGGCAGTCAAAGCCTGCTTTGGTTTCTTAAGACTATAGCTTGCACTCAACCTGAACAACGAATAACATAAGGTTTATTGTCAGTCTTTCATGAATATATTGGAATTCATCTTGAGTGTAAACCATGAAAATAATAGCTTCTTAAGTGGTTAAAAGGCTGCAGCACATAGAACATGAAGTCACATTATTCAATGGCCTTTTAGTAATAGTTGGCTGTTTGATTTACCAGTCTGTGTTTTGAGATCTTGTTTACCATTTTGAATCATCTTTTGAAGGTTCAAGACTGCCATGTTTTAAAGTACATTCCAAAAGAAGAATGTGATGGAAAAAATCCTTTTATAATTGTGGGAGGGAAAAATGTGTCTCCATTTCATGTAAGTATACTGTAATGCTTTTCTGGCCAGAAGTTTAATAAGTGTAATAAGAGTTAGGTGAGATGCCTCTTTGTGTATTAAAAACTTGTCCTTTTATGGATGGATGGATTTGCCATAATTTCATGACCTGTGATATTTTCATCCTTCCTCCACTACCATTGCCAGTATTTATTAAGAATAATTATGAAGAAAGGACCGTTTTTCTGGGAACCTTTCAGCTAAAGTAGATGAGACACTCGTCAATCTGTGGCCAGCTCTCCAATGTCTTGTGTTGAAAAATGGCATGTCATATGTAGGATTAAAATAACCTCCCTGTGCCATGCCTGTGATCCAGATTGGAGGCCCCACAACTGCTATTGATCAATAAAATATGCTCAGGAAGTTCAGTCGCATGACTTCCAGTATCTCACCTATTTTGGTCTTAACTCTTTTTGTTTTGTTTTATGAGATTCATCTTTTATTGATTTTGGTACACTATTAGCTCCCTTCTTCCAAGGAGGGCATCCATTATTTCTTCCCACCCTCCATTTTATCCTCACAGACTTTGAGAGAGAGTGCCTGTCCTTAGGTCACTCCACAGACTTTGTGACAATGGGGAAATTTGAACCTGGATTTCCCAGATCATAGGCATGAGACTGTGGCTTCCATCTAACCCCCAGATCCCGTCACTGTTATCACTATAGCTTATGCAAGAAGCTTTTGTTTCATTTTTAAAAAGGACAGTATTGTGCATGTATCCTGTTGGATTTTGCAGGCAAAGATGCACATTCTCGTTAATTAAGAGTTCTCCCTATGCTTGGTTGAATACATTTTCTTTTCTGCATTTACTTTATTGTTTTAATATAGAGTATCTTAAAAGTGTCTTCCATGGAACCTGTTTAATTTGCATATTATAGGACAAGAAAATCTCTGCATTAATGTTCATCTTTTGATTTTTGGCAAGATGCCGAGACCCATATCTGTGTCCTGCTTCTGTACCTTTTAAAGATATGCAGCAAGAGGAGCTTTTTGTAGCCTGCAGCAAATATTGATGGGGAAAATTGACTCACTAATTTGCTGTATGCAAAGCTGCTGTTGAAGTCACAGGAGCAAGGGCAATAAAGTGTCATCAGGGAACTCTGGCTCTTGAAAGCTCATATCCTGGAAATCTAGTTGGTCTTTAAGGTACTGCTGGCCCCACATCTTGCTCTTCTGCTACAGACCAACATGGCTACCCACCTGAAGCAGCCCTACATAGCACTCATGTTACGTTTTAAAAATAAAACAGTCTTGTGGTAATTTGGAAGATTTAGGCTTGTCCGTAGCCAAGAGGCCATGTATGGCTTATCAGTAAATGATTTTGCCTCTTCCATATTAATACTTAGAGATACAGCGTGATGTAGTGAGTAGAATGTTTTTCTGGACTGGGGATATCCTGGTTTGAATCTCTGCTCAACCATAAAATTCACTGAGTAATTTCAGGACTACCTTGTAGGGTAGATTGTGGAGATAAAATGAGAAAAGCTGTAAGTTTTGGGTGCCCAAATTCTTTGATGCAATACAAAAGTCCCAGTCAGCCCAAGGAGGAAAGTGAGTATCAAAGGGTAGTTGACACATTGTACTACCTAGCATAGTTGTACTACCTAGCATAGCATGTTCCAGTGGGCTTCTCTGTCAAAGGACAGCATTGTATAGCCTGACTTATGGTGCAGTGATCTTACCAAAGAGTTAATGGACCTTATTTCCTGTTCATCTTAAGTAAGATGTCTTGCCTAAAAATTTGACAGCTGTTGTGTTTTACAATTCAGGTCTTTAATGTAATTAGCATGAAGATTTATATATCATTTTAAATGTTCATTGCTTGTTTTTGACATTGCCAGTGTGGGGATGAGCTCTCTTCAGATGAAAAGTTGCAGGATGAAAAATGCTGTGTAGGAATAGCTCATCTCTTCCTTAAAATGAATGATACTATAAAACTTTCATCAGTGATCTCTTGTAAAATTAATTGGTTTTTAATCAATTGTAGCTTAAAGAAAGATTATGTAAATTTGCAAGTAGTAGGAGTGGAATCTGAGGCAGAATGTTAAAGAGGTAATCAGCTTTATCCAGTCTCTGTTGTACCTATGAAACAATCTCTGCCTCTTGCAGAACTAGCTGTTTATTATTTTTTATGAGGAGGTGGGAAATGCTCTTCTGTCCTGGCAGTAGGAGATGCAGGGATGTGTCTTATCTTGCAGCTGCCTTGTTGAGTGGGATCTATTACCTCAATGGGGGTCTCCTTGTGAATTGGGGGAATGAGCATACAGGGAGACGCAGTGAGAGGGGGGTTACTAGCAGGATCTCCACCGATGTATACCAGGAACATTCCCTTAGAGAACTCTGTGAAAGAACGAGGCTGGTGTTCAACAGGAATGGTTTTATTAAAGGAGCACCTTGCTTTTTCTCGGCCTCAGACCTAGAAGGGAAGGAGTTAATGGTATGTGCAGCCTCCCTCTTTTCCTTTTTTTAAATCTTAATTTGATTTTTTTAAAAACATACAGAATATATGACATCAAAGAAAACTGGCAAAGGAAAAAATTAACAATACCACTGTAATAAACGAGAGGCAAATACCATGCTCCGACTATTAGGGGTGTTGCATCAGTTCTTAGCCCCATCAGAGAAACAATTAATGTCATGCCCTCAAATAGAAATCCAGTCCCGAGGGTGTACATTAGATGGAATAATTTCATTCTCAGCAAAATATTGCAGTATCGGTCGCCAGGCACTTATCCAGCTACTCAGCAGCCCAGCTTTCAGCCACAGCCTGGGGCCAGTCCTCTGTGGCTCATCTCTGTCCCTCTTTTGAAGTATGTGCAACAAATTGATGCATGTTGTGTCTCAGGATAGCTAGACCCTGGAGGGAGAGGAAACATTCTAGTCACCTGGACACCTGGGCCCTATCACCAGTGCTGTCTTCTCTCCTGCAATGTTAACAACTAAGGGGAAAAAACAATGCAGTATGGTGGCCTAGTCCTTTATCTGTTTACCTGACTCACTTTGGGTTGCAGATTGCAAGCCATGCTCCATGAGCCCTTTGGTAAATACTTGAAATGGAAGAGGAGCAGAAACCTGGCTCAAACCTCACTCAGCCAGCAAAAATATGCTCTCAGCCTTCTTCCACTCAGCCTTCTTCCACTGGGGGATCATCCACCTTGGTGTTTTCCTTCCTTCGCATCAAGAGATCAACATGTATATGATTCGTGTTTGAGATTATATTCATAGCACTCCCTAATACCATCTGTAAACAGTTTTGTAGAAATTGAAATGCCTACCTTTTGCCATCTTCTGTTGATTAAATTTGCTTTCACATATTAGAAAGTGTGTGGTAGCCAGCTGGAGTTGGGTATTTGGAGGCAAAAAGAGCACCCCCAAAGCTCTTTTCCTTCCCCAGTTTAGCAGTCATACTTGCACTGAGTTTTATTTTGTCTTAGGTGCTATAACTCCCCTCCAGACAAGATTTACATACTGGGCAGGGGAACCCCACACTTCAGTGTAAACGTTCAGCTCCCCTATTCCGTTTGTATATTGGATAAACTATATACATTATTTCAAAGTTCCATTGATTACTGTATATAATTTATAATGTCACATACTTGGGATTATCGAAGTGCAGATCTGTTCATTTTTAGTTTGGGGGCAGGGGTTGTGGTGAGGGGAGAAGGGTGGATGAACGCTGCCAGTTATGTACCTTCTAGCTCTGTTATCCCAGAATTGCAAAGGTTTCCTGGTATTATAGAGTGTATCTACAAAATAGTGAGCAATCTACAGATTGTTGAGGTGATGCTGTATAACCTTAAAGCTGTCCTGATGAATTTGTCTAAAAAAGTTCAGGAAGGCGTTTTCATTAGGAACAGGAAAATGGCAGGGAACTTCTGCCACGCTGCCCACCTGACAGATGGTGATTATCCAAGTGTGTCGCTGCTGCCAGTCATGTAAATTGCTTTCTAGGGAGATCCATTTAAAGGCTGAAATTTGGTTGTACATTTTCCATTCTCATTCTTTTTAGCTGATACATTGAGGAAAAAGGTTCAGACGCTGTCTGAATTAATCTGCTTTAAGCCATTTATAAACTATATTTTCTCTGTTTTTTAGTTAATAATGAACGCTTCTTTTTATAGTAAAAGTGCCTTTTCATTAAGGATATGTTGAATTAAAAATCTGTGGAGAAAACTTCTGATGCCATTTTAGTTCTGACTCCACATTGATTCATTAATGGAGTGGCCCTTCCTTTTGCCCTTTTTATTATAGCAAGTCTAAAATGTTATCCTTTGATCCACTTCTGTGGGATCAGGATTGCAAACTCTGTAAGGAAGAGATTTGGCCCTCATAATTAATGATACTTACAATATCACAGTTTGAAAAGCATCATTTTTAAAATTGAAAAATGCTTACATAGCTATTTACATGCGTATACCATAAAAACACATAAGATAATAATGACTAGAAGATGGATTTGGACATAACCTGGAAAAGGTTCAAATGAAGCTCATTTTGAGCCTGGACAAGTCACTACCTTGCAGCCTAACCTCCTTCACTGGTTGTTGTGAGACTGGGGTTGGGAGGGGGGTTTGCATCACCATTAGCTTCTTAGAGGAGGGGCATATCGTGAACTTGAGTGGTTGTCAGAAACAACATTTGGCTTTTTTACCACCCAGTCCTATGTATATTTGCTCAAAGGCAAGTTCCAGTGAATTCAGTGAGAATCCCAGATGTGCACCCTAGGAGCTGCTGTTCCTGTAGGAGTGGTCTCTTGATGAGGCTCTTCTGCAATTTTGAGAACAGGGAGTGAGCAGCACTACCACATAATGTCTGCTGTGGAGGCTGGGGCCAGTCACAGCATTAGATAGTAATTCCTATGTATTCTGTAGACATATACAACATATTTTCAACAATATATTTTTGTTGACATGTAAATAATTATGACAACAGTTAACATGTGATGAGCGGGAACTCCCAAAGACTTATGGAAGGCATCCCCCCCCCTATTCTTTCCCTTCCCAGAAAGCTCCCCCCCCAGCCTCTCCCCCTTTCCTGCCGCCTTTTCTTCTTCCCACCCACCAGCCAACCTAACTTTATCTGCCCCCCTCTTTAGTTTTCATTCCTTTCTTGCCCTTGGCAGCCTCTATCTGGGAAAACTATGTCCCCCTTACATAGTGGTGGTCACTAGACTGGGCCGAGTTGCACAGCTGGGAGGGAGAGCTGAATATGCAGTGTGCCAGACCCTGCCTTGCCCTCCCAAAGGGAGAAAGAAGAAGAGAGAAAGGGAGAAGTAGCTTGCCTAACCAGTTAGCCAAGTGCCATTTTCCTTGACTCAGGAGAGCTGGGCACTGCCTCCTGTACCTCAGGCAGGCTAGGTGCCCCTCTCATACCTCACACAGGCTCAGACAGACTAAGTGCAACCCTTCTGACAGAGGGCTGGCTTGGTCCACGGGAGGTTGCCATTGATCTTCCTGGAGGTGTCTGGGTTCTTATGGCCAATCTGCCGCTTCCTGTGAGGTAAGTTAAGTGGAGAAAGTGTAACTGGTGCAAAGTCACCCTGTGAGTTTCCATGACAGAATGGAGATTTGAGGTCCTAGTCTGAAACTAACTACTCCATCACACTGTCTTTCAGCAGGTAGCTGCAGTTGAACAGTAGCAATAAGCCGGGCCTGGGAGAGTCATTCAAGGAGGGTGGTAGGAAGTCTTCCAGTGGTTGCTGCCAAGCCTAGTTCTGTTGAGTCCTCCCTTAAAGACCAAAACAGCCCTGGAATGGGCCTTGTCTAATCCCCCCTCGAAGTTTGGAATGCTGACAAAACTGTTGTGGTTGCCTAGCAACGGCCACTGAGGGCATTCATTTCTTAAAGCTACAGGCTCAATTTTTATCATTTTTTTTTAATTTTACCAGTTTTTTAAAAAAAGATTTCAGATTCTTTTCTGAAAACCTGGAGCATTTTTCAGGTTTTTAAAAACATATGTCTTGTACTTTCATGGTTCCAGTCTCCAGATTTAAGTAGCCTCAGATTTGGCTGGGTAGAGAATTAGATATATTAATGATAATATATTTAATGATAATACTTTATTTAAAAGTCAGTGTTGTAATTTTTAATTTGGTATCCAGATATATTGGTAGTACTACTGTTTGATTTTTTTCTGCCTTCAACTTTTAATTTTTTTCTACACCTCGGATTAAAAAAAAAGATTCCTAGATTTAAGGTAGCACACAGTACAACAGTTTGCAACACTTTCTCAAGTATTGGATATATTTTCAATTTTAAAAAACCAAGTCTCTTACCCTTTTAAATACCATAAATATGCCAAATATTACAATTTTATGTGTTAAATCAGCAGAGTATCTTTAGTTTTGATAGGAAACCAAGTATTCTATATATATTTCAATTTCCGCCAAATTTCTCCTGCTCCCCAAAACTGGACCCCCCCCCCCAATGGCTTCAAAATTTCCAAAATTTTTACATTGCTGGCCAGGAAATTCATTGGCAGGCACCATGTTGGAAATTGGTGTTCTTTAGAACTGAGACATTTCTTAGTGTTGAGAATTAATCTTTTCATGTCAGCAGGAGTCTCGCTATACTTTTTTTTTTTTTTTTGAAAAATTTTTATTGGGTTAGAATCCATTATTTCCACATTTACATTCAATTTTCCCCAATTTTTTCATCTCTAACCCCCTCCCTTTCCCCCCCCCCCTTTTTGTTGACTTCCAACAGCTTTCCAACCCTTTGTCCCCTTTCCCTTACTTTTATTAGCTTCCTCTATCTAAAACAAATATATATTCTCCATTATTCTAAGCAGTACATCCTTAACTATTTTTAACATTATATGCCCAAACTGTAAGTCTTTGTTTCCATCTTAGATAAACAATTTATCCCAATTTTTCAATTTCAGATATTTCTATATATCATAAACCATATAGATCATACATTCGTTTATATCAAACAATTTGACTTATTCTCTATATATATTACTCATTCTATCTTTTTATAATAGTTCTATATATCTCTCCTCACGTAGTCAATCAATTTGACCCATCTATATCTTCAGACATTCAGTTTGGTACAAAACTTATCAGAAAAAAAGAAAATATTGTTAGTTAATCGCTCCTTATATTTAGTCCTTATAATTAATTATTTTCTCTATGTTCTGTTTGTTAACCTATATATATCTATATATATGTCAATCTATTAATCTGACTGCTTGTTAATTCACATTTATCTCTTCTCCCCCCGGTAAAGTCTCCCCCCTCTACTTCAATACTTCAGTAGTTCTCAAACTGCCACAGTTTTCCTCCCACCTCCCATTTCTTCTCCAGGTATTGTTTCAGCTTCTCCCAGTCTGTGTTGAACTGCCCTGAGTCCAGATCTCTCAGTTTTCTTGTCATCTTGTCCATTTCAGCCATATACAGCAATTTGTAAGTCCAATCTTCAATAGTTGGCACTTCTTGTACTTTCCATTTTTGCGCATACAAAAGTCTAGCTGCTGCTGTCATATAAAATATCAACGTCCTGTGTTGGGCTGGAATTCCCTCCATTCCCAAGTTCAGTAGCAGGAGTTCTGGGTTCTTATTAATTTGAAATTGTAAAATTTCACTCATTTCTCTTATTATTTCCCCCCAGTACTGCCTGGCTACCTCACACGACCACCACATATGATAGAGGGAGCCCTCATGCTTCTTCCATTTCCAGCATTTATTAGAAGTATTCAAATTCCCTAGCGCAATCTTCTTTGGTGTCATGTACCAACGATAGATCATTTTGTAAATGTTCTCTTTGATATTAATACATGTCGTTGTCTTCATTGTAGTTTTCCACAAGTATTCCCATGCCTCCATTGTTATTTCTTTATTAAAGTTTATAGCCCATTTCACCATTTGTGTTTTAACTATCTCATCCTCGGTATACCACTTCAACAGTACTTGGTATACCTTGGATATTCTTTTCTTATCTTCTTTAAGAAGGGTCTGCTCTAGTTCCGAATTCTCTATTCGTATACCTCCCTTTACAGAGTCCGAATTATATAAGTCTCTGATCTGTCTATACTGGAACCAATCGTAGTTAGGTGATAGTTCCTCTTGTGTCTTTATTCTAAGTTTGGATGCTTCAGTTTTAGTTATTTCTTTATACGTTAAACATTGTTGTTCATTATCAACAGCTCTCGGGTCTATCACCTCATATGGAACCACCCACAAAGGGGTTCCTTCTTGTAGATAAATTCTGTACTTCTTCCAGATTATGTATAGACTTCTCCGAACAAAGTGATGCAGGAACATCGAGTTGACCTTTACTTTGTCATGCCATAAATATGCGTGCCATCCAAATATTTTTTTATATCCCTCTAGGGCTAATAGTTTCTTGTTCTTTAATGTCATCCATTCTTTCAACCAAACTAGGCAGATTGCATCATGATAAAGTCTCAGATTGGGCAGTTGCATTCCGCCTCTTTCCTTTGCATCTTGTAAAACTTTCACTTTCACTCGAGGCTTCTTGCCTGCCCAGACAAAATCTGATATTTTCCTCTGCCATTTTTCAAATTGTTTGGAGTCTCTGATGATCGGTATTGTCTGTAGCAAAAACATTACTCTTGGTAACACATTCATCTTAACTGCTGCAATCCTGCCCAACCATGACAAATTCAGTCTATTCCATTTAATCAAGTCTCTCTCTATCTGAGTCCATAATTTTTCATAATTGTTTTTGAATAGATCTATGTTCTTTGCAGTTAATTCGACTCCCAAATATTTCACTTTACTTGTTACTTCACAATCCGTTGTTTCCATTAACAATTGTTGTTTCTGCTTAGTCATATTTTTGCATAATATCTTTGACTTCTTTTTGTTAATGAAGAAACCTGCCAAGTCTCCAAACTCCTTGATCTTATCTATCACTCTTGGCATGTTCTCCAATGGGTCCTCTACAATTAACATTATGTCATCCGCAAATGCTCTGACCTTGTATGAATAGTCCTTTATTTTTATTCCACGAATTTCATCATCTTGACGTATTTGTATCATCAGAATCTCCAATACTAAAATGAACAACAATGGAGATAACGGGCAACCTTGTCTTGTTCCTTTACTTATCGTCAATTTCTTGGTCAATTCATCATTCACCACGATTGCTGCAGTCTGGTCTCTATAAATTTCCTTAATTGCTCTGATGAATCTTTCTCCCAATTGTAGCTTTTCCATAGTGGCAAACATAAAGTCCCAGTTTAAATTGTCAAACGCTTTTTCAGCGTCTACAAAGAAGAAACCAACCTCTTTGTCACAACGCTTGTCATAATATTCAATAGCATTGATCACTGTCCTTAAGTTGTCTCTTATTTGTCTGTCTGGCAAAAAGCCTGCTTGTTCCTCCTCTATGACTTCCGAGAGCCACCCCTTCAATCTCTCCGCCAATATCTTCGCAAAAATTTTATAGTCATTGTTGAGTAGCGATATAGGTCTATAATTTTTCACATTAGTCAGGTCTTGGCCCTCTTTTGGGATCAATGATATATTCGCTTCACTCCAAGTTTCTGGAATCCTTTGATCCCTTAAAACCCCATTCATCACCTCTTTTAGGAATGGTGCCAGTTCATTAGCCATTGTCTTATAGAATTTAGCCGTAAGTCCATCTGGCCCTGGCGCCTTTCCTAGATTTGCAGATTGTATTGCCTTACTTATTTCCTCGTCAGTTACTTCACTATTCAACTTATTTCTCCAAGCTTCCGAGATTTCTGGAAGTTTGGTTTTCTCCAAATATGACGCTATTGATTCTTTGTTTACTTCTTTTTTATTATACAGCTTAGCGTAAAATTTATAAAAGGCTCTACTAATGGTAGCCTGCTCCAAATACGTTTTGTTATCTTCGCAAATTTTATTTATTATCTTCTTTTCCCTTTTCTTCTTCAATTGCCATGCCAGGTACTTCCCAGGTTTATTAGCACCCTCAAACGCTTTTTGATTCAGTCTTTTGAAATTCCACTCCAATTCTTTATTGCTCATTGCTGTTAGCTGTTCTTGAAGTATTTTAATTTCCTGGTATACCTTCTTTTTCCTTGGTCTCTTTTTTAGCTGTATTTCTTTGGCTTTTATTTTCTCCTCAATCTCTTGTCTTTTCTCCTCTTTCTTCTTTCTTGCTCTACCATTTAAGTCCATTAGTATGCCCCTTACAACCGCCTTGTAAGCATCCCAAACTTTATTGGTTGGTACTTCTTTATTCACGTTGTATTGTATAAAAAACTTTGTCTCTCTTCTCAATATTTCCATATTCTCTCTTTCCTGTAACAAGTCCTCATTTATTCTCCATGCTTTCCTTTTTCTCTTTTTTCCAAATTTCCACATAATTGGGTTGTGATCTGAGCCTACCATAGGCATTATTTCTACCTCCTTAGTCCATAATGCTAAGTCTTTTGAGGCCCAGATCATATCAATTCTTGATAATGTAGAATGCCTTGCAGAATAAAAAGTAAACTGTCTGCTTTTAGGATATTCTCTCCTCCATACATCTTCAAGAGTCTCTTGTTGAATCAACTCCAAAAAAAGCTTTGGTAATAGTCCTCTTTTCTTTTGTGCCGTTGTAGTCTTTTTGTCTAGTTCCAAGTCTGTCACTCCATTGAAGTCTCCAGCAAGAATTATCTGGTCATATGCAAGATCGTCTAAATGCTTCCTTAAATCCTCAAAGAAGCTTTCTTTTGCACCGTTAGGTGCATAAAGTCCGACTACCAACACTCTCTTTAAATTCCAAATACATTCCACTGCTACAAATCTAGCTTCCACATCTCTCATAACAAATTTTGGCTGTAGCTCCTCTTTTATGTACAACACCACTCCTCTTTTTTTCTTGTTGGAGGCCGCTACAAATTCTTTGCCCAGTTTTCCAGATTTTAAATATTTTACATCCTGCTTTCTGATATGGGTCTCTTGCAAACAAACAATGTCACATTTTTGTTTTAGTAGCCAGTGAAAAGTATTTTTCCTCTTATTCGGTGAGTTTAGTCCATTTACATTCCAAGATAATACTTTACACTCCATACTCATGATCTTGTTGGTAAGTCTTTTTCATTGTCCTTAATAAATCGCTCCATCTCTTGCTCAGATCTGATGCGTTTTTTGGCCCCTCCAAACTCAAAGGACACTCCTTCCGGTAACTCCCATCTGTACCTGATTTTCATGTCCTTCAAAATCTGAATTAGCACTTTATATTTTTTCCGGTCCAGTAACACTGATCTGGGCAGTTCCTTCATTATAATAATCGTCTTGCCATCAATCTCCAATGGATCTTGAAACTGTTTTGTCACAATCCTCTCTTTCATATTTCGTGTTGTAAACTGCACAATCACATCTCTTGGTAGTTTCCTCTGGGTTGCTATTCTCGAATTCACACGGTATGCCACATCTAGGATAGCCACAACTTCCTCCTCCTCCTTCCCCAGGTACTCAGCCAACACCTCAGTCATCTGTTCTTGCGCTGACTTTCCTTCCACTTCTGGCAAGCCACGAAAACGTAGCTGCTTCTCCATATGTTTAGTTTCTGCAACTGACATTCTCCCCTTCACCAATCTCATCTCTGTTTGTTGCGTGTCTGCTAAATTCTCCATCGCGTCTTCTACTGTTTTAACTCTCTGCTGCGTTCCTTGTAATTCACTTCGTATTGTTTCCATACCTTTTTTCACTTCTGACAGCTCCGATTTTACTGTCTGTGTAACCTCTTTAACCTCTTTTATCAGCTCCAATTTCGTGTCCTTAAGTTCTTTAATCATATCTAAAAGTTTTTTGTCCAGGTTTTTATCCAGGTTTTCTATTGCCGATTGCCATTCTTTTTTTGACATCGTGGGGCTTGCTTTAGCTCGCTCCCACGAATCCGCTCTCTTCCTTAACTCCGTGGCGTAAAATTTAACGTTTTTCTATTTTAAATGTCCCGGTCTTCTTATAGAAATTAAATTTTAAAGAGTCCAAAATGTCGGGCGTCTTTTCTCTATGGTTTCTCTATGATTTTGTAATCCAAGATGGCCTACTTCCTCTTCCGCTGAAGCCGCGACCCTTCCCCTTTCAAAAATGGCGATTCCCTACTTCCTGCCCTCCAGCAAGGGCCGCTTCTCTCCAGCCACTCTATTGTTATTACGCACTTCCTGTCTCCCGTCTTCCCACAGCAGATCTCGCGATGGTGTCTTTTTCTCACAGCTCCAAAGCCACAGGTATTCAAAACAATAGTCCCATTTCTTTAATAACTTCTTTAAACTTAGTCTCTTTTTAAATTCAATTCCTGCCGAGTCTTCCCCTCCTTTTCACTAGTCTGTTGCAGTTTAAAAATCTACTTTTTTTCCTCTCTGTTTTTATCAATCTGTCCCGTCTCAGAAGATAATGATCTTTACCTTCTCTTCACTTTTCTCGGGTTGTAATCGCTGTTTCGATTTTAAGTTCTCCTCTCAGCTTCTTCCCCCAATCGAAGCTTGGGTATGTAGGTCTTATGCCAGCCGAATTGGCCCCAAAACTGCCGCAGAGATTATAGCCGACCCGTCGCAAGGTGGGACCTCAAGGATCGGGAGGGGACCCGTTGTGTAGAGCCCCCCCTCGTCCGAGATCTAGCTCACCCTAGGGTCTTGAGCGTTCTTTGCCTGCTCCCCGCCTGAGAGCAGTCGGCCGCGGGCTATTTTCACCCCGCCGGCCGGTTAAAACGGCAGTCCGGTCAGCTCCGCAAGTGGAGCTGCGTTAGACCTCCATGGATCCCAAACAGGAAGTCTCTCGCTATACTTTTTTTTGATTTTATACTAGTGTGCATGGATCTCACAAAAAATCTTGAGAACAGTATAGGTGATGCTAAGAATTCATTTCCTGTCATACAGAACAACTCCCCCCAGGTTCCTCTGAAAAGAGGAAACAGTTGTTACACTACCTTAACTCTTGCATTGTAGGTATGCCCTGGGTGATGGTTAAACACTGTATTTGCATATAGAAAAGAACTGATTGAATGGAAACTGAACCATATTTTTGTGATGAAGACATTAATTATTCTATAAAGCATGATTTCTTTGTGTTTGCTGTTTAAAGTTTATCTCAGAATTTTTAATGTAATGGATTGAATTTCATTTTTCTCCTTCTGGATTCTAGAAAAGTCCGTCTCAACTGGAGTTGTACAGAGCAATTGGTATTCCACCAAAACAGAAAATGACAACATTTAAAGTGTCAGATAATGCTATCATTAAGCCAGGTAATCTTTTCAAAGTGGAAGGCCCTGAATATAATTTTGCATAATGTTCTCTCTTTTGTAAATCAGCGCCATTGTGCAGAGGTATAAAAGTGTGCTGATGTGTAATATCTCATGATAGAAGAGAACAAACACTGAATGTGTAAAAGGTCAGAATTAAAGACTGCTCATTTTCCGTGGGAGGGTAAAATTGCAGTTGTTGTTTCTCATGTCTGCTGTTTTATATTTTTTTAAAAATCCTTTCCTCTTTGAGGAGAGATGGATTTTTTCTTTTTATTATTATTATTATTTAACAAACTGCCAAATTGCGGCTATATATTGAGACTATGTAAAGCTATGTTTGTCGTTTTTGTATTAGGATTCACCTAATACAGGGGTGGGGTTACAGCTCAGTGTTAGAATATCTGCTTTGCATGTGAAGAGTCATAGGTTTAGTCCCCGACATCCCCGCTTAAAAGGCTCAGGTAATTTGAAAGACCTCAGCCTGTGACCTTGAAGAGCTGCTGTCAGTCAGAGCAGAAAATACTGACCTTGATAGGCTAATGGTCTGGCTTAGTATGAGGCAACTTCGTATGTGTATATCGTCTCCTGCAGTTTGAAAATGCATATTAAGAGCTAAGTCTTAACCTGTCACAGTCCTGTGTTCTTTGTCCAGCTAGAATGTGTGGTTGGAATGTCAGTAAACATAAAATTGCAGATTTTAAACAGAAATTGCCTGACTAGATCAGTTTTATGTCGATGTGGAACACTAGCACTTTTCAGAAAATCTTCATCAAGTATCATTTCCTGAGGCATTTTTCTTCCTCCATTGATTGCTTTTTATGGGTTTGGAGAATACAGTAGGGTTATATTATTGTTCTTCATGAGTTGACATGTCAGCAATTTAGAAAATTTGGGCCTTTTTATGCAGTCCGTCATGTTCAAAAGCATGGTAATTTAATACATGGCAGTTAAAAGCAAAAAAAGAACAAAATCTGTGAATGTTTAAAGACTATCTGCAGACAAAGAATGGAAGGAGAAAAGACCACTGGAAATGAACTGAAGACTTTTGGGGTTTTAGAACTGGTGGTTCTTTGTCTTTGCAGTCCTGGAGGTCGATTGACGGCTGAAGCAGCTTTTCAGTGGCTGCTCTTGAATTTATTTAAACTTTGTTCCTCATGCCATTCAAAGAACTTCACATAGCAGTTTTCACATTATGTCTTCCTTGTTGTCAGTGAATTGGCAGCCTCGCTTTCTTTAAAAGCTTCAAATCTAATATGCTTGTATAATGACAGATAAAATTTTGAAGTAATTTGGCAACAGTGAACTTGATTTTAATGACTTTTCATTCACAGTTTTCAAAGCTGTGTGATAATAATTATTTGCAGTACAACAATTTATTGGCTTAAACTCCTGTAATTTTCTCCCACTTATTTAAGGTACTCCGCTGTACGCTGCTCATTTCCGCCCTGGACAATATGTGGATATCACTGCAAAAACGTAGGTGGCTTTATACTGTAACATACTAAATGTGTGGAGGTTTTTAGTCACAGAGTGATGGTATTTGTTCGTCATATTATTTTGATATATTAGGTGATCATTTTTGAGATGCTTGTTCTCTAATACAGTAGCACTTTTCATTGCTCTACAGAAAAGCCATCATTCAGATTTAAACGCAATGTGTCCATTCAGTTGTGTTAACTGCTGAAGTGAAAGCCAAGCTCTGGGTGTTTGTGTGTCTCTGTCTACACTAAATGCATATTCATATAAATCCTGTCCTTTTTACTCATTTGTATATGTGTATTCAATGATAATAAAAATAACTGTGGGTCCGTACAAATGTGAGAAATTTCTCCTACCCATTCTCCTTTTCTGTCTGTCCTTTCTTCATTGTTGTCTTCAGTTCTGTTCTGCAGAGGCTTTGGCTTTAAACTCCATAGTCTTCATCCTAAGTTTTAAACACCTGATTGTCTGGCTTAGTTCTCACTGAGGAGCTAATATCATGTCGAAATCATGCCTTCAGGCAAGGCGTGCGTGTGACTGAATGAGTCTCCTTGGAAATTTCTGTGTGAAGCATATTGGGATGAATGCTAGGCTAGACTTGCACTTTCTTTAGTTTTCAGGCGCATAGTTTTATTTTTGTTTTTTATCTAAAGAATCTTTCATTTGTATAGCACCCCCAACCTACCATCTGACATGATATTCCCCAGATTTGGTGTACTGCATTAGTGAGAACTAAGCCTTTGTGTAGTGTAACCACATTTTCTCCCATTCATTCTCTCATTACCCTGAACTCTTCCATCCTCTTCCTCCTCTCTCCATTGTCATAGCCTTTTGTAATATTTGTGTAACTCACCAGTGGTGGGAAAGAAAGAAGACGATGACCTTTAAGTTAAAGAAATCTTGAAATTCCCTAGATTTAACAGTAAAGGTGAAACTTTTTAAATTAAACCCCTATATTTGCATTTACAAAGGTAGCTTGACATAGGATATCACTTGAGACCCCATGCAGCTTAATTTAATTTTTTAAGCAGAACTGATTTCAAATTTTGTGTTACCAGTCAGGGCAGGATCCTGTATTCATTGTGCAGGATAACTTGGTGTGGGCATTAACTTTTTACATTGGTGAGTGGAAGCCCAGAATATTCAGACTTGGGATGTCACTGAATACCTGGGAGTATACTGTAGTTGGCAGGGGGGATATAGCCTGGGAAGGGCCGACACTTAGTATACGGAAGTGCTAGAAGTGCCTTGCCGCTGGCTGAGGATTGGTGGCATTAAATGTATGCCTAGGAGTGGCAGGGTTTCTGTGTGGCAGTCCTAGGCTGCCATCTCTAATCTGTTAAATGCTGGAGACTTTTTTTTCTTTTGTCGTATACTTGGAGCTTGTTAAAACTTGAAAGCAGAAACAGGGAAAGAGATTGTATACATAACAAGAGGCAGCACTCTGGGAACAATTTGTGGTGATGAAATTGCTTTTCGATTTTGATCCCCTGAAAAACACTATTTATGGCTTTGTGGATAGTTCACTTTTTTTTTAAAAAAAAGGAGGGGCAACTAGATGAAAAGTTGAAGTGGACACTTAGTCCTCTGACACCTGGGATTATGCTGCTTGATTAAAGTTGACAGAGCTATTTTCTTTGAAGTTTGGTGCCTTCAGATCATGAATTGTGGATGGAGGCTCTCCCTTCTTCTTCCCTGCGGATTTTGCTTTGTTGCTAAAGCGTTCTTAATGTCCTGAGCTCTAAGTCAGCGTTCCACAATTACTCGGAAAATGGCTCGCTTCTAGTTTCACCTCCTTGCTAAACAATCAAATAGGGCATAAAAACCTTCCACAGAATCTACTGGAAGCAAGAATTCTTGGTCTCAGCAAAATTGGTATTAACTACCCGTCTTAACATTTACTGCACTAGATCATATCCGCTTCAGCCATTGTGTTCAGAGGCTTTGTATTCCCTAAATCAGTAAAGACGTTTGCAATGCAGCCATTTAAAATTTGCATAATATGAAATAAGTGTAAAGAATCTGATAGTTAAGTAGCTAATAATCAGAACCAATTGTACTGGTTTCCATTTAGTTCACATAGTAAATTGTATACATGCACTGTAGAACATTTGAAGTATCTTTTTAGTGCTTCATTGCCATAATTCTTACCCTGTGAGGTTTGTCTTTCCAAGGAAGTGTTAGTTCTAAAAAAAGTATAGACCACACCCCAGCCCCAGCCTTTCTGATCCTCCCCTGTCTCTACTCAAAATGTATGTTTTCCTAGTCTGCCCCAGATGCTATGTCAAGGGGTGGGTGAGAAAGGATGAACAGAGGTAAAGGACATAGATCTCAGCAGAAAAGTATTTCACAGGGAAGGTGCAACCACATAGAAGGCCCTGCAGTTTATACACCTTTTACTGTGGTTTATTTAGCCTGTGAGACAGAAGAGGCTGCTGAATTCGCATCCTATTCAGGGTGACTGTGCTGTTGCAAAAATATCTTTTTCTAGGCATTTACACTTCAAATCTGATTTTGTTTGATGTGCTTACCTTCAGAATTGGTAAAGGTTTCCAAGGAGTCATGAAAAGATGGGGATTTAAAGGCCAACCTGCTACCCATGGCCAGACCAAAACACACAGGCGACCTGGAGCAATTTCCAATACCGTGAGTGTTCTTAAGTCTTACTCTTGTGGGTATAAAAAAAGTACATGATCAAAATATGTTCAGTCAGTTGTACCTACACACTCCAGATCAAGTAGTGTAAATTACAAAATAATCTGTCCCAAATGGATCTTAATTATAAAATATGAGTAGATGAAATGTAACTATTACTCTAATCATAACAACCATTTAAATTCTGAGTGTGAACATTTAGGCTAAGGAAAATAAAATCCAGTCTTATGACATGGTAATTTTTAAAAATGCAAAATTTCCCTAAACATCATTTTGTTCTATACATCCATGTAGCTGGTGCTCCAAGCATGTAGAATAGATCTAGATGCCGCAAAAAGATGTACCCAGGCTTCTCAGTGCATGTAAAGCCTGGAGGCAATGCCTGCCCCCGCCTTCACCTGGCTGGGATCAGGCACAGAGCAGGAGACAATGTCCAACCCCTCTTCACCCAGCCAGGATCAGCAGCAGAGCAGGTGGCAATGCCTGTTCCCCCCCTCCCCCGCCTTCACCCAGCCGGGATCAGACGCACAGCAAGAGGCAATGCCCTCCCCACCTTCACCAGCCAGGATTAGGAGCAGATAATGAGGCAATGCCTGCCCCCCTTCATCAGACCAAGATCAGGCATGGAGCAGGTGGCAGTGCCCACCCCTCACCTTCACCCGGCTGGGATCAGGTGTGGAGCAGGAGGCAATGCCCTCCCCCCCTTCACCAGCTGGGATCCGTAGCAGAGCAGGGGGGAATGCCCCCCCATTCACCCGGCCAGGATCAAGAACAGAGGAGGAGGCAATGCCCTCCTCCCACCTTCATCTGGCCAGGATCAGTCATGGAGGAAGGGGCAGTGCCCATCTGCCCACCCTTCCTTTTCTCACGCCCATTGTATTTTTTCCCACAATGGGCTTTGTTACTAGTTTATTATAAATGACCATGTACTGTTATGCACATCATTAAAGGCATGTCACCAAGATGCATTTTAGCCGTATCCCCTGTGATAGAATGAAGTGCCCGCAGTAATTGTTTTGCCACAGCCGAGAGCTAGTCTGGTGTAATAGTCAAGAGTGTTAAACTAGGACCAAAATAGAAAAGAGTCCAGTAGCACCTTTAAGACTAACCAACTTTACTGTAGCATAAGCTTTCGAGAATCACAGTTCTCTTCGTCAGATGCATGGAGGGTAAGAAGAAACTGGTCAGATATATAGGTGGAGAGGGGAGGGGGGAGTAGATGCGATCAGTTTGCTTCTGATAATGAAATCAGTTACTTCTGATAATGAGATAACCATTCATAGTCCCTATTCAATCCAAGCCTGACTGAGTCAGATTTACATATGAATTCCAATTCAGCAGCTTCCCATTGGATTCTGTTTTTGAAAGGTTTCTGTTGAACGACAGTGACCTTTAAGTCCTTGATGGGATGTCCTGATAGATTGAAGCGTTCTCCCACTGGTTTCTGGATGTTGCCATTTTTAATGTCAGATTTGTGTCCATTTATTCTTTTGCGCAGAGGTTGGCTGGTTTTGATTCTTGAAAGCTTACGCTACAGTAAAGTTGGTTAGTCTTAAAGATGCTACTGAACTCTTTTCCATTTTGCTACTACAGACTAGCACGGCTAACTCCTCTGAAACTAGGACCAGAGATACCCGAGTTCAAATTCCCTCTTGCCATGAAAATTACTGGGTGACCTTAAGCCAGACATTGTTTCAGCCCACCTCACAGAGGTATTGTGATGATAAGCTTACAGGAGGGGAGAACCATGTACAGAACTCCAGGCTTCTTGGAGTAAAGATAAAAATGCACTAAATACATTCATTTATTTTTTATGAAGTCTTTCCTTCCTGAGTTCATATCCCTCATCTTGACTGCATTAGACTGTCGACTTCTTGTTTAAGTACTAGTTATTTTTAAAGCAATATTTTTTGGTCACATGTCAGCTTGCTTAGTAGGTAAGCACTTACAAGAACAATCTTAAGTAACTCTCTTCATATTATTTAGAACTAAACCTGAAATCCTTCCAGTTTAATACACTACTCTTAGCTAGAGTGAAAAAGCAATTGCCAGTAAGGTGACTGAAGCAGTAGGATCCCTGTAATATTGGGCCATTTGTCAATTTGACATTGTTAATTTCAAATGTATTGTACATTGCCTGCAAATGCCTTTCTTTACATGGGCATAGCTCACTCATTGTTGATTCCATACAGGCTAAAATTGAACCCTTAAAAAGATGGATTGTGGCTCAGTGGTAGTTTCTGCTTGGCAAGCAGAAGGTCCCAGGTTCAATCTCGGAGGCATTTCAGATAGCAGGTGATGTAAAAGTCCTCTGCCCAAGACCCCAGAGATCTGCTGCCAGTCATACCAGACAATATTGACCCCGATGGGCTAATGGTCTGATTCAGTATAAGGCAGCTTCATATGTACATATATCCAAGACTGTGCAGAAGGCAGTGATTGACATATTTCATGCTTGGTCTTGCCCTACAAATGCCTTTGGATAGGATAGGTTAGAGGACAGCAAACCACACTTGGTCTTCATATGACAATAGATGGCCTTCACAGATGTATCTTGAACTTTCAGTATTTCTGGTCGTGTAGCGGGACAGAAGCAATAAAATACAAATGAGAGAAAGTTCAGAGCAATCAAGTGTATATATAATGGATTAGGTCCTTCAGAAAATCTCTGCTAACAGAAAGGATTTGCATCAATAGAGCTAGACTTCTTCATCTCGTTGCAGCTCAGTTTGCTTCACCTGGAGGACAGGGGAACTCCCAGCACAGCATGAGGGAGACAAACTCAGAGGTCTGCCCTAGAAGGAGGGAATTCAGGGCGGGGGCAGACCCTTCAGTTAGCAGAAATTTATTTTGCTTGGTCTTTCTCACTTACTTACTTACTTATCTGATTTGGCAGTCAACAGAAACAGACCTGAAAGATTTCTATCACTTGGTTAGTTTGTGACTTGTGTGTGTGTGAAATCAGCAATCGTGGATCAAATACTATGGAAAAAACATTAATTTTTGCATTGCATTTCTTCAAAGATAATAATAACATTAACATTTGATGTATATACCGCCCTTTGGGACAACTTAACGCCCACTCAGAGTGGTTTACAAAATGTTGTTATCCCCACAACAATCACCCTGTGAGGTGGGTGGGGCTGAGAGAGCTCCTAGAAGCCGTGACTGACCCAAGGTCACTCAGCTGGCTTCAGGTGGAGGAGTGGGGAATCAAACCCCATTCTCCAGATTAGAGTCCCACCTCTCTTAACCTGTATACCAAACTGGCTCTGCTTTTTAGTGGTCTGCTTTTTAGTGGAATTAGTGGCCACATTTAACCTCAGGTTAAGTTAATGAGCAATCAACTTACATACAATCGTGTGAACCAGCTGAGTTGAAATGCTTGTGTTTTTGATGGTTATGGCTTTGCGCTTGTTTCTCTGCCATTAGGACCAGGTGGAAGTACTTAAATGTTAATGATTGATTATTTACTTTATTTCTTTTCTGCCTTTCTCGCAGAGACTTGAGAGAGTTCTTCGGAGTTATAATAGAGTATCCCGTATGTAGCTAACAAGGCAATAAAACTACATTATTTCATTTTATTTCATTTACTGGATTTGTAGTCCGCTCTCCCTGCAAAGCAGGCTCAGAGCAGATAGCATACTGATTGAAAAAATACAATATACAATAACGATGAAAATTTATAGCATTATATACAATGTAAACAATTAAACACTGGTAGCAGCAACAGTGTAGTTATGATTCCACAACCCTCCTTCAGCAGCGCTTATGGTACAGTCCCACACATAATCATCATGGGTCCAGGGCAGTAGATGGCAACAGCAGCAAAAGGATTAAAGAACAGCTTAAAGAACAATTAAATAAAAACAATATACAATGTACAGTGCTGCATAAACTGGATCTCACAATTAGAAAATGTTGAAGTATATAATACAGCCAGTAAAAAAATGCAGTATAAAAGGACATTGGGAGGGAGCCACCTAAGCAATTAAATTAAAACCTTCTTACCTAAATAGATTCTATATAGAAAGTTCATAGAGAATTCCATTTACTACAATTTCCTTTATGAAAGTTACTTCCTGAGCAGTTTTGTTTTACACATTTTGCAAAATAATAGAGGTGTGGAAGCCTTCCTTATCTCTTTAGGTAGCTCCTTCCATCAGACGGGCTCCAAAAGCTCAGGCATGGACTGCTGTTGTTTTTGCCCTTTTGTAGGGCAGGCACCTTCAAGAGGCTTTGCTCAGATGAACAGTTTGCTCAGAAATAAAATTAAGCACTTGGTGTCACTCATCAGTATTTGTTGCAAAAATGTAACACAACATTTGGTTTAGAGCCAAGCTACAAGTGACGAATGACACTTGAACTACGTGATCAAGTGGAGCGCAGGTGAACACGGAGGAATACACGTGAGTCTGTTCACTTGCCATTCAAGTGTCATTCGTCACTTGTAGCTTGGCCCTTAGTGAATGTTCCCTACAGGAGCATTTCTATAGTACATTACTAACACTTGCTGTTCTGTTTTTCTGAGATAGAAGGTGGCACGTGTCTTCAAGGGAAAGAAAATGCCAGGGCAGATGGGCAACCGCTTCAGGACAGTACGTGGACTAAAGGTAAGGATTCTGTAAAGCTGTATGTGGAACTTTCTCTGACTTGATATAGTGGCATAATTGCCTTTCTTTGAATGCAAATATCAGTCCATTTCAAACTATCAGGATACTGAGGAGAGACTGCTAGTGGCTTCCCTGGATTCTACCACCTCCCGGAGAAGCCAGGGGGACTGACTGTGATTCCCCAAATATTGTTAGTGATGATAACATTTTTCCATTTTTAAAGCTATTTTGAGAACTTCTGTTGATATATTTTTATTTAAGCAATAAACAATACATAAAAAATAAAAACAAAATAATCTAACATACAATCCAAACTAATAGTACATATAAACAAAAAAAGAAAGAAGGGAAGGTTGGGGGAGAAGAAAAAGAAGACTAAGAGAAATAAAATTAAAAACTAATTAAACTACAGGCAGGGTTCCGATTTTCTCCATGACAAATACGTATCATTTTCAAATTTTCACTTACTCTACGTTAAGAATAAAAGCTCTCTTTTTTCTAAAGTTCATATTCCTTAATCCATAAATCCACATACCATCAAATCATTATTACCTATTTCATGTAAAAAGTATGAAAAAGGTTTCAATTCAACCAAAAATAGATATTGTCTTCTCTCTAATCGATGAAGTAAGTTTTGCCATTGATGCAAATGCCTTTATCAATAATTCCTCCATTGTAGGCAATTTTGTAGTTTTCCAGTTTTGTGCATACAATAGTCTTGCTGCCATAATCATATATAAAAATAGAGTTCCAAAACTTCTTTCCAGCAGACTGTCCATCATTCCCATCAAGAAAGCCTCTGGTTATAATTGTATTTTAATCTTCAAAATCTCTTGAATTAATGATTGTATCTGTGACCAAAAAGTTTTTGCTTTCTTACACGTCCACCACATATGATAAAATAACCCTTCTTGGTTAGCACATTTCCAGCATACATTGGAGTCATATACCAACGATACATCATCTTGTGAAAGTTCTCGTTAAGATTGGAGCTTAATGTAAATTTCAACCCTTTTAACCACATGTGTTCCCATTGTTCCATTAATATATGATGTCCAAAAAAATTTGCCCATTTAATCATACATTCCTTCACTTGCTCTTCTTCTTTCTCAAACTTCAACAAAAGTTGATACATTTTAGAGATAACATATTCATCATCTGTACAAAGGACAATTTCAAATTCAGTCTTATATTGTTCAAAGTCATAATGCCTCTTGTCTGACTTAAATCTTTCCAAAATGTGCATATAGGAATACCATTGACAAACATTTCCTCCTGCTATTTTAAGAACTTCTAAAGTTGAAAAGTGACTGATAAATGTATTCTGTAAACTTAAGGATGCTTCAGTACCTAAGAGCAGTGCCTCACATGGTGGAGTGCAGGTAGAATTCCAACTCCTGCCATGGAACGCTACTGAGAAAGAAAGGAAGCACCAAGTTATGCTATCTGTTTGTAGCTGTGCACCTGTATGGGGCTGCAGCCTTGACTCCTTTGCCACCTCTTAAGGGCCTCTAGTGAGGACAGCACATCTCCTTCAGTGGCATTCTCTGGTATTTATTTATTTAATTAATCATATTTATATCCTGCCCTCCCCATGAGCAGGCTCAGGGCGGCTCAAAACAGTAAAAGAATAATACAGTTTTTAAAAACACAGTAGAACTACAAAAATTAAAAATCACAAGACCTAAAGGTCAAAAGCATCAAACATCAAATAGTAAAACTGCAATATAAACAACTACAGGCGCAGCCATGATGTTTATATTGCAGGTCGGCAGGGTGTGGAGCACGGCAGTCCAGGGGAATAGAACGCCAGCCCCTCAATCAAAGACCCAGCAGAACATCTGTGTCTTAACGCTCCTGCGGAACTGTAACAGATCCCACAGGGTCCGGATCTCCAATGGGAGTATATTCCACCAGGCCGGAGCCAAAGCCAAAAAGGTCCTAGCCCTGGTCAAGGCCAGGCGAACGTCCCTCAGGTTGGGGGCCACCAGTAACTGCTTATGGGCAGAGCACCAGGCTCGGGGGGAACGTAATGGGAGAGATGGTCCTGCAGGTGTGTTGGTCCCAGTCCATTAAGAGCTTTAAATACCGAAACCAACATCTTGAACTGAATCTGGAACTCAGTCAGGAGCCAGTGCAGCTGGCACAGCAATGGATGGATATGTGCCCTAAATGGGGCTCCTGTAAGGACGCGTGTTGTTACATTCTGGACCAGCTGTAACTTACGGATCAAGCCCAAGAGTAGCCCTGGGTAAAGCAAGTTACAGTAATCTTACCTGGAGGTGACCATTGCATGGATCACTGAAGCTAGGTCTTGAGACAAGAGAGAGGGTGCCAGTTGCCTGACCTGACCTGGTAGGAGTGAGAATCCTCTCTGTGTCCCATTGTGCAAGTTGCTACTGACACCCCCTACAGACCAATCTCCCTGTCAGATTGCACTGTGTTTTATGTTACTCCATAGCCTGATTTTCTTTTAGATTCATATCTATCCTCCCTAACTCATGTGGCTTTCCCACCCAGTACTGTTCTCTTTAGCATCCTTTGGGGGTTATAGTTGGCAACTTATAAAACCTGAATATGTTTGGGTTTCAGTTTAAATATTTTAATCTTTCAGGTCTGGCGGGTCAGTGTGAAGCACAACATCATATATGTAAATGGAACTGTCCCAGGTCACACAAATTGCCTGGTAAAGGTAAGTTTCACTTTTGAGCTATTCCATGTTTTGTAGAATCTGATGTTCTTAAATATTTCTTGCCATAGGGTTTAACCCTGTAAACTGGGTGAGTTTGCAAAAGGAAGATTTTGCCATCTCCTCCCCCTGTGCTCTCCCAAAGCCACTCCTTGGGGATGAGGACCTGAAAGGATAGAGAGGGTGCACTGAAGTGTGAACAATTGCTGGCAGAAATTATGTCCCCCTGCTCATACACACACATTTTTGTGTGCTTTTCCATGGCCTGTAAAAGGTGGGGAAGGGAGATACTTATGGCAATTCCCTCTCCTGGCTGTAGCCCCTACATCACGTCCTATGCCATTTTTGAGAACCCTCAGGGGTAGCTTTTTGGGGCACCAGGCAGGGGCTGCAGTGAGAAGTGTCTAAAACCCTTTCCCACTAACTTGCTCCATTCAAGGTCCATTCAAGACTGACCCGGAATACCTAGTGCTTTGCTTCTTTGAAGAACTCTTCTTCCATTATTAAAACGGTAGGGAGCAGTGATAGTTAGCATGTTCAGGTAGTAGCAGGTGTAAGTAAAGTAAAAGCTAGTGATGAATATCCTAAGGGCAGGATTTTCCCCTCCTGCCACAATTTCAGTTCCCTGCTTACTCCACTGCACTGGGGTTGCCCGCAGGAAATTAAAAAGAAGAATATAATCTGGGTTCAAAGGAATAGGATATGGGCCTGAGTGTAAATTTACCCAATCTTGAAACAATCACTGAAGTGAAATTGACAGATGCAAGAAGTTTCTGAATAAAGTGAACCAGTTATTTTTAAAAACACACAGACTGAGGTAAGTATTAACAATGCATCTGGAGATGCACATTGTTAAATTTGACTCTGTGTGTAGCTCAGGGGAACACTGTCCCATGCAGGTTTCTGTCACTTCAGCAGAACACTCTGCCACCACTCAGTTATATTACGGCCCAGCAAAATCTTGCTGACATAACTGCAACACTTGTGTACACATGCAGTGTAGTCCTAAGCAGAGTTAGTAGGCCTAAATTCATTGAAATGTATGGGCTTAGTCTGGAGTAACTCTGTTTAGGATTGTGCTGTTAGTTCCCTTAGCAAGGAAACTTAGCCACAGATCACTCCTGTCTTACTAAACCTCGAACTCTCATCCTCTCTCAACCTTCAAAAACTTAACTTCCCCCTGCCAGCTCCTAACTCTTCCCTGTACAACTCCTGGTGGTGGATTGGTTGCTGTGTGTCTGGGGTGTTGTTCTTATCTCTGCCTATTACAGAGGTTTTCAAAGAAGCCTGTGAACAACTAGGGTGTTACATCTGCAGATCATGTTGACAACATTACTCGTTTTTAATGCATAACTGAAGGCATGAGCCAGAAAAAATTGAATACGCTTCAGCTTTTAAGAAATCTTCAAAACAAATACTGCAGTCCTATGCATAGCTACTGCATAGACGGTATGGTGGCTTCAAATACCTGTGATTTAGGGCTTAGGTAATGTTATTATTGCATCAGTAAAGCTAAGCTGGTTTGGGCAGCTGGATAGGTGAGAGGCCGGGAACCATGCAGGCTGCTCTGATAACCCAAAGGATGAGAGGGATGCAGGAGGGTTGCGTTGCTTCTAATGTTTTTCCTGTGCAGGGAAGATAAAAATGCATAACATTTGTTACTAAAGATGCACGCTTCTTTATAAAGAATGTAGCAGTGTCTGTTTCACTTCAACTCATGCTATTCCAATATGTAGGAGTAGTTCACACAAGGTGCCTCTGAGAACTCTAGCAGTCTTGGGATACCGTTTTTCTGGGCTGCTTCTCTGTACTTTGATTTGCAAAGATGCACTGAGGAAGAGTGAAGACAGCAGTACAAACGTTTAGCTGAAATCTAAGCCAGCAATGTGTCTTGCTGAAACAGTGGTGTTATGCCAAGTAGTGAGAAAAAGATGTTGAAGGTGCTCTCTTGCAACCTCGGAGAAATTTAGCAGTTCTTGAGTAATGTGTGTATTTTGAAGCATTGGTGCTTGGGTGGTTTTCACTTATTACATTGCCTTTAAGAAACAGAACTGAGAAAACTTGTAATCCTTTCCCATGTCGTCTTTGGTTCTTGATAAGAATTTAGAAGGGGGGCGGAATAGAAGCTGTCCTTTTGTATGCCTCAGTAAATAAAGGTTTGAAATCAATAAATGCTGAAGATGTTTTTAAAATTTAAATGAAGGTTGTCTCAATACTACAAAACCAATCAAGTCGTTTTTACTTGTGTATTCTTAACAGCATAGTGTGAAGTAATATAATTGGCATTTCTTCTCTTGGACTGCAGACCTCTCAGGTTCAAATGTCAGATTTAGATCATGCAAAAAAATGAATCCTTTGTGTTTTTCAGATACTAAAAAAGTGTGTATGATAGCTCATAATCTGTTCTGTAGGTTTTTATTAGCATACTTAACGTGTTTTGGCAACTTGCAGATGCTGGAGTTAAGTATTGGATAATATGGACACCCTAAAAATATACTTTAAAAAAAGCTTTACCTCTGACATTCCTTCCGGTTGTGGGGCTGTGGGCTCTGATTCAGAGAGCTCGCTTGGATGCCCTCAAGAGCTTGCATGTGCTACCTGCCAGTTCCCAAGGCACACTCTGCCTTCTGGCCAGAGTTTCCGAGCCATCTATTGCGGTGGCTGCTGACTGGGGACATGGCGGTGAGAGGCAAAAAAAAAAAATGCATTACTCCACTGAGACTTTATTATCAGCTGACATAGGTATTTATTCCAGTCATTATATGACTTCTCTAAGAAAGAAACTACTTTTTATCTCAGAAAATGTTCTCTAGACCCAGTACCGTGTCTATAATCTGGTGTCACTTTATTTTCTAATATTGGCCTCGCTTATGTATTTTTAGCCTAGAACTCTTACATGCACAAAGCTGGAGGCTCACCAGGTTTGCGTGGCTTTCTTGTTTGCATAGCAGAGATAAGCAGGTGCGAGATACTGGGTTTCTCCATTCTGCTAATGGAGGTGATTTTCTGTGGTGGAAGGGGGCTTTTCCTAATGCTAGGTGCGCATCTTGCATTGAGGGGAGGCTCCTCCTGCCAGAGGAAAGCACCTTTACGAGTGGCCAGACCCTGTGGAGCTATTCTCATTTTCCCTTAGGCTCAGTCCTTGCCCTTTCATCGTCTTCATCCTTTGCAGTCATTTTCCATTCTCATTTAATTCAAGGAAGACAGCAACCTGGAAATAAAGTTTGAGGAGTCCTTGACTCAGCAGTGCTCTAGTCAGCAAACTTACAAACGCCGGGAGCTGAAAAATGCTGAGCCAATCCTTGCTTACACAGCTAGTGAAATGCCTGCATGAAAAGAAGAGAATGAGATAGCTTGCAACTTGCTTGTTATAAGCATCCCTTTCTGTGTCACAGAAATCAGGGTCGGCTTATTGCCGTATGCGTTTCAATGCTATTGGATACATTGTGTGGAATAACATTTCTCCTGAATGTTTACATCATGATGCATTTGATATGATTAATACCACCCGCAGCATGCAAGTGAGACACAAGGCCGGGCATGGGAGCTTTTGCTGATGTGCCGCCATCCACGAGGCCTCTGGCATAGTCCAAGGGTAAAAGCTCTGCTTGTGTGATTCGACCACTCTGTTTTTGTAGAGGATGGATAATGCAAATAGTGCCTGTTTATTTGTAAGCATTTATGCAGCCAGGGAGGATTTCTCCTATGTGCAAACACATGTGCAGTGTATAAACTCTGTCACAGTGTAAGCAGAAATTTGGTAAGCAAATTCACTCTGTCATTAAGCATTAGGGCTTTCTGTTTTATCCTTATGGATCTATAAATCCTTTCTTTGAACACTGTGCATTCCATTGTGGTAGTTTATTTAGTTTATAAAATGTATATTCAGCATAAATTCTGTAGAGTACTTAAATGCTGTATTGTGGCAGAAATGTCCTGTGGGGGAGTTCAGGGGGAAATCCCCCAGGTTTGGGAGAAGAAAGTGGATTGATCTAGAGACAGGAGTGACATGGGCAGTGGAAGGCATGCTGGGCATGTGGTGGGGATCAGCTCTTCTCATCTGTTGGGACATTCAAACTGGATAGAAGCCTTCTCATGAGCAGCGGCCTGATGGCTTTTTCATGAGCACGGCAAACAAGGTATGGAAGGAGTGTGGCTGGGAGGCTACATTCAGAGGCAAAGGAAATGGGAAGGAAGGAACTTCATGGCGCTCTCAAGGGCGGGGGGCGGGGGGGAAGCAATGGGTGTGAATGATCCCTTCTGGCTGGCACCAGTCAAGGGGGACCAGGCTTGCCCTGTCTTCTTCTCCCTGCTCCCATCATTCCGCTTTGACTAACCTGTCCTAAAGCAGTTGAAATATTCAGAAAGGAGGGCCCAGTGTGAGCATTACTTACCCTTTACAAATCTGTTTTTGAAAAAAAAATTCAAGGATTTCAGAAGGGTTAGGTTAGTACTGGTTGATGCATGCTGCTAGCAGGAGAGAGAGAAGAAAAATGAATGAGGAGGAGAGCAGCAGGACTCTTATCTGGAGAATCAGGTTTGGTTCCCCACTTCTCCACTTGAAGCCAACTGGGTGACCTAGGGTCAGTCACAGCTTTCTCAGAGCTCTCTCAGCCCCACCCACTTCACAGGGTGATTGTCATGAGGATAATAATAACACACTTTGTAAACCATTGAGTTTGGCATGAAGTTTTCCTGAAGAGCGGTATATAAATCGAATGATGTTGTTGTTTCCAGTTAGCAATGTACAATCTCCACTAAGTGAACACTCTGGGAAAACAGATGAATCTGAAATGAGTTCTAGCCTAGGAAAGCTTGTGTTACCGTGAATCTGCTAGTCTTCAAGGTGCCACAGACCCCTTTTTGTGTTGTGTCAAAAAGAGATGAAGTCAGTATTGGCTTCAGTCTCCCTTAGCTCAAGTCCTCTGCCTTGACTCTGGTTCACAGTTACTTTCCAGCTCCAGTCTTGCCTCCTCTCCAGACTCCTTAGTTTTCAAGCCAGTATCTTTGACATTAGTAATCTTTACAGACTTCCCCAGCCAGCTGTGAAGTCTTGCCTTCAGGAGTCATTCTCTGTGTTCCGGAGTGTGCCTGTGTGCCTTAAGGATAACGCTGATTTTATCGTGGTTGGTATCATGGTGCTGTGGTCATGCAGCACTTTGGAGTTAACTACTCCCTTTAATCAAACCATATCGAAGCCTTTAAGTGCAGAGCACGTGGTCCAGCACACGTTTTTCTATTGCCAAATGATTCAAATGTTAACCTGGGTCACTCAGATGGAAACACTTTGAGTTGGGAAGCTGTTTTGGAGTTTGGTGCATTTGGCTGTATATAAAAGACTGCTTTAAACTTCACCGCACTGCTTTCAAGGTGGAGGTAGTATTGTAGGGAAAGAATGTTATTGCGTGGCCAGTGTCGTGTATTTGACATACACCTTTTATGTTGACTTTTCACGCCTTCCCTTCTGCCCAACTGCAGGTCACAGAAGACTGTAAAAGGCAGTGGACAATACAAGACATTTAAAATACCCACATGGTGAAATCTGTTATCACAGTTAAATCTTACCTAAAAGCTTGTGGAAATAAAACGATCCTCATGGGTCAAAGACTCTGTCTGGGGAGGAAGTAATTATGGTGTCCCCACAGAATAAGTTCTGCCCTCATACAATTTCATTTCCTATGGGTGAATATCCAATAAGAAAAGTCATTCCCAAGATATACTGGGCCAGGCTGCTTGAGGCTTGCAATGATCAAAATCAATTATCTTGAATTGTGTCTAGAAAATCACTGATTTATCCCTCTAAGTTTTGCATTGGTCATTGTTTGTTGTTCAATTATAGTTTGTTTCAGGTACAAAAATCTTGATTTGATATAACTAAAACACTAAAGAAAAACAATGGTACATTTTGTTGCTGATAAGATATGCATAAAAAGCACAACTCTAGTGCATTGATACCCTCTTGGTTGCTTGGCAACTATTAAGCCACTGTGCACCTTGGAAGATGTACATTTATAGAAAATGTTTGATTTGATATAACTAAAACACTAAAGAAAAAAAATGGTACATTTGACTTGATATAACTAAAACACTAAAGAAAAACAATGGTACATTTTGTTGCTGATATCTTGAGTGCATAAAAAGCACAACTCTACTGCATTGATACCCTCTTAGTTGGTTGCTTGGCAACCATTAAGCCGCTGTGCACCTTGACAGATGTACATTTATAGAAAATGTTTTTCCCAGTAGACTTGAAATGGTTTAAATGAATGGTTTTAAGTTCTTTCTGAAATCCTAAACATGCCATCTTACAATTGAGCATTGATGTATCTCTAGCTTAATCAGAGCAGTGTTTTGTGCTCAGCCCATGTAACTGAGGCACTTAACTGTTTTCTGTTCAGCAGAAAAACGTATCCAAAAGTAGCTTGTTTCACTTAAAAAGAAGGAGAAAGATGTTTGCCTTAATGACCTATTTGAAAGAAAGTAACATTTGCAGCATGTTAGTTCTGTGTTCCTTAAAGGCCTTTTGAGCTCTTGTTACAGTGGCATATGACGCCACATAGCTTGGAGATAGCAAGCAGTGTACGTTTTTTCTGTGCCCAAAAGCAGGGTTCTGAGTAATGGACTCGTGTGTTCTGTACTAGGAATATGTTCTGGGTATTGACAGATTAACAATTTTAATTTGGGCCATGTTTTTGACTCCTGGCTAGACTCCTGAAGCTAGGCCAAGCATAATAAAAACATCAAGAGCACTCATGTGTTGTCTCATCTGCCTGCATTGATGGAAGTTCCACCTGAGCCCATCAAATGAGAAATACACCCTTAGAAATGCTGTGCTTTGCTGTAGAGTTCCTCCGGCTGTTGTAGCCTAATTTGACAGGAAGCTGTGGTACAGTCATTGTTGGCTTTTCTCGGAGCATAATTGGTACATAGGGTTACATTTTTATTTTTAAACCTCAATAGGTCCACTATGTTAAGACAAAGATGCAACTTGCAAGGTTGTTCTTTTAATGTAAACAGCTCATTGGAAAATGGTGGACTGAGACACATCACTCACCTTGGCCAGATTCTCCATCTTAGCAGCCACTCGATGCCCCATAACCCTTTTGAGAGGAGCATTCCAGAGCAAAGAAGTCCTGCAGAAGCAAACTGAAAATTTCTGTCTCCATAGAAGTTTCATATCAGAACATTTTTGCCGGGGGGGGGGGGGGGTGGGATCCAAACTTGCATACTTTGGAAATAAATACACATGCCTGCTTTGTAAGCATCTTGCGCCTGTTCTTCCAGATATAGCCTGGAGCTTTGCTAAGCTGTATATTGAGCTGTGGCTTCACCTTCTTCCTAAGCATCAAGCTTGCTACCTGCTGAAGCAGTTCTTGCTGATTATTTTCTGCTGAATTGCTCGTACTGACAGCTACGCTGACAGTAGCACATAGTAGTGTATGTGTTTTTCTAGGTGTTGGCAGGGCATTATTACTTTGCTAGACAAAAACCATAATAAATCCTAGTTGACTTTTCTGATGCACCTATTCCCCAGACACGTGAATTCTGTACAGATTTTATTGCAGGGACACATAACAGGTTCTTAAAAGGGCTTCTTAACTTGAAGAGAAGGCTGATAGTGCCCTGAGGTAAAGCCTTGATATATATGCCCTGCTAAAGTAAGCAGAGTGCATTGCAACTAGATCAAGGTACTTTCTGTAATAGTAGCCTCCTCTCTTTAGGCATTTACTTGTCTGCTCAGATGAGTTCTGGAAGGTTAATTGCAGTGCAATCCTAAAAACACTTCTCTAGGAGTGAGCCCCATTGAAAAACGTCAATAGGATTCAAAGTAGATTTGCTCTCTAAGAGCCTTTTTATTTTGGCATCTACTTAAGCAAGTTATTTTGGCCAGGTTGTTCCCTCTGATATGTGAATTTGCGTAAGTTTGTTTCTTTACAGGACTATTATAATATTCTGGCTTGTATTTCCTTTTCTTCTTATACTTTTCCCCAGAAACATCAATTCATATGTGGTATTTTTAGCTAGCTGCAGTCACAGATTAGATTTCCAAAGGCTCTAAAGTTACACTTATCTATTAACAGTCTCTAGAGGCAGGTAACAAGTGCCTCAGTGCTGTCCTAAGCCAGTCAGCAATCCTACTCAAGACTAATCAATAGAGCTTACTCCTAGAAAAGTGTTGTTAGGATGGCATGTGTTGTTCACTTAGTTGTGCTAGCAAAATTGGACATACAAAAGTACAGGATGTTCCTGAATTCTGCCCAATGCGGTGGATGAAGACAATCAGGAGATGCTAGGGTCTTTCTTCTGGTAGTGATCTGTTCCCACAGAGAGATGCAAGGTCTTCTGCCTTTTTTTTTGTTAAGGTTTTTTCCCCAGAGGCTGCATGCTCTGAGACTGTGTGTGTGTCATGGCTTCTTTTATTGAGTCAAACCAGGGGTCATTTCGTAGAAAAAGAGCTAGAGGAACTCATTAGCATAACTCATTAGCATATGCCACACCCCTTGCCATCACCAGCAGTGTGTCATTAGCATAACTGATTTGCATATACCACACCCCGACATCCCCTACCCTGGCTGTTTTGGACCCAATCCTGGCCATTCAGGGCTGAAATTGGGCCCAAAATGGCAAAAGGGGGCTGAAAATGGCTGAAAAGGGGCCCAAAATGGTCAGGATCGGGCTGCTGCTGAATGGGAGAGTGATCCGGGCCATTTCAGCCCCAATCCAGGCTGAAATGGGCCCAAAATGGCTGAGAGTCAGGTGGGCAGGGCCACCTGACATGTGACCTCTTTGGGGAACTGCTGGAACTGTGTTCCTGCGTGTTCCCCCTCGAAATGAGCCCTGAGTCAAACCATCTTATTTTACGCCTCCTTCTTTTCCTACTGCCTTTGACTTTTCCTAGCATTATTGACTTGAAGTTGCATGAGAAGATCTCGCAATATGGTGGTTTGCAAGCCAGCACCACTTCTCTTCCCCTTCCTCCTCCCTTCCCCTTGAGTGTGGAGAAGAACCACTTTGGCAGATTCCTCTTCAGCGTTTAAGTGTTAAGGAAGCCCATGTGTTTTTCTACTAGAAAAACTACTACTTTCTCTACTAGAAAAAGTGTTTAACACAGTTTGGGCCCTGCATAGTTAGATTGTCAGATAGCATAAAGTTGACTGAAAGCGGAAAAGTGGTTTTTAAAAAGTGGGAATGCATAGAATTCCAGGAGAGAGAAACAATTTGGCAATATCATCCTATCACCTAAAGTTTCTTCCTCCAGTACTCTCTAAATGGGAGCGTGTTCCCGTCTCCCTCTCTCCTCTCTTTTTCCTTTAATTGAATTTGAATAATTGACCGTCCGCTGCTCGCAACATTCTGTCTCTTTGGAAGCATTTTCAGTCCTCATCTGACTGGATTTTTCTTTTTGGTTAACGTACAAAGCCATATTTTCTGCATACCTGTGAAGTCCAGAAGTAGGCAGAGAGCCCTGCCTTGTCTGTGGGTGGCACGATTTAGCTGTTTTCTGTATACACATATTTTCCTATTAGATATAGTGACATTTAGAACCAAAGACAGTGACTACATGTTCAGTCCATTAAACGCTGCTTGCTTCCCAGCTCTGATGATACAAAATGCTGAAAGAGCACTGTTTGGACTTTCCTCCTGGTGATATTTGAGAGTTGCAACTTCCAGAAAGCTGAGCTGATTTTTCAAAGTAATACATTTCTATTTTATACCCAACATAATTGGTCTGGGGAGAGAGAAGAGGGCAATTGTTACATTGAAATATTGCCAGGAAGGGTCCGAATACTACAAGGTCAGAGACTTTAGTTGATTCTCTAGTTGTAATTTTTGCAGAGCAACTTTGCTGCCCTTTTTCATATCTTACCCCTTTTGCCACTGTGTTCTAGGTCACTGATTCAAATTTACGTGCCTACCGAGACTACAGCAAGAACCTGCCTTTTCCCACATATTTTGCCGATGGAGAGGAAGAGCTGGCTGATGAACTATACGATGAAGAAGTTTTCCAGTTCACCGAGCCCTCCATTGCATACACTTAGACACTGACATCTTGAGGAATGGACTGCTTTCCCATCATAACTGTCAATTTGGAAGCGCTAAACAGGAAGTCCTTCATGAAGTGCCCTCTGATATCAACCGTCTGTCCATTCAACTTTGGACAACCTGCTGTTTTGGTCAAATGCTTTTCCCTGTGACAGCTGTTTTTAAAATTACTTAATCGTGTATAAATTGGGATGCCAATAAATAAAGAGGGGCTGAAGAATGGAGGAGAAAAGAAAAGACGATCGTACTTGTTGTCGCTTCTTAAAATGAACTCTTCCCCATTGCCATCCAAACTGATTGCTTGTGGTACATCTATAGTAGTAAAACCACTTGCCTCAGTCGTTTTAAGAAATTTAATTTTTTTTAACAGCTGTTTTTCTTAGCATATCAACAAAGATATTGTTTAAAGAAAAAATAAAAATTAAGTTAACCTGATTATCCTGGTTAAGCGGAAGTATCTAGTCTTCAGTCTTTTGTATCCAGGGCTTCATTCCCTCGGGGAGTACCATCCATTATAACAAATACAAAGACTATTAAGAAATTACATGAGTCCAAGAAGTGTCTTATCCAAAGATAAAAAAGGCACAGGCAAGGAACCTCTTCAAAGAAGAAGCTCATTATCAGTTTAGTTTGTCCTATTTATAGGGTTTCAGAACATTTTCTTAATAATAGTTGCTTCAGATGCAGAGGAGTTAGCCGTGTTAGTCTGTAGTAGCAAAATCAAAAAGAGTCCAGTAGCACTTTTAAGACTAACCAACTTTATTGTAGCATAAGCTTTCGAGAATCACAGTTCTCTTCGTCAGATGCGCATCTGATGAAGAGAACTGTGATTCTCGAAAGCTTATGCTACAATAAAGTTGGTTAGTCTTAAAAGTGCTACTGGACTCTTTTTGAAGTTGCTTCAGAGACTCCAATTCTTGGTTAACATTGTCTTTATGATTTCATATACTAAACAAGGTTATCCATTTTTGAAACATCTTGAAACATAACAATAGCTAGTTCATTCTTGCTACTTTTTGTGTCTGTGTAGAATTAATGATTTACAAGTTTCTCATCCGAATATCTTTTGGCCCTCCACTAGTACATCTATAATATTGCCAGTTTCTATGAAGTCATACATTCCTCCCATTCTCAGATACTCCCTGCATATGGGCCTCGGTACACTGTATGTATTAATATGAGTTCGATGGCTCTTCTGATCTGCACAGGGCAATACAACCGTGTCACTCTATTGTTTTATGCCCCTCTCCAAGGTTATTTTATTCTATGCCTCTAAACTCCCTTTGTAGCCTATCTAGTTATGGGACCGGGTGAGCCCTGTTTCTGTGCGCATAGGTGTCTTGAATAACTTTCTTGGTCATATCCAGTAATTGTTCCTCTATAGTTCCAATTATATCCATGACAGCACATTTCTGTGTAAGAAAAAGGATCATCCTATAGCAATGTCCATGAAAAGAATCGTTTAGAGCAGTGGGTCTCAAAGGGTCATGGGGGAAACCTTTATTGATTTCTCTATTAAGGAAACTCGTGCATGGTTGTCACAGAACCCCAAAGCATTGAACAAGATTCTTCAATGTCCTTCTGATAACGCTTGTTGATCACAGGAGGGGCACAGGTCAGGCATTTGGCGGGGGGGGGGAGCAGTTTCCCAGCATCGACTCAATGCCTGGTAACATATTCAACAGTTCCTTGTGGCTGTCTGCTGCAGGGTCAGACCAACAGTAGTAGAAAAGCTTTTTTTTTTCCTGAGAAGTTTGTTGCTACTTTAAAAAATTGATAATCTGATAAGCTGCAAAGAAAACTCCAGGATCTTCCAGATCACATGTAATATTCATTAAAATGTCATTTCTTTATTTTTTCCTTTTTTGAGAAATTTGTTTTACTTATTTTCTTTCTACTGCTCTTTAAAACTTACAAAATGGAGAAGCATTAATCTTCTCAAATGGACTTTTTCTCAAGTACAGCTGTTGAATGACTGCTTTAGTCAGGAACCACAAAAGCTGTAGGCCAAGGAACCTTTTCAAACATGCAAGAAAAGCACCCTTTCTCTGTAGTGGCTTGCACTGTAACTCTTATATCAGGAGGTCTGACTGCCAGTGAAACAAGCCACTTTCTTCAACAGAACAGTCATTTCCTCCCCCTCACCTTTCAGGCATGCTGAAGAAGAACCTGCAGATAAAGCTCCCAAATGTGTACCATACAGTTGTGTCTGTCCAAACGATTCCAAGATACTTTTTTTTACAAAGTATATCTAATAACTGCATATATAAGGTTCAGAGTGAACAAAGAATTTCTTTTAAATCCAGTTTCTCTTAAATCTGATCTGTGTTGTGTATTTCCCAGGAGTTAACAGAGCAATTAGGGACAACTTTACCGTTCCCTTAGTAACAAGAATGGGAAAGCATTGTTTTCAAAGCCCACTTCTGCTTTACAGTTCACTCTAAAGTGCCCCAACTGGTATACTTGGCTAGTCCCTTAATTAAGTTTCTTTAAAGTAGCACTTCTATGCCAGAAAGCAGTTGGCTTCCTTTGTCATCCCCAGCTCCCAAATCAGTCACATTAATAAATGTCTAAGCTGCCTGCTTTGATCTGAGAAACAATTGTGACTTTTTGTCTGAAATGTAACCCCATCAACAGCAGTTGCCCATTTTTATCAAAGTTAACATTTTTAATATGAGTTATTGACAAATCATTTCATATGAGCTCCTCTAGCTTATTAAAAATAATTGCTTATTTATAAGCATGATGAGATTTTAACACAAAAACAATTCAATTTTAAACACTGCACATTAACTGCAAATGATGTTTTGAAGCTGAGTATCTAACCTATTAATCTAGAATTAGGAAATCCTCCTCCACATTTGATTTCATGATTATGTAAGAATATTTGTGTTGGTTTTTAAAACATTTGGTGGCCACATCCCTCATTTTGCCAGCCTGCATACACTTAACTTACAGTGAAATCCTAAACAGAGTTACTCCAGTCTAAGCCCATTGATAGGCTTAGCCTGGAGTAACTCTGCTTATCTTATAATCAAGCGAGATATAAGGGAATAAATATTTTCGTAGAACAATGAGGACTGTGGGTAAAGCATTCTGTTTCAGATGAAGATGGTATGACCAAAAAATTAATAGCATACAGAAAAACAGGGTTTAAAATGGAGGGATATACATTTTCTAGATGAAATAAAAGGCATCAAATACACGGAGGATGAGGTTGGGCTATGAGGGAAGACTCCCATCCAGCAAGACTACAGCCCACTTAAGATTTAACAACAGAGCAGCCACATGTACTATCTCTGGATCACTACAGACTTGGGATGCTGGAAAGCTGATGGTAGAAGAGAGTGTTCACTCATCACTTGAGACATCAAACAAAGCATTTTTGAAGGATGTTCTGAGGCAACAAGGAGGGGAAAGGTACTAAAGGGGTAACATTGTGTGAGGGAGGGGCTTTAGATGTGAGCTTACTTCCTGCTTTGCTTCTCCAACACCGTCATTCTTAATCGGTGCCAGCAGTTGCCTTGCTTTCTAGTACCTTCACTGCTTGGTTTTCACATGATCTCTCATTTGCCTATTCTACACTACCTCAATCTTTGTTGTCCCCATTCTGGAAAATGTAAAAACACAGTTTCTGTTTCAGGACACTTCAGTAATACACAAGACATATAAATATGGTAAGACCCAGAATATGAGAGAAGCTGTTACCCTCAGAGTTAGACCTTGAGGCCAAGCAAAGGTTGGAAATAATGTGATAATAAAGAATGTGAACCTGGACCTGGCGCCTACCCTGAGATTCTTGTTTTGCTGCCACCAACTGATGCTATACCTTCCATAATTCTGAAGAACATAAAAAAATCTTATTTTCCTTCCATGCTTCAGTAAGTTTGTGCTTGTACTCTACTAGACAGCTAAGCATTAGGCATTCTAGCATGCCTTCTAAACTAAAGCTTTGGCATCTTTGAATATCCTGTGACTCTTCTCTGACAGATTACATCTGGGCTTTCCTAGAAGCTCTTAAAGCAAGTATGAGCTGTTCACATTAGCAGGACTTTTATTGACAGGCAAAATCCTAGAATCTGATAATGGTTTCATACAAAGAGCCTAAATAGTCCCTCTTTGATTTCTTGGTTGTTATTGTAAGCCACAGCTCCAGATTTTAATTACATGCCACAAAAGAGATGGACAGCGTTGGCAGACTGCAGGCCCTTTTCAAGGCTATGAAATGCCCAGGTCTGCCTGTCCCTTTGACGCCTCCTTTCCATATCACTGCTCACAAGTATTTCCTTCATTGCTGCTGCTTGACATGGTTTTGGCAGCTCCATTTTCAAACTATCATGAAGCCCCAGTAGAGATACTCTGCTATCTACCAATACAGAGAAAGGAAGAGTCTGAAAAGTGAGTCACTCATATGCAGGGAAAGGAAAAACCTGCCATGCTATCCCTGCCTGTTCAGGAAGATAAAACTCTCTCCCAGCCACCTCAGTACCTGTTCTGAAGTACAGACCCAAGCTGAATGCAGAGTGACAGGCCACAGTTGCTTGCCTACAGTCACTCTTGACCTGTTCGTACAGTATTGCCAACATGCAAGGTTTCCAGCTAAATATTTCAAGTGCATTTATAATTATTTTTGTTACAAAAGTTATACCCTACCTTTCCCTTGTGTCTTAGGCAGCTTGGTGGTAGAAAGCACCATTAAGTTGCAGCAGACTTATGGCGACCCCATAGGGTTTTCAAGGCCAGAGACAAATGGAGAGATTGCCCTTGTCGGCCTCTACAAAGTGATCCTGGACTGTTTTGGTGGTCTCCCATAAGTAGTAACCAAGCCTAGCCCTGTTTAGCTTCTGAGATCAGGCTAACCTGGGTCATTCAGGTCTGGGCCAAAGGCAGCTTACAGTTCCAAAAATTAAAAAAATATATAAAATACAATTTAAAACCTCTTTAGCCTCCTCTCAAAGAAAATGCCTGCAGCTTGAACCGCATTAAAAACTTTCACAAATAAAATGAACTTGTCTCATAAAAACTTAGAAAGACATTTGGAAGCCTGTTCCACAAAGGTGGAGCCATTATACAACCGGAACAGGTGTTATTAGTTACCACATGGGCCATCTTAAGGACAGCCAACAACTACAAGATGGGAAATAGAAGTCTGTGATTAGCAGTTGTTAATCTGAACCTGAAGAACATCACCAAGTTATTCTATAGATAGAGGGCCTATCGTTAAAGTCTGCAACATGGTCTTGGCAATCTAGAGATGCTGTGAATGCTATCAAGAGCAGTGCACGGAAGAATCCAACTGATCAAGAGAAGGCAAAAAGATGCTACGTCCCCCCTAGATGTAGTTCCTGTGTAAAGAAAAGTGCTGAATAGACATTATATCGGGTTATGAAAAAAGTGAATAATTAGTCACAATGTCCCTGAGAAAACTGCTTGGGTAAAACCAGGTGAAAATAAACAAAAACTGAACCATTACGGCATCTGAGATGCTTCTCACACTAAGGAGGAAAGCACCTAAAGGGTCAAGTAGGACAAGGATAAGAGAATCTTCTTCATCTGTGGGGCCTATCCTTTCTCCTCTCTCTGTTTTGAACTCTGCTCCTTTTGTTATTTTGTTTTTGTACTTCCTTATCGGTTGTTTCCTACCATCCTTCTGTAGGTTGCCAAATTTGGATTGGAAACTTTCTGGAGATTTGAGAGAGGGAGTCTGGGGGAGGTAGAGAAAAGAGCCCTCAGCAGGATATAATGCCATACAGTCTACCCTCCAAAGCTGCCATTTTCTCCATGGGAACTGATCTCTATCATTGAAGATGAGCTGCAATTCCAGGGAATCTCTAGATATGACCTGGACGTTGTTGGCAACCCCATTATTCTTCCTTTTGGGCCTGTTTGGCTCCACTCTTCCTTACACGTTACAGTCCAGCCTGGAGAACATTACCAATGGAACTCCTGGATAACCACCTATGAATTACTGGGGACTTAAAGAAATGTAAAAGGTTAAACTTAGTCCAGTTTAAAATAGAATATTAACTAGATGTGCAGGAGGAAAGGGGGAAATACTTGGCTATTTAGCAGTATTTGCAATATTGCCATTTTCCTGTTTTGCCATTGTGTTGTTAATTTAGTTGCTTTCTCTGAAATGCATCATTCAAGGTTCATTTCTCCACTATTTATCTTATGTCTCCATTGTTTAGCTCTCATGTTCTTTAAATTGGGTTTTTGTCATTTTAACAATCTATTTGCTTTGCTTTGTAGTGTTTGGCATTCATTTATCTACATTGTGCATCAATAAACCATGTTGATTCAATTAAATGATTCAATTAAATGATCAATCTTGTGCTCCTTATTTGCAACCCACTCCGGTGATAAAGGAACCAGATCAACATTAGTGGGGTAAATTCCTGTTAGTAGTCAGATGGAAATATGGTGTGATTTTTTCCCCTGAACACTGGATAATCTTCCTGGATTCAAGCCCGCACAAACCATATCTGCTGCAGCCAGGATGTTGACTGGAACTGGTTGTAGGGACCATATTGCTCCAGTTTTGGCACATCCACACTGGCTCCCAATTTGCCTCAGGGCACACTTCAGGGTGTTGGTGTTGACCTTTAAAGAACCGTATGGGACCAACATAACTGGAGGACCACATACTCCTTTATGAACCTACGCAACCACTGCAGTCATCTTCGGAGGCCCTGCTTTGGATGCTCCACCTTCTGAGAATAGGCAGATGGAGCCCGGAAGAGGGCTTTCTCAGTAGCGGCACTAAAGTTGGATCTCTCTCCCCAGAAAGATTCATCTATCCTCTTCTGTTGTATTTTTTGTTTGCCCACCTTGGTGTTCCTTATGAAGATACGAATTTTGTTAAATAAATTCAATAAAATATATAATCCCAGAGCCTTTTTTGTGCTGTTACACACCAGTACTGCGTATTGGCACCTTTTTCATCAGAGGAAGGCAGGGCTACAGTCCAGAGACCAGCAATGGAGAAGGCAGCAGGTGGGATGGAGGTCTATGCCTGCCCCCAGCAGCCCATCTAGTATTTCTCGTACACCCATTGATATCATTATTGGGTGCAACATGGGGATGAAGAGCCCAGGATGGACAGGCCAAGCTGTGACAAAACAATCAGCCTGGCCTCCAGCAGACTCCAGCCTCTAGAGAGAAGCTGGGAAGGAGAGGTGCCTTGGGTGGCAACTGGATCAGGAGGAGCCCACTGACAGCTGGGGGGGTGGTAGGGATAGTGTTGCCATATGTATACTGGGGGTGGGATAGTGTTGCAATGCCCACCCGCAGTGGGCATTGCCAGCAGGCACTCCAGCAGCCAGTGGGAGAAAGATATTTTTTTAAAAATAGCTGCTGGCAACCCTAGAAGTGACATCAGTCTTCTCCAGTTTCTGGAAACTATGGTTTTACCCACCATCATGTAAGTATTGGCACTTTACCCCCTTTTCTTTTCTTGTCTATTACAGACTCAGAAACTATCTGCAAAAAAGTTGGGGCAGTCTGATGAACGTGGCACCTCTACTTTGCATTTTCATCTGATTTCATTTTTAATTGCCTTAAAAGTGCAGTCCTCTGCAGAGTTACTCCAGTCTAAACCCACCGACTGCATAGGAGTGTACTGTTATTTTCCCATGCATGACACGGAGGCAGATTACGTTAATCTTGTCTCATAAGCCTAGAAGCCCTAAACTGGACTTCTCCGAAACAAAACCTGGACTTCTGGGATAACCATGTTAGTCTGTTGCAGTCCACGGAGCATTATGACGCTTTAAAGATAAAGACATTTGCGGAGGGATATACTTCCATGTACCATAGCCGCCGTCAGATGCATGATCCTTATTTGGTAGATATATGTACATGGATACAAACAAGAAGGCTGGAATATTACAAAATAACCCTAGAAAAAGGCTCCAGTTGAAAGAGTAAGCGACCTAATCTGAGAGGATAGACTACTCCCAAAGAATGAAGAACTAGAAAAGCAAGATGAACCTTATTCATCAACCTTAAAAGAAGGGCATTTACTTTCTCTAGTGCATTAGACTTCCAGGCTCCACTGAGACCTCGCTAGAGTGTGTCAAATCCATATATAAATTCCAACACAGCTGCTTTATACTAGTATCTCCTTTTGACCCTTTTTACTGAAATAATTCAACCTCCAAGTCTGCTTTTGCATAGACAACGAGTTTGAAATGTTTCCCCCCACACCACCACCTGCTTTCATAGTGTGTCTGTTTTAATGTCTGGTTTGTGTCGATTTCCTATAGTATACTTATGCTCTCATTCCATGAAGGGAAAATAACAGATTATGGCCTGATCCTGCTTAAGTGGTGATTAAGGTTATGTAGTTGGTTGCTGTACGAACCTGTGGGAAACAGGCCAACGCACTACATGGACCTTTTGTCTGGTCCAGCAGGGCTGTTCTTACATAGGTTTTTGGGTAGGAGGGGGGAATCCTGCTTGAAAGTCTCCACTAATGGAAAAATTTCCATCAGTGAAGCACAGTTTTTCAGCCTCATCCAAACTGCAGCCCAAACTGCCCCCCCAAATGCAGTTCCAGGCGTGGAAAGGGAACCTTCAGGAACAGCATGAATCAGCAAAAATGCCCCCCTCCCCTGCACATACAAAAATGATAGGCAGGATCCAACCCAAGATCTTCAAGATAATGTAGTTTGGCCTAGAGTCACAACTAAATTTTAATGGATCACAGCCTCTAAATGGAGAGGAAATCTGGTTTACATATGGGCTCATGTACTCTCTGACATTAATAATTTTTCCATTAGGCACCATGAATTAGCTGCAAAACAATGAACGATATCAAATTCAGAACGAGGCTCAGGCAGTTGGCATTTCAATAAGCTTATGCAGCAATAAAATGCCCACACGTTGTAAAGGGAAAATGTGCTGATATATATTATTAATAAAGTTAGAAAGGCCACACATGCAAGCCCTTGGGTCAATAGAGGCAATCCAATTCTCCACTGTGTGGCAGGAAAAATAGCTGTCGCAGCATACTGATTTCAAAGGAGTTATTCAAGGATCTTGGGGTACATAATGCAGCAGCAGAGCTCTGAAATAAATCCCAAAACAACCAATGCCTTCTGAAAAGTTCTGTAAGTTTCAGTATATTTGTTCTTGGTTAGAAAAACAGTCCCCAGGTATACTCTCAATCCCCACAATGCCCAGCTATCAACTTCACAGGCATCTGCTTGTTCCTTTAGTATCGGGGATGAAATCCAAAGTATTCTAAATGAAAGAGAAAAAACAGGGAGCTTTGGCTCATGCCCCATCAGTATGGTTGCCAGGCTGAGTCTGACAACTTGTGAGAGTGTTGAAGCATGGGTTTGTGGAGGGGAGGCATGTGACACCAGCAATGTCACTGACATCGCTATATCACTTCTGGGTGCAACCTAGAACTGACAATGCATAGCTCTAGGAATCACTGCAACTCTATGGTGATTCCAAGAGCTACCTATTCCGAGAGTGATTCCGAGAGCTACCTCTTGTCAATTCCAGGTTATACCTGGGAGTGACGTACTGGCACAGAGGCTGGAACCTTTTTTCCTATTATTTTTCTCCTGGTGCCACTCGGGAAGCCTACCCATCAGAAACGTTCTGCATTCACAGGCAAGTATGTCACAGTTGCACACCCTTGAATTGACATAGAGGACGACTCCCTATTTTGACCCATCTGATCTGGCCATGTGAGTCCATGCCTCATTAAACCTCAAGGCAAGACTATTGCTCTACATGGGATTGTCTTGGAAGACAACTTGGAAACTTCAGCACAGTTTATTTACACTCAGGGGCTAGGAAGATGTTACACATTGGTTACTGATTAGTTTGCAGGTTCAGTTTAAGATGCTGGTTACTACAGACAATGTCCTCCATGGCCTTGGTTATAGATATCTGCAGAACCAGCTCTTCTGATATTTTCTGCTGTGATAGCTTTGCTCATCTAAGCAAGATCTTTTAAAGGTGCTGCCCTGCAAATGAGTAAGATCAGGGGTCATTTCGTAGAAAAAGAGCTGGAGGAACTCATTAGCATAACTCATTAGCATAACTTATCCGCATATGCCGTGCCCCTTGACATCACCAGAAGTGTGTCATTAGCATAACTGATTTGCATATGCCACACCCCCTGACATCACCTATCCTGGCTCTTTTGGACCCAACCCTGGCCATTCAGGGCCGAAATTGGGCCCCAAATGGCAAAAAGGGGCTGAAAATAGCCGAAAAGAAGCCCAAAATGGTCAGGATCGGGGCGCTGCTGAGTGGGAGAGTGATCCACCACCCGTCAGAGGCCCGATCCAGGCCATTTCGGCCCCAATCCAGACTGAAACGGGCCCAAAATGGCCAAGTCAGGTGGGCGGGGCCACCTGACATATGACCTCTTTGGGGAATGGCTGGAACTGCGTTCCTGTGCGTTCCCCCTTGAAATGAGCCATGAATAAGACCAATGTTTGCCTATGCCTGAGCTCTATCTGCAGTGGCCCTCCACCTGGTGAACCCACCTGCCTCATAAGTTATCCAAATGCCTTCCTTAAAATTTCCAAAAATGTCTACTGGCTCAAGATGATTGTAGCTTCTCTGGGTTAGAGAAACATGATAACATAGAGTTGCACCATCACACACAAGAAAATAAGAATCAGTTTTGGAAAACTGCATTTTTTTACATTTGTGTTGAGCCATTCAGCAAGACAGTTTATCATTTTTATAACATCAATACATTTGAAAACCACTAAGATGACAACAAAACACACAAAAACAGAAGGCTCATCTCAAAAGCCTGGCAAACAGAGAACATTTTCAGAACACATTTAGATTGGGCAACTCGTAGGGAGGCAACCTTTTTTTGGTAATATCACTTCCAGGTTTTCCCTGAAAGTGATGATACACCATTGGACTGACAGCCATTTTTGTTTCTTTTTCTCCTGCCACCAATTTGAGGGGGAGCTGGGGGTGGGGGATTCCTGCCTGGAGGATCCCTGCCCCCGCCAGGGGCTTGGCAGCCCTGCCACTGCCTCAGTTCCTTGGGTAAAGATCTGGCCCTGGATGCTAAGCAAATACGGCTGCCAGCTCTGAGTTGGGAGATTCCTGGAGAACTGGGGCCAATACTTGGGGAAAGCACAGTTTAGGGAAGGGAGTTCAGTGGAGAGGTGATGCTGGAGTCCAGCCTTGCCATTTCCTTTAAGGGAGCTGATATCTGGAGTCTGGAAATCAGTTGTAATTCTAGGAGAACGCCAGGCCCCACCTTGACGCTGGTAACCTTACAAGAAAATGGTCGGGCGTGTTGTTGTCAGCACATGTGCTAGAAATTGCCCACCCCTATTTTACGTCATCTAGGAAATCTCCTTTGGGGCAGGGAGACTTTTTAATGCCCTTGAATCAAGCTATTCTTAATAAATATCAAGCAGTAAATACTTCATACCTAATAAGCAGATGAAGAATTCATTGTTTTCATTCTTCCATTCTTAAAATAATGCATGAGCTCTAAAAAGCACATTCTTCTAACCTAATACTCGGGTATGACAGTTTCATCCACTCTCACTTTCATCCATTTGGTATCAAAAAAGTCATAAATTATTTAAAACCACTTAATCTGTATAATTGTTTCATTAAAAAATATTGTGAATTAACAGCATTGTAATGAGGATCTGGGGGAGAGGTGGCGGGAAGCTTTAAAGAAATGTAAATAACAGGAAGACAGCTGTTGCCGACTGTGCAGAGCTGTTTGGCTCAGCACCCCTGCACAGCTCACTGGATGGACAGACTTGCCACCATTAGAATCCAGCGGCAGTTCAAACAGCACAAGTGGCCATTCGGAAGGACTGCTGGTTTTTCATAAGCTCCACAGTTCAGTCTCCTCCATGAGGCCATCAAAAATAAAAAACAGCTGTCGCTGAGGTGATTGGTAGGTTCCCTTTCATCTTCAGAGATTAAAAAAAAGGGTCACAATTCAGGCTCTGGGGATGTGAGAAGACAACAAAATAAAGTAGTATGTGAGACAAGGCACTTCGTAATGACTCATTCAAAGATATTTTCTGGAATATTTCTTTGTCCCCCAGTTGCAAAGCTCAGGAACAGTGTTTTGGGGTAGAGGCCCAATGAGAAGGCCTAATAACAGCTTTCAAAGCAGGGGTGAGGGATGTAGGTTTTCTTCTAGCGTAGTTATGGGGAGTAGAATTTCATTTTCCAAAATTTACTTTTTTACATATAGCCATTGAGTTCTCTTATTTGCTTTTTCTCTTTCAAACGAAGAATTTCTCTTTCTTTTTTGATGTCTCCGTGTAGTTTTTTACTATACCACGTGGTGGTTTTCTATGTGCTCTTGTGTAACTTCAGTCCTTGCCAGTTTTTTGATGTTACATACTGCAGGGTGGTACTCTAGCAAGAGGATATGAAAGTCTAGGATGATACTGCCTGCCTCTGAGTATCTGCAGAAGTGAAATTTTGCTACGTTCTCAAAATCTGAAGTTCTCCAGTATAATGGCCTGCCACCTATGGTAGCAGAGCCAAATATGGCTCCACATATAATCAAATAGGGCTCTTTAAAAAAAGAGGCAATGAAATCCTCAGGTTAAGGTATAGTGGAGGGGTAGCTGAAATGCTATAATAATCAGTAGCTGAAGGAAATCACAGGAAAAAAGCTTCTTAATGGGGCTAAATGTATTCTTAGAGATGACCTGCAAAAAGACAATGCATAGTTGCCTGTAATCCATGTGTGAATTATACTGAATTTATGTGCAGGGTGCTCCTATATACATTTATTACTTATTGAATGATATGATGTATACCACTTTCTAATAAAGGACTTGCAACAAATAATGTTTGGGCTGTGGACACTTTATGGATTATAAATCAACCCTTCAATTATCAATATTAACTTGTACATTTTCAGTTATACAAATGAGCTTTCCTGCACATCCCCAAATCTCCAGAAATTTCCCAACCTGGAGCTCGCAGCCCTAAAACTATTGATAATTTCTTGGAGGAAAGGGTTGTGAAAACAAAGATGTCACCAGGACTGAGACCATCTAGAGAGAGGATACATTTTTGAAACAGTAGACTCTAGAGTTGAAAAAACTGCATCATTGCCCTTGCTGGGCAAATGTATTTATTTCCTTTCATTGTAGAACAGGGTTTGTAGGTTTTTGAGACAGTACAAAACTCTGCCAAACCTATTTACCAGTGGCAAGAGCTGAATGTGTAAACATATCACAGGAAATTATGCCTCTGTTATACCGCTTCCAACCCTCAAGGGAAAAAAATTACCACCCTCCATGCGTGTGTTATGTGCCATCAAGTCGCCTCTGACCTATGGCGACCCTATGAAGGAAAGACTTCCAAAACATCCTATCATCAACAGACTTGCTCAGATCCTGCAAACTGGAGAATGTGGCTTCTTTTATTGAGTCAAGCCATTTTGTTTTAGGTCTTCCTCTTTTTCAACTGCCTTCCACTTTTCCTGGCATTATTGACTTTTCCAGAGAATCTTGTCTTCTCATGATGTGACCAAAGAACGAGAGCCTTAGTTTTGTCATTTTCACTTCTGAGGAGAATTCAGGCTTGATTTGATCTAGTACCCACTTATTTGTCTTTTTGGCTGTCCATGGTATCCGCAAAACTCCTCCAGCACCACATTTCAAATAAATCAATGTTCTTCCTGTCAGCTTTCTTCACTGTCTAACTTTCACATCCATGAGGTGAGGCAAAAAGAGATACTTCAAGAGACCAAACAAACCTGTGGCAGTACATGTTTGTTCCTCTCCCACATTGCTTCTTTAGATGTGATCCATACAAATGTCCATCTATAGTGCCAAGACTGGATTTTAAAATATATATTGTTAAACAAAGATTTCGCATATAGGATCTGAAATGGCCGTGAAGTGTGATGTGTTTGTTTGCCTGGGCAGTCACAGTGTTTATTTCCTTCTCTCGCTTGGCTCCTTTGGGTTTCCCTTTCTGCCCATCACAGGTGCTTTCTACTGTGTCCGCAAGCAGCCTTCCACTCAGCTTTGGCAAGATGGTCACCACTGTCCTCCCTGCCTGTCAGCTACCTTCTTCCAGAGCTGCCTTCCTCTTTCCCCCAGTTCACTGCACTTGGGAATCGTACCTGTCTGCTTCAGTTTGTTCTGCACAACTGACTCGCAGCTTTGATTTAAACCCTTTGGGTCTGGTTTATTCTGTCATTTACACTGACATATACCTGAAATAACAATTGGGGCGGGGGGCATCTGTCTTCAACCTAAGTTCAATGAGCATCATGAACAAGAGAGACTAGACCCTGGCTATATGCAACCAGCTGTTGAACTGCCCTGCACAATCAGTGTGGGAAGAATAATGGAGAAGGATTCTGGATACAGGAAAAAATGTCCCTGCAACTTGATATTGAGCCAGTTTACACATCACGGTGTTTGAGGCCTTATAGGCATCCTTGGCTTCCAGTGTGTTTCTTTATTTATTTACACTATTTATACCCCACCTTTTCCCAAAATGGAGACCCTAAGTGGCTTACATCACTGTCCTTTCTTCCATTTTATCCTCACAGCAGCCCAGTGAAGTAGGTTTACAGTTGTGCTCTAAAGATCCTGGACAACTCGTCTAAGTCTGGGTTCTCCCATGCAGAGGCATGAAATGGTAGAAACTGGAAAAAGGAGAATGTTCTAGTTCAGACTGGAAGTGGACAATTGAGCTCCCTTTTGTTAAAAACTCTCTGGAACTTGCAAGCCACCACAGCAAACACAGAAGAGGGTACTGAATCACTCTTCCTGATGTGCTTGTTTTCTACATGCAGGGAAGGACTTTTTAATATAAAAGAATATTCAAAAACCTGGACTCCACCACCTGCATTCTGAAAAGTTGCAGTCCATTTTACAATCTCAGCATTCTGTTAGTTCCAATCTACCTCATTTTCCTGCATCTGGTAACCAAGACTGATTCAGGAAGTGGGTTTTGGCATGCCACTGTACACTGCCTACCCTGAACAAAATAAATTACACCAAAGTCAAATAGCTTTACTGTCTTTGTTTTTTTTAAAGTTGTTTCTATCTGAACTCTGCACTAACTACTCTGTATTAAAGCATACCTTCTGCTTTCTCTGCCATGTCTTTTCAGATACTTTGGAGTGGTTGCTGTTTCTTTTATTCGGGGCCTTCTTGTTTTGTTCCTTCCCAAAAACATGAACTAACTTGGAACAATCTATAGTTCTGGTAGTTCAGATGGGCAATGCCCAAGAAGCTGCCCCTTTCATTAGCCAATTTCTATGCTGTCACAATACAGTAGAGTGAAAAAGAAGGATTTGGTTTGATCACCCAATTTATTTTCCAGGTAACTACTGCCACGTTTTCTTCTCTCTGCCAAGAGTTTGTCAGCCACATCATCGTTATGCCGAGTTGAGTATTAAAGTCAATTTGTCAGATCTCCCTGGTTCAGGGCTGGCCGACAAGTGGCCATGAGCTCTGCAACGCAGCGACCAGGCCACGTAATGCATCAACTGCAGCCTTAGTCATAGAGTAGCAGACAATATACACAGTGATGCCCAAGGGTCTCTTCCTCCAACATCCAATTAAGCCTCCAAGAAAATTCCTAAAGACAATTCTGTCATGATTTCTCCCTTTCAGTCAAGTCCTGGAACATGCAATATGTTTTGTCAGCTGCAGCAATGTTTGAAATGAGATTTGGACAGTGGGGATATCAAAGTTAGCAACAGTGGGAACATGCACGTTTGGACAGTTTACTTATATTTATATTCCATTGAGTCAGAAACACAGGCGTGAGTTTTTGATCTGTGCATGTGTGAGAAAGAAAGAGAGAGAAACAGTGAGGGGAGGGCTCTTTCTTCGTATCTTCTCCCCAATCCATCAGCACAGCCAGGAAACGCTCATCCTAGATGGGAAAACAGCAAAGATTAAACAGGTATCCCAGCTATCTTGGTGCTTTAAATAGCCGTTTGACACACAGAAATTAAATAGTTGAAGCTTTTTCTATCACCTTATAATCACACTGGGCAAATATCCATGTGCTTAATTTGTAAGTGTTTAGATCCAGCAACATTTAATATTTCCAGATGCAGTTGTATATGTTAACACGTGTGTGTGTGTGCATGTGCCATCAAGTCTCAGTTGACTTAGGCAACACCAGCAAGGGGCTGTCAAGGCAAGTGGGAAGCAGAGGTGGTTTGCCATTGCCTTTTGCTGTGGTTTTCCTTGGTGGTTACCAATCCAACTACTGATCCTGCTTAGCTTCTGAGATCTGATGAGATCAGGCTATACCATGTCACCTTCCCTCTCATATGTTAACATACCTTCTTCCAAATTTCCCCATTGGGGTGCTTGCAGTTGATGTTGGGTGAAATGCAATCAGAGAATTGCTATGCAAGTACAGAAATCAGAGTCTGAAAAATCTCCAAGTTTGCTTTAAAAAAAAACTTTTTTAGTCTCTGTGACTAAATGCAAATCTCAAAAACCTGCTGACAACATTTAGCACAACCTTAGAAGTCAGAGTGGGAATAAGCAGAAATATTAGTGGTTAGGAGGTGGTTCATTAGTAGGGTAGATCCTGCTATTATCCTACCACTCCACTGAGCAGTTTGTTTGTTTCAATATTTATACTCCACCTTGCCTTTTGGCGCATGTCTGAAGCCTTCCTCCGATCTAAGGAGTAGACATGGGCACAAACTGGGAAAAACTCATGGACTGTTGGACTGTGGTCTGTCTTGTTTCATCAAAAAGAGTCCACTAGCACCTTTAAGACTCTTTTAAAGACTGGACTCTTTTTGATTTTGCTACTACAGACTAACACGGCTAACTCCTCTGGATCTATGTCTTGCTTCACAGACCATGGACCATTCACAGACCCACCCCAGTTCACGGACTAGTTCATCAGTCTGCAGTCCATCACTTCTGGGGGCCCTGGGACCGCCCCTTCACACTCACAGGTGACAAACTCACAGCAAGTCTTCAGCAGGCTCTCTGCCAGCCACCCTCCAAGTTTGGCCAAGATTGCATTTCAGAGGTCCAAGTTACAGACCCCCAAAGCGGCTGCCCCCAGGAAACTTCCAGTAGATAGACTAGGAGCCACAAACACCAATTGACTTGCATTGTCTTGCAGCACCAAAAAGTTACAATGAAAATGTGGGATGGAGTTGGAGAATCTTCCTTTGAGAATGGAATGATGGCCCCCAGAGTGGAACGACTGTTCCTGGGAGCAGAAAACCTGCTCTGGGGATGGAATGGGGAGGGAGAAAGGTACTCTTTGAGGGGATAGTCAAGGAGATGTTTTTGGGGAGACCGCCGGAGGAATATTCTTTTAAAGGACACAAGGACATAGACAATCTATGAGAAGAGATTAAATTTGGGGGGAGGGAGTGGATGTTCTTTGGGTAGACAGGAACAGGAAATGACAGAGACAATCCATGAGGGGAGCTTAATCCTGAGGGGAAGAAGAGTCTCCTTGGGGGAATAGAAATCTCCCCGTCAGGCTGGCAGAGGGGAATCTGGAAGTGCCGACTCTGAGAGGAAGAACAATCATCATGAGGAGGCAGACCTGGGCATGGGGAGACTGCAGCCCTGAGACTGGGTTGGGCCAGAGCCCTATCCCACCATCCCACAAGCAAATAAGAATAGAAAGCGGGGGGGGGGATTAAACAGAAGGAAATACAATAACTTGTAATTAGCTTGCTCTCAGAGTGTTGCTGCAGCACAAGCTAACTGGCCAGCTCACCCAAGGAAGATGCAGGAGGAAGACAGCAACCTGATCTAGCTGACTCCATTATAAGGTGGATGAGCACTGCTTCCTGCCTCCCCTCGCTGAGTCTAGCATTAAATCTACATTCAGGGAGGGGAAGGCTTGGATTCAGCTTCCATGGCACTTCTTTGCAAAGGGACCAGGGAGAGGGAGGACAAAACAGGTATGCTGGGCTTCTGTGGCTGTCTAGTCCCACCAACCCCCCACCCCACCTTCCTGGCTCCTTCTAGTTAGGAAAGTTCCCTGAATCCATCACTGTCAGCATTTACAGGACCCCAAGCAGGGTTTGTAAGATGGGCAGAATCTGTGCTTTCATTTAGGTGCTTTCACAATGCAATCCACCCCACCCCACCCCACCCCCGCCATCCCTTTCCAGGATACTAACATGCTCATGAATCACTTTGATCCTGCTTTTCAAAAGAAGCAAATACAAGTCAGCTCATACTACAAAATCTATTCATTTTTGTACACAGTAAGGATTGCAAAGTGATGCCCCTTGAACACATTTGGTGGGTACAATTAACAGCAAGGAGACAGCGACAAAGTTCACCAGCCAGGTTGCCCATCTTCCTCCTGTGAAAGGAGGATAGAGCAGGAGAAAAGCAAACCCACAAGACTAAGGCTTCCCCATTGATGGGAAGTCTTAGCCTTCGTTCGCTGCATGTTGCCCTGCCTAGCAAACATGCAGAGAGGGGAAGGCTTGGACTTCCCCTCACTGGGTCAGTCCTAGTCTTGCAGGCTGGAAAGGCAGGGGTGGGGTCAAGGGCAGCTGGACCAGGTTGCTGTCTTCCTCCTGCATCTTCCAAGAGCGAGCTGGCATGGGGTCCTGTAAATGCTGACAGCGATGGATTCAGGGAACTAGAAGGAGTGGGAATGGAGGGGACTAGACGCCCACAGAAGCCCAGCATGCCTGTCTTGTCCTCCCTTTCCCTGGCCCCTCTGCAAAGAAGCACCACTGAAGGTGAGTCCAAGCCTTCCCCTCTCTGAATGTAGATTTAATGCTAGGCTCGGCAAGGGGAGGCAGGCAAGCAGTGCTTGTCTGCCTTATGATCAGAATGGCATGGAGAGAGACAGCTAGATCAGGCTGCTGTCTTCCTTCTGCATCTTCCTCGGGTGAGCTGGCCAATTAGCAAGCACATTCAACTAGGGCTGCCCCATTGTGCACCTGTTCTGGAGGGTTTTTTAACACAGCTCCGTGTTAAAAAACTACAGATCAATTTAAAATGGAGTCAGCTGACACAGGTTTAACTCCAGAAACTCAGAACCCTCGCCCATCACCCCACAAGCAAATAAGACTAGAAAGGAGAAAAATGAAACAGAAGAGTGAGCTCTCAGCCAAGGAAACCCAATAACTTATAATAAGCATGCTTCCAGAGCGTTGCTGCAGCACAAGACCCAAGCCTCCTTCTCGTGAAGCACAATGCAAAAAAACTCCCAGAACAAGCAGTTTCTCGCTTGGTAAAGCGGGCTGGAAAGTGAAATCACAGCTCCACCCTAAACGCTCATATACAAAATAATGGGAGCTCTCTGGTTGTAGCAAGAGCTGCCTATCAAGGTTTTCAAGGCTAAAACTGTGTGTTCCTAAGGCAGCAAAAGGTCTGCAGGCAGCTCCTATGTTGCCTAGGGAATTGATTGTTTGGCACCAGGATGTCTGCATTCACGGAGCAACGGACCAATGAACCTGCCCAAAAGTTGTGGCATCTGTGAAAATCGCATGTCCTATGAGCTGCCAGTTCGTGAATGCCGAACAGGGCAAGTCTGTCAAATTTAGGTCCATTTTTCAGTCCGTGCCCACCTCTACTAAGGAGACTTCCAAAGGAAGAGCAACTTAAGTTGGAGGAAGGTTCCTTAGGCTTCAGAAAGGCTACTTGGAGGATGGTTGGATCTTGAACAGAAGTTTTGCTCTTCCATATTTGTTATTCCCAAGTCCCTCCCTGACTCCAGAACTCACTTTTCTCTCATCAATATACATTTCTTCTATATATCCCCCCTCAAAAGTGGTTCAACCTCCTTATCAAGCATGTCCAAATTCTCTCATGGTCCATATCTCCAAAGTAAAACAAATGTGGCATAAGCAAATATCTACTTAATTTAGTGTCAGGCACTGAATTCTGATATATGTATTTTCATAGAGGGCATTTAGATTTGGGAAAAGGTTATTAAATATTGCTCTGTGTCTGGGAGGCTGAAGAGGATGTAGTATTATTCATAGTGGAAAGTGGGGAAGCCCTGGCTGAGTGGGCAATGATTAGTGAGGGAAGAAAAGGAATAGGAGCCAGCGGTAACATTTTTGCCAAACATATTTTTTTCCTTTCCTATTACAGGAAGAAAGCATGGGTGTGGCCAGAGGCACAAGCCTTAAGCCTGTGCCCTTGGATAAGCCAGCCACTGATCCTAGATTTGCCCATGACATACTTTGCAGTTTTGTGGGTTGGTTTATATCATATTTTTTATCATTGCAAACCGTATTGGATTGCTCTAGGGAGAAAAGCGGAGCACAAATGTTTAAATACGAGGAATATATTGCTAAAAGCATTAAGTTGATAATAAAATGTTCTTTCTTGTGAACTATGGAGAGTGAGGCTATTGGCTGGAGACTGTAGTTTGACCTCTCTCACTTAAGGTGTTTGGGAGTGTGGGGATATGGGACTCAGGGCATAACAGGCGGCTACCAGCTGTGTGAGGCACCGAGAGAGCTATAACATAAGGAGGACAAGCCAAGTGAGGAGAGAAGAAGGCCAATTAGTTCCTTCTTCCAGTTCTTCTTCCAGCCAAAGGAACCTTGCCTATCAAGTCAGCTTTCCCTCTCTTTACAAATGAGTCTGATTAATACCAAGTTAATCATAGATAAAAACAATGGCCCGGGATTTATTCATATATGAAGGCGTTCAACTTGATGTTGGAGGGACGAGGCTGCAGATGTGGGTTGCCAACCTCCAGGTGGGACCTGGCAATCTCCCAGAATTCCAACTGGTTTCTGGATAACAGAGATTAGTTCCACTGGAGAAAATGCCTGCTTTCAAGGGTGGACTCACTGTATGGCATTATATCCCTTTGAGCTCCTTCCCCTCCCTAAAACTCATCCTTCCCAAGTTTCACTCTGTAGGAATTTCCCAAACTGGAGTTCAAAACCCTACTATAGACCCACTACTGAGGGGGCAGCTATGTCTGGCAGGGTACTTAGTCCAGAGTTGGCACAGGGAAAGTGTCAGGGTGATGGAGTGGTCATGGTCTGTAAAAGTTTTCTCTGACTTTCTAATTGTTAGAGGGCAAAAGTCGACTGGGGCACTGCCATCTTGCCCTGCTTTTGGATTTCCAAGAAGTATCTAGTTTGCCAATATGAGAGGAACCAAATGTTGGACTAGATAGATATTTGGTCTCATCCTAAAGGGGACTTCTTATTATTTTATGTATTTAAGTTGCCTCCAAAGAAATCAGCACTGGCATAATTTTTTTAGGATTGCTGGTTGATAATGTTCAACAGTATTTTTGTAGTTTGTGGTTAGCAGGCCTGTGCAATAAGCATTGCACATCCTTTGAAGGATGAACAAAAATTAGTAGTGGATTGAGCCTATCTTAAATGGTTATATGTTGCTGGATTCTCTCCCGTCAAAGACAGCCTCTTAACCAAACTGTGTACATGAAAGAACAGCTTAAAATTGCCTTCTGGACATATGAATTTTAAACAACCCTTTTAACTGCTTGTTCCCTGGGAGAGCCCAGCTGGAAGCACCCCGTGCTATTCTAAGGCTATTGTAATAAGTCTTTTTAAAAATTCCTTCACCTCCCGTGGCTGATACACAGTTTCTGCATATCCTTTTTAATGTGACAAAGAATCAAAGAGAGAAATGCACCAAATAAGCAGAAGCCATACATATGAAAATGTCCATACAATGATGGTAACCTTTCTTGCCTCTGATTATGCTGCAGCAAGAAATGCTGATGATATATGTACTTTATGAGAAGTACTTTATGAAAAGTATGAGTTTAGTTTTTTGTTTCACCCGAGGGTAGCTTTCTATGGTACAAGAAGCACAAAGGGCAGATGCACACATGACTTGCACTTCTGCTGATCTGGGGAAATGCAGGAAAAAGGAGCTCTTGCCTCTGCAGGAAGATGTGGGGGTATGTGTGCATTCTTTCATAAATTACCTCCATCCATAGGTGGTCAACTGCTGGTGCAGCAATTGGCAAAACTCTCTGATAAGCTCAAAGGTGAGATATCCCTCTCCCCATTCAAGATTAGAAGGAGGAACTTTTTCAAGTGCCAATGGTACCACTTAGGAAGTTCCAGATGTATCTTTCAAAGAATTATAGTCACAGATTAAGTCAACTTACTTCCCCCATCCACATTAGTCCAATAGTGCAAAACACAGATAAACAAGGTGCTCTCATGCTTCAGTTTGACATTTCCTGTACACTAGAAACAGCAAATGCCAAAGACATAATTTTTCACAAATACTAAAACAGGATAGAAAGCTGGAATCCAAAAGAGAAAAAAATACTTAGAGCTATCTCCAGTTGACAACCACAATTGTACCATCAATTGTAATACAAATGACATTAAAAACAACAACATTCAACGTATCAGCACATACACATGCACAATAGACATACTACGGGCTTCAAGGAAAATCACCATTTTCTTCAAGCACTTCAGCAAACATCAATTAACAGTATCAATTAGCAGTAAGGATATTAAATATATTGATTATGATAGTTTTGTTTAAGTTGATGTAAATGTGTTAGAGCATTGGAGCCAGTTTTTATGTAATCTGTGGTTCCCAAGCAGATAGCAAAACAAATTGTAAATCTAGTTTCAGGGAAGAGATTCAACATTTTAAATTCTTCGCCAGTTGGCTAGGTCTAGCTTTACATGAGGGATGTTCAGGCAGAACATTCTATGGGTTCTCATGATAAGGAAGCGAAAGGTTTCCCCACTTGAGTTTCCTCTGCCTACTGGAAGCGTCCAGAGGCTTGGTTTCCAATAGTGGTAGCAATATGTTTCTTCATACATTCAGAAGTGACTGACAGTGCTATCCTAAGCAGAGTTACACTCTTCTAAGTTCATTGAGGTAAATGGGATTACAATGTTGTGTCTCTGCTTAGGATGTTTTATTGATTTATTTCAGATATTCACACCCTGCTTCTCTCTCCAGTGGGGACCTGAAGTGGCTTACATTTTCCTATACTTAGTTTTCTAATCACAACAACCTTGTGAAGTAGATTAGTGGTTGTCCCAAGGTAAACTAAGGAACAGAGTTGGAATCTAAGCCTGGGTTTCCCAGATTCTACTACAGCATTCTAACCACTATACCAGGCTAGCTGTCAGTAACTATATTCCAGATCTTCTTCAACAGGAAACAGAAAACAATCTGGCCTTGCCTCATGATCACTTCCCTGCACAGTGGTTTTGTGAAAAGCTTACTTTGATGAAGCCCTTCAGCTCAACCCTGTTGCAAACCAATTGTGGACAGCAAGCAACTAACACATGCTTTTCGGCATGAATCAGGAAAAATATTTTAGTTTCCCCTCTAATTTCCTCCTAGGAAAATATATCAGTTCCCACAATGACCTAAGGAAAATAATTAAATAGAAAAGAAATCAACATCCAAGAACAGGGTTTTTACAGCTGAATTAACCACAGAAAATGAGAAGCCAGTGTATTGCAAATTATCACTTTCCTATGCGCTGCAGTAGTTAATTATTCCATTTCACATTCAGATCGGTACGCCTGGAGATTGTTATTTTTCTCTCCTTTTATCCGATCAGAGAACGTTTAGGAGACTGTCTCTTTGATAACAGATTTCTTTCCATTCTCCTGCTACTTAAATGGTGTTAATTTCATGTTGTGTACTACTAAATTGCCAAGGAAACCATTGCCAAAAGTACTTGCTTTACCTTTACAAAAAGTTTATAATTCTTCGTCAGTTAGAGTGATGCCTGTAACTTCAACCAAGTTGTCAAGCAACTTGACAACAATTAAACCTCTGGATTGCTTTATTACTTTTTCTGATCTTGGGGTACACCTAACAAAAATAGAAAAAGCTGGCCAGCAATGTTGTTTCCTAGAGGCAAAATCAAAGATTTTAAAAAAAACTTTTGACTTTATATTTGACGCTTCCTTTTCCTTTGCTCCTTGTATTCAGTCTGTCTCTAAGGAGCATTGCCCCTCCCTGTACCAAATTACAAAAATCAATCCCCGTGACTCCTGCAATCTTCTTCTGCCTGATAGCCTGATAGTCTTCCCTTATCTCACTTCAGCCCACTCATCTCTATCTAGAGCTCTGCTGCCAACATCATTCACTTCTCTCATCACTCAGACCATCTGACGTCCCTCTCTCAGATCCTCTCAATGGATTCCCTTACCTTAAAGCTCTCCATGCTATTACCCTACCAATCTTTCTGCCCTTTTTTTCCCATGATATCCCAGCCTGTGGGCTTCCTAAACTACCATCTCAAGTTGTGTGGCACAATAAAAGAGGCTGGAACAGACTGTGCTTCTGGATTTTGATTTCATCTAGCTGTAATCATCCTGTAAGCCTGCTCGTCAGTAACTTGAGTCTACATTTCAACAGCAGACTTTAGTATACCCAGTAAGACAATAACCAGCCACCTGTGATTCCTGTAGACAGTGAGCTGCATTCAGACTCGATTGTCCTTTAACAGAAGGTGCTTCTGTCTGTGGAATGGAACTCCCTTCCCCACCCAACTACATCCCATTGAAATGAGGGAAATGGTGGAGTGGGAAATAAATAATAACATTAATAACATTCGATTTATATACCGCCCTTCAGGACAACTTAATGCCCACTCAGAGCGGTTTACAAAGTATGTTATTATTACCCCACAACAATCACCCTGTGAGGTGGGTGGGGCTGAGAGAGCTCCAGAGAGCTGTGACTGACCCAAGGTCACCCAGCTGGCTTCAAGTGGAGGAGCAGGGAATCAAACCCGGCTCTCCAGATTAGAGTCCCGCGCTCTTAACCACTACACCAAACTGTTAGTCTGATTGTTTTAAGAAGACAATGTACAAGTGTACATGTTTATGTAGGATAGGACTGAAAATCCCCATCAGTAGTTTGAAATATCCACGTACAATATGAGAAAATATTGAAGCTGCAAAAAAAAAGCATGTTGTCCTTCTCAGACAAAATGCTGATCACATATATTAGGAGTAACAGAGTTTATTATCTGTGACCAAAGGCCGTTACAATCCAAACACATTAAACAATCTGACATAAATAAGTGAATTGTATACACAAGTATCAATGATTATTAATCATATATACAAATATCAACAATTAAAAAGATCTAACCAGGATATGCTGATCAAATAAAAGCATTGCTTTCTCTGGGTCCAGCTTCAGTGTGGAAATGCTTTAATTTGCCTTACATGAAACACAAAATCCCCTTACAGAGTTTGGTTTCCAAGACTTAAACATGCAACTTCCTTTTCATTGCCATTACGAAGATTAATCTTTTTGTCTTCCATAAGCAGGACATTTTCTGTCTGAACGTTTTCATTTCTGGTTTGGGCTTTAATTTTAAAGAAAATCCCATTTGCAATGCTTGAATACATATATTAAGGTTTTGTTTACATTGTGCAGCCACACAATATATTGCCAAATACCCAAAAGGTAATAAAATGACAAATAGCAACAATGATACAAACAACATAAAAATAATAATAACATTTATATACCGTCCTTCAGGACAACTTAATGTCCACTCAGGGTGGTTTACAAAGTAAGTTATTATCCCCACAACAAACACCCTGTGAGGTGGGTGGGGCTGAAAGAGCTCCTAGAAGTTGTTTGATCCAAGGTCACCCAGGTAGCTTCAAGTGCAGGAGTGGGGAATCAAACCCAGTTCTCCAGATTAGAGTCCCATGCTCTTAACCACTACACCAAACTGGCCAACCAGCATCAGTAATAAAAACAGTGATATTTAACACATGAGCCATAAAGGCTGCAATCCTTAAAAAACTTTCCTGGGAATAAGTCACATTAAAATGACAATACCTCTGAGAAGAACTTCTTAGGATTTGCACTGTAGCAGTGCGATCTTAAACAGGGTTATTTTATAAACTAATAACCAAGTGGCCCTAATCTGAGGATGCTGAAATCTGAAGATTGAAGCCATGAATGGACAAGAAAGATTTTCCTACACACCTGAAAATGGCCCAGGTTTGCAGAAAAATCTGAAATCTAACCCCCTCCCCCCAAAAAAAATATTGAGGGAGGTTTTTTGGGGGGGAAACCCAAAATGATCAAAGAAACTCCTGTAGCTTTAACCAGAAGCACTCAGTCACTGTTGCCAGGCAACCATAACATTTTAGCCAGTATTCCAGGCTTGGTTTCTATCAGGAAAAGGCAGAGGGAAAGGGCAGGGCCCTTTCCAGGGCTGATTTAGCCTTAAATGAAAGACTCATTGGGGCTAGACCCAGAAGGAACCACTGGGCAACTTGATACCACATGAGACTAACAACATTTGTGGTAGGGTATGAGTTTTTGTGACTCACAGCTCACTTCAGATATCTGAAGAAGTGAGCTATGACTCACAAACTCATACGCTACCACAAATTTAGTTAGTCTTATAGGTGCTGCTGGACTCTTGCTCTTTTTTACTGCTACGTACAGACTAACACAGTTACCCATCTTGATACCACATGACTTGTGTGACTCACCTAGGTCCTCCCACTGCCTGCTACTGTTCAACTGCCTCCCCCCCCCCCCCCGCCAAGTCAGTGTAGTGTAGTGTTTAGCATTTCAGAGTAGGATGTGGAAGACCCAGGTTCAAATCCCCACTCTGCTGTGTAAGCTCACTGGATGACTTGTGTCCAGTCACAAACTCTCAGCCTAACATAAATGTGGAGGCAAAGATAATGATGTAAGCTGCTTTGGGCCCCATTGTGGAGAAAGGCTGTATATAAGTGAAGTAAATTAATAAATATAGGTGAAGATGGAGGAGTAGATAAAAGGTGAGTTGTTTCATGAGTTTGAAGAACAGAAGCCAATTTGGTGTAGTGGTTAAGAGCGTGGGACTGTAATCTGGAGAGCCAGGTTTGATTCCCCACTCCTCCACTTGAAGCCAGCTGGGTGACCTTGGGCTAGTCATGGCTCTCTGGAGCTCTCTCAGCCCCACCCACCTCACAGGGTGTTTTGTTGTGGGGATAATAATGGGATACTTTGTAAACCGCTCTGAGTGGACATTAAATTGTCCTGAAGGGCAGTATATAAATCGAATGTTATTATTATTAAGGGCGTAGGGAAAGGTGAGCATATGGAGGCTGGTAGGAGGAGAGAAAGAAGAAATATTATGGGAAAGGGGATATAGGGAAAAGTGAAGTACCTGAAGGTTCCCCACCACACAACTGGGCCATAGGGGAGAGGCTGCCAGGGGAGGAGGGAGAAAGGTGAAGACAGGGAGCAGACCAAGGTGGGTGGGAAAGAGAGAAGGAACCAAGAAAAGGGAGAGAGGCTGGGGGGGCAGGGAAGAGAAAGAGGATATGGTGGGCCAGGGGAAAATGAGATTGCCCCCCACTTGTACCTTTCTAAATCCATTGACATTAGCAGATTTAGAAGGGAATACTGATTAGGCTGTGTGACGGATTCAGCTTCAAATGCTGGGATTGCCTGGCAGTAAAGAGGGGAGGATGATTGATATGTGTGTCCCCCCCCCCCCTTGTGGCTAGCCTGAAATGGCAGTTGGTGATGGAATGTTGAGGTGATAGTTGATGCTACCAAAGGGAGGAGTGGACAGTTGGAGTAAACTGAAGAGTGAAAGGAGTTGGAGCCTGGCTTCTGACCAGAGAGGGTCAGCCAGAGAGTCTTCGGTGTGAGGAAGAAAAGGGAAGGTGTACCCTTACAAGAAAAATCATAACATTTATGAAGCACTTTTAGTTGTTGGACTGAAGTGGGACAGACAGCACTAACTTCTGTATAGACACAGGAGATCTGGGAATTATAGTGGGCCAAAGAAGTGAGTAGAAAGGAGTCTCCCCTTGGTCACCAGTAACAGGTTTATAGCTGAGGCATAACTATAACTATAAATCCTGCCCAGTATCTTCAAAGGGTTTTGACTCAGTGGAGTATCCTGAGGTCTGCAGGAAAGGGGAAGCCGTGCTGTGTAGGTGTTAAACTTGGAGCACCTAACTTGTGAAGGAGTGACAACCTCAGAAAGAACTCACTTTAACATCTTTAAGTCTGATAACACCAACATCTCTCATACAAGCCAGCAACTTAAGAACTACACTGTTTTGTGCCTCACACCAGTGAAGTATTCTGTACAAAAACCTCTCTGTTACTTCAGTTTTAAACACCTGCCTACATGCCTTCTTATTCTACCTACTTGTAAATAAACTTTCTGTTTAATTTTGAGTCTCCATAAGCCTCCTATGCCAGTTTCTTTATAAAGGAAGCACAAACCTCTGATCTTTCCCCTACTTAGACTTGGCTGGGTAACCATATGATTTATATGTTACTTAAGGGTGGGACAAGAAAGAAGGTTGAAGCTAAACCTCAACTATGCTACTAAAGGCTTCCCAGCCCAGTATTCAGCTTCATACGCTTGGTGAGGAGAAGTTTTACCTCAGGGTAGAGGAAGGTCAGCCCAAGCCTGAGTTCGACGAGGGTTTGCAACAGGCTGCCACTTCAAGTCACAGATTTCAGAAGTAGCACATACAGTGATCTGAGACTGCAGAATGTGCAATTAACAAACTGTGCAGTTGCTGAGATCAAGCAACCTAGCAACAAATAAATTAGAGAACACAGAGACCATTCCCATAATTGGGGTGTGCGCGTGTCAAGGTCAAATCTCAGTCAAAAACATTTTCCTGCACTTATGGTATTCGATACAACTAGTTCCTTTGAGCAGGATCAGATTTTTTCAAACGGAGTATTTAAATGCTAAATGATCTCCAAAGTGTCTTTCATATATCTGCTTGGTTCCTTAAAAGTGTCTATGGTTTCCAGCATGTAAGAGACAAAAGGAAGTAACGTCTCTTATATCTGGGATGGAAATATTGGGAAATATATATGTATATAGATGGAGACCAAAAAAAAAAAAGTAGCGCCCCCTCCCCCCCCGGAAGGAAAATAAACAACTTATGGATGCACCCACGTTACCAAACCAACAACAACAACCAAAAAGGCAATGACATTCTTGAGTGTGTATTGGGCATAATCAAGGTAATGATGATAACTTTCTACAGGCTTTCTGCAATCACATCTGAAATGTGAAGGGTTTTTATAAGGGGATTGGCCCACTTGTTCCTCTTCAAGCTTCTGCTCTTTGGCAATATGTACATAACGCAGCACAGAATGTTAAATGCACCTGCATTTAATTTCAGTTCTCAAATATGTTTAAAAATAACACATTTCAATCTCAATCTGCCATGGAAGTTTCCTGGGTGAGTCACACAGGGTTGTTGTGAGGGTAAAACGGAAAAGAGAACCATGTAAGCTGTTTGGGGGTCTCCTTTAGGCTTGCCCGGTGCCTGCCTCCCTACGATTTGCCACTGGCAAGCCACATGGCCATCATCCCCCAATCCCCCAATCCAAGCAAAAGGGTGAAGTGTACACTCCCAGCCAGCATGCAATGTACTTTCATGCTTTGCACAGGGCTAACTTTGGCCCCTAACAAGCCCATTATTAAAGAATCAGCCCTGCATGCAGCATGGGAGCACTTCCACGGCCCGTACGATGACATCACTTCTGGAAGTGTCATCACGTGCCAGCTGGGAGAACACGTGCACTTTGCACATGTGTGAAGATTGAAGCCTGATAAGTACCACCCCTCACCAGTTTCTGGGGAGACGTGGCAACCCTAATCACCATTGAAGCAAATAATAATATTCTCAACCAGCTGTGGATGGAGCTTGGCCAGTCACTCCCAAGCAAGCCCACCTCAGAGAGCTGTGAGGATGAAATGTATTTATGTTATTTCTAGTCCACCTTTTTTACTGAGACTCAAGGAAGATTACACCGTGTGAGTGAAATACAATCAACAGGATAGGATATCCCAAAGGGTGATAAACACATGGAATTCGTTGCCACAGGAGGTGGTGGCAGCTACAAGCATTGCCAGCTTCAAGAGGGGACTGGACAAATATATGGAGCAGAGGTCCATCAGTGGCTATTAGCCACAGGAGATAGATGGTATTCTCTTTGTGGGGAGGTGGTGCTCTGTTGTCTTGGTGCTGGAAGGAAGGCAGTGGGAGGGCTTCTGGTGTCCTGGCCTCACTGACAGTCCTTTAGATGGCACTGGATTTCTAGCCACTGTGTGTGACAGAATGTTGGACTGGATGGGCCACTGGCCTGATCCAACATGGCTTTGCTTATGTTCTTATGTTCTTAATAACAAAGCAATAGGGTTTGGATTGCAGGAATCTGAAAACAAAGAAATGCACCTTTCTGAAACATTTCTATTACATAGGGTTGCCAGGTCCAGGTTGGGAAATTCCTGGAGATTTTGGGGGTGGGGCCTAGGAACAGTGGAGTTTGGGGAGGGGAGGGGCCTCGATGGGGTATAATGCCATAGCGTTTATCCTCCAAAGCAGCCATTCTCTCCAGGGGAACTGATCTCTGTGGCCCAGAGATCTGTTGTAATTCTGGGAGATCTCCAGCCTGGAATTCCACCTGCAGGCTGGCAACCCTACTATTACAGCACAGTCCTAATTACCTGTGTAAAAAAAAAAATCCTGAATAATTTAGTTTTGCATTATTTGCAGAATACCAGGAGAGTGGGAGCTTTCCCAACCTCATCAGTCAGACCATGACATAAGATGGGGACCACAACAGAGAATATATGTGAATGAGTAGCTGTTGATTTTGCCCTTTTGCAGGGTGGAATCTGCAGAAGGCCCTGCTCATATTAGCAAAGCTGCCATGTTGGTGCATAGGGAGAAAGGCAGACCTCGCTATCATGGCCTGGCTTTGGATGTGACAGTCAATACTTTGAACTGAGCCCAGTAGCTGATGGGCAGCAAATTAAATGATTGCAGAATGGGAGTGCTGCATTGGCAGGTCCACCTAGCTCCTGATAATAACTGAGCTGTGGTGTTCTGTACCAACTGGAGTCTCCAAATTGACTTTGAGGGGAGACTGCAAAGGGGAAGAAGCCATACCTTAGAGGTACAGTATCTGCTTGGCATGTAGAAAGTCCCAGTTGAAAAGATCTGGTAACTGAGACATTAGAGAGCCATTGCCAGTCTGAGTGGACCATACTCTAGTGTAGAGTGCTCTACAGTAGTCTATCCATATACACTGCTCGTTGAGGAAGGGTGAGATAAAAATTAGATTGATCCCAAAATACATTGTTTAATCTACATTTTGGAATTTTATTTTGAAAATAAAATGATATTGCAGTGCATTGATAGTGATATAATTACTATTATGTTAAGAACAAGATGTTTAATGACATCAGAAACTCTCTTTTCAACTCTATTTTTATTATGTAATTACATTGCCACTTATGAGAATGAACGGACACTTTTAAAATCAAAATCTGAAGCAAGGTGAGGAAAAAACAAAATGTTATTTTAGTGTTCTAGTCTTGTATGTGGGCCCATGGCTCCCCCTTGTGGTTGGCCCTGCTGACTATTCGGTCTCCAGCATCTCGTGGCTGAGAAAGCATCTTTAAAACTACAGAGCTTCCTCTTATGAGGTAATTATTGTAAAATGGAACATACACTGTATATCAACTTATCTCACTTTCCTCTCTTTTTTTCTAGATGGAAAAATCAGTGCTTGAGTCTGTTTCCAGGATTGTCTAAAGGATGTTGAGACCTGTAAGCAGTTCCAATTTGGTGATGTTCCCTGCTGAAGTGTACAGGAATTCCCAGGCAGTTTCTTTGAGACAAAGAATTAGCTTTTCTTTTTATTGGAAATTTCTGCTTTCTCCAAGAGGAAGAGAAGCCCTACTTTGGTTCCATTCAAATTTGAACCCACTTATGCTGGGGCCCGTAATCAACCATACATTTGAAACACAAGCACTTGTGTGTCTTTTTATTAAGAATGGGTGTTGATTTCCATCAATTCCCCCCTCTCAATAAAAACTCCATTTTGTCCTCCAGGCTGTTCCTTGGGATCCACTGACTCCCCTCGACAGGAACAAAATTTTGAGGGGCTCAGTAGACTGAAGCAATAAGGGAGAACTGGCACCACCATTTCCTCTTAAGAAAAGGCCCCCTAAGTCTTTGGAACTGTGTGGTTATACTGAAGCACAGATGTTTATGAATTATTACAAAGACAGTAGCAAAGAAGTTTCTTGATGGCAAGTCATGAAAAATCAAATGGCCCAACTTGAATCCTTTTCAGATTGATGGATCCATGGCTAGCTAATTCTCCAAATCCAGGTTGATGTTTTATTTAGTTTTCAACCCAGTTCACTTTCATTTGTAGATATTACAAAGCTCTATTTAAGTGTTCAGTACTACGGGGAGGAAGCTGTCCCGGAACTACTTTGAGGATGTGAGGAACAAACACTGTGATAGAGATCAGCATGCCAAGAGGCACAAATTAAATTATGTAGTCTTTCATGGTCAATATGAATTTCCTACAACTAGTGAAACAGAAAAAATAGAGATAAATTTATCCCATGCTTGTGAAGCAGACAAACTGGTTCCTAAATTATTGTTTGGACAAATATTCCCATTCATCTTGCTCAAAGGAAAATTTTCACAAGTCATCTTTAATTTTCTTTGACTTTACTCAAATAGCCTTTCTTTCCCTATCCTGCCATCAGCCATCATTTATCTTCCCTTTATACTGTGGGTTTTCTAGGTCTGTATAATCACAGATCTGAAGCATTTCTTCAAGGACAAATGTGTGTGTGTGTGGGAGGGGGGGTTCCACCACATTCACCAGTGAGATACACTTTGCTCCTATTTTGTCATCCAAGAAGTTTCAGTTGGGGGATCAGACTAGGCAACTAGATGAAGTGAAAAGCCCAGTGTGTTTGTTGTAGAGGGTAAAATGTTTTTATAAAACTAAGCCATCTCATTGCTCCAGGCTCCCTTAGTGACACCATGACACAATGCACAGGCAGACATCTGTCACAGCAGGACAGAAACTCAGAGCTGTCTTGAGTTTAAGGAGATAAAGTGACCTGGGTTCTGGTGGAACTCTGCTTGGCCCTAACATTCATTTGCACATTTAGAGGTCTTTGAACCCTGAGCCTAGTCACTAGGCCATACTCATTCATATAGTCCTAAATAAGTTTAATCTGAAATATTTATTTACGTATTTATACTTTCAAGCCCCGTGGCACAGAATGGTATGCTGCAGTACTGCAGTCCAAGCTCTGCTCACCAACTGAGTTCGAACCTGGTGGAAGCCGGGTTCAGGCAGCCGGCTCAAGGTTGACTCAGCCTCCCATCCTTCCAAGATTGGTAAAATGAGTACCCGGTTTCCTGGGGGTAAAGTGTAGATGACCGGGGAAGGCAATGGCATACAACCCCATAACAAAAAATCTGCCAAGAAAACGTTGTGATAATAATAATAACATTCAATTTATATACCGCCCTTCAGGACAACTTAATGCCCACTCAGAGTGGTTTACAAAGTGTTATTATTACCCCACAACAATCACCCTGTGAGGTGGGTGGGGCTGAGAGAGCTCCAGAGAATTGTGACTCACCCAAGGTCACCCAGCTGGCTTCGTGGAGGAGTGGGGAATCAAACCCGGCTCTCCGGATTAGAGTCCCGTGCTCTTAACCACTACACCAAACTGATGCGACATCCCCCCATGGGTCAGTAATGACTCAGTGCTTGCACCTTTACCTTTTTACCTTCCTTCCCTAAGAGGACCCAATGCATCCATAACATCATCATTCTCAACTAATTGATTTTATCCTCACAACATTCTCCCTTCGTTCATTTTATCCTCACAACACTGTGAGGTAGGGTTACATAGCCCCCAGTGCTCCTGCAGTTGCGGGGGGAAATTAAACCTGGTGGCATCATGAGCATGATCATGTCACTTCCAGGGAAAAGCCAGACATGGCTGTGGGTAGCTTTAGGAATTGCTGGAAACTATTGTTTTACCATAGTGTTTCCAGTGATTCCTAGAGCTACCCACTGTCACTTCTGAATTTTGCCTGGAAGTGATGTCATCATGCTTGCATCACTCCCCTCGCCAATATCGTCACTTCCAATCCTCCTGCAGGTTGCCAATCTTGGCCTGGCAACCCTACTGTGAGGTGACTTAGGATAAGAGTGAATGGCTGAAGGTGACCCAATGAGTATCCATGGCTGAACGGAGACATGAACCTGAATGTATCAGATGCTAGTCCAACACTTTTAACTGCTACACCATACTGATTCTCAGTAACTTGCCTCAGTAACTTGCCAGTAACTTGTCTGTCTGTCTGTCTTTCAGCTTAAAACCTTCTCCACCCCAAGATCTTGGGATGCATAACAAAATGCACATCATTGTCCTCTTTCACTGCTTCTAGAAGACACAAAGGCCCAGGCTGAGGCAAGTCTCCAGGAAGATGCTCATTCCAATGCTTAGATGCAAGCACCAAAAGAACTCACCTGTTGACCTAACAGTGGGTTGATGGAATGCATAGGAGAGTGCTTCTGGTCATTCGTAGTGGTTGTGGAGTCACATAGAGTGGGCGGTAGGCATGCTAAGCCTGTTCTATTCAGTATCTTGAACAGAAGCTGGATGACAATAAGCTTTTATTCCCTAGCGTTTAGGTTTGCAACCAACTCTGGTCACACTTTAGAAAGATTTGACATTTTTTGACCAGAATGGGGATAAGAATTAGTTTCACATTTGGATGCACATTAAATTTATGCTGAGGATTCCAGATCCAGCAAGTGATGATGTCCATGTAGAAGCTGGATGAGCATGTTGGACTTTAAGGTAATTAACCAACAAAAGGGAACAACTTCCCAACACGTTCCAAATCAAAACCAGAGAGCACGCAGGCTCAAGGAAGTCACAACAACATGCGTTTTATGCTGTACAGAATCACAAATTATATCATACAGTCCCAAATTTACAATATAATAAAGCCCAAACAGTGAACTGTTGTACTACCAATCAAACATTCAATATAAAGTTTCCATTCAGCAGAACTTATACTGAATGGAAACTTTATATTGAATGTTTGATTGGTAGTACAACAGTTCACTGTTTGGGCTTTATTATATTGTAAATTTGGGACTGTATGATATAATTTGTGATTCTGTACAGCATAAAACGCATGTTGTTGTGACTTCCTTGAGCCTGCGTGCTCTCTGGTTTTGATTTGGGACTTTAAGGTAAAACAGCATTTCCCCCCCGTCTTCTTTCATTTACAACAAACTATCCTTTTTTAACATGGCAAAAGATGGTGTTGGGATTCTTATTACACCAATGGAAAGGTGCATCAAGGACTTCAGCCCCATAAAGAGCATTTCGTATGTTAGGGAGTAAACTGATAGCACAAGATGCAACCCTAAAAGGAAAAAAGTAAACATCATGAATAATTTCTTTCTTCCTCTCTGCATTTAATTTTTTTCATATTTTGATGCGATTTATATAGCCCCAATTAAGCTCCAGATTCACAAGCTGTCAGTGCCCAGTCTTTTCTTTCCTACTTTTTTAGTGAAAAATAGAAAATGCTCACATTTTAAATGGGGGTGGGGAGAGAGATTGAGAATCATATCTTAATAAAGCAACTCAATGCCACCCAGATCTTTATACTGAACATGTGCCAAATTCAGGTCTTCACATATATCAAGCATGTCCTGTCATCAATAGGAACTCTTAAAATCAGATTTGTGTTTAGAATATGAACAATTACTGGCTTCTGTGACAGAGTGAACACTTAAAATTAATTCCTCAGGAACTACAGACTTGTAAAAGAGGGAAATTATCTCAGTTTTAGTTTCCACACTCCATAAACTCCATGAGATGTTATAGTTGCATAGGGTGTAAATATTCTTTGCTTATATATTTGCATGTTTTCCAATTGGTATTTGTTCAGATTGCTCTCTTCCCACCCCCCTTGGAATAGTGCCCATGGTTCTTAGTCACAATACACTAATGTTTTAAAATTAATGAATGCACAGGGAATGCTCACATTGAAGACTTGTGGGATATAAATGAAGCTTTGGGGTATGCAGACAGAGACCTCTGATCCATTGAGAGTCCAAACAACCCTAGCAGGGCAGACAGGGAATATCTGGCCTTTGCAGAGCAACAGCAGCATGTCAGAGTTCTGGCAGCCTCAAAAGAATCAACAGTTACCATGGCAACAGGAAGTGATATGGCCTGCCCTGGAAGGATGTGCTGAGAGGAGGAATAAGGTGCTGCTTCCACATCAGAAGTAACATACTTCATGGGCTGGATGGTCAGATGCCCTGTTGAAATTCTCTGCAAGCCAGGGTGTGGCCAACCAGGCCTCAGGATGGGGTTCGGTTGCCAGCTTCCAGGTGGTGGCTGGATATCTCCTAGAATTACAACTGAAGTCCATCAGACCTAGAACAGCTCTGCTGGAGAAAATGGCTGCTTTGGAGGGTGGATCCTATAGTATTATATTCTGCTGTGGCCCCTCCCCTCTCCAAATCCCACTGTCTTCAGGATTCACACCCAAAATCTCCAGGAATTTCCCAACCTAGTGCTGGCAACCCTAGATGGGGGGATGCTCAGGGCTTCAACACAAGAGGAGGAGGAGAACCACAAGTGCCCTGACAATCCCCTTATTTTCTGATCTGAAGCCCACAAAGTAAGGTGATGTCGGCACACTAAGAGCTTTAAAGAGAATTTTGAGAGTCTACCCTCACCCAGCATCGAAACAGTTCACCACAGCACTTGCCAGCAATATTTGAACATTATGTTTGACTAGGCTTCCCAGTTGTCTGCCATTAGCGGGCAATCACCCAGATCAGAACGTGCACTCCCAGTGAAGCACGACGATGTCACTTCCTGAAGTGACGTTATCGCACCAGCTGCAGGCATGCACTTGTGCTTCACTGGCAACAATTTTTGCCCCAAATTAGCTGAATTTGCCCCGTGCAAAGTATGGGAGCATGCCAGCATGATGATGTCACTTCCTGGAAGTAGCATCGTCACACAAGCACCGGGAGCACATGCAAAACCCACCTTGCACAAGGCACAAGGTAAGCGCCAGCCCCCCCCCCCCGCCAACAGGAGAGTATAGTAACCTGGCAACCCTATGTTTGACCCAATTTCCAAAAGGCATAAATTCATATATAAATACAAGTAAAAAAGATCAAAGATCCTGCTTTCAGTAGTAATCAAATACATTTGATTTTGAGGAAGGAAACAACCTAAATGTCTGGAGGGAAGTTATTTTGCTTTCAAATTTCATCAGAGGTACGGTGGGAGGATGACAGAGAAAATTATTAATAAATAAATAAAATGTGTATGCCCCCATCCCATAATCAGTGATGCTACTTCTCCTTCCTTGCTTGTTCAGGACGGGATGTGTCTCTGTACTTAGGTTTTAAGGATGGGTATTAAAATGTACACCCTGGAAAAAGGAGTCATCTCATTTTAAGAGACATTAAAGAATGTTGCTAACTTCAAAGCAGACTAGAACATGTTTATTTTAAATAATTTGACTTCTGTTACACCCTTCATAGTTCACTGGGGTAAAGAAAGATTTCATTGCCCAACCATGCCCTGTTTTGTTGTGGTGTTCTCGTCCCAAGGTGTACCAAGGGCCGCCATTATTACTGAAGAAGTGAAGATGAACCTTCATCTAGAACTGCAGCTTTAATGAAGCCCTCATTCTCCCTGTTTAACTGCTGATCAACAGGACAAGGTTCATGCAGGTATTCCACAACCTCAGTACAATGATAGGCACACAGCTTGAATTAATTGTGGATCTCAAGACAAAAGAATTCACACACACAGATTCTCAGAACCTCCTGCCTGGAGCAACAATGTGTAGGTGCTGCAGGGGGTATATGTACTCCCCTCACTGAACTGGTATGAGGAGTTTATGGGAGAGGATTTATGCTCCAGTAAGATTTTTTCTTCCGAACTTAACTATGAGGGTTTTTTTTTTCTTCACAGGCTTAGTGACAGCCGTGTTACAATGACATTTTCCTCCCTAGGACAGATTCAATTATCTTCCTCTGCATTGAATGGTTTGGCTTTGGTATGCTTGCCCAGTGTTGTTCTCTAAAGCAACAAGACACATTGTAAAACATAGATCATGTGGCAACCCTGATCTTGCTGCACTGGAGCTGATCATGTCACTGGACCTCCCTTCCTGCTATTGCTTATCTGGATCCAAGCTTGCTGAGCTTTAGATACCAGGTGAAATAATTTCTATTTTCCCAGATGTTTCAGGACTTTGTTATTGGATGTGGTTTGTTGCTGTTTTCCATTGGTCCTTCATATTTTTTGTACTATCACTTGATAATTATTGCCCAACTTATTGTTCTGATTTCATCACGTAATGTTATATAGTGGTTTTGCTAATGCTATACTGCTGTTTTTATCAATTTAGATTTTGAGTTTTGTCTTTTTTTATTAATTCTCGTAAGCTGTCTCATGAGTTTTTAACTGGCAGAACAGGGTAGACTTTTGGAGGAAGGAGAAAAAGGAAGGGACAAAGCGTTGAAGTCAGGGGTAGACATGGGCACGAACAGAAAAAAACCTAACAAGCTGTTCGTTGTTCATTGCCATCCACAAACAACGAACAACAAAAAATGAACAGTAACTAACATGACCCTGTTCACAAACATGTTTGTTGTTCGTGGCCCCTTAAATATCAGCTGCCAGCTGATAGTTTAAAGGGCCCTTTCCTGCCACGTGCAAGGGGCAGGGCCCTTTAAACACCCCATAAACTGACCTTGCCAACGTCCAATACCCACCAAATTTGCAGGGGACATAGTCCTCACTGTCTTCTGAAGGCCCCCCAAGTTTCAGAGAGATTGCACCCTGGAAAAAGCATGATCCATGTGTCCTCCCCCCTTTGTTGTCATTTTGTCTTCACAGTGGCTAAAACAGGACTCTCTGGTGGAAGCTACTTTGAGGGGTTACAAACTGACCTTTCCAATGTCCAATACCCACCAAATTTGCAGGGGACATAGTCCTCACTGTCCTCCGAAGATCCCCCAAGTTTCAGAGAGATTGCACCCTGGGAAAGGCATGATCCATGGGTCCTTCCCTTTGTTGTCATTTTCTCTTCACAGTGGCAAAAATGGGACTCTCTGCTGGAAGTACTTTGAAGGGTTAAAGCCAGAAGGAAAGCCAGAAGGAGTTCAGACAGAGTTCAGTCCCTGTCGTTGCCAGGGGAATTGATTGAAAGGCCCCAGACTGTCTGGCTTGACGAACGGCTGACGAAGGCAACGAATGAGGCTTGCAACGACCGCTTGTTCATTTAGAATGGAGCCTCATGAACGGCTTGTTCGACGAACGGGCTGTTCGTGGGTTTTTTCCTTTCGTAATGCTGTTTGTGCCCATCTCTACTCAGGGGCTATGAAGCTGAGTGGGAAGTGTGGCCAGGAAGTATGTGACCAAAGGAACACAGGAGCTAAAGGAAGGACACAGGAAGAAACTTGAGGAAAGGATAAGAAGAAATGTGAAGGGGAAACAATTAAGGAACAGAAAGCACAATGAATGAGGGGGCTGGGGAAGTACTCTCTCAGAATTTAGGGAAATATGAGTCATGTGCAGTTGGCAAGACTGGAGTATCCAGGTTAGGGAGCTCTGAAGACCATAGATTAAAAGGGGAGAGGTCAAGCCACAAAGGCCAAATAGTTCATTGGGCATGCAGGTATGGTCAGCGCTTTGACAGCTTTATTCTAATAAAATACATTACAAGACTGTCATTATATTGTTTGCTTCACTTAAACAACAGGGTAGATTAAATACTCCACAATATAACATTTTTTAATAATTCTAAGGGAGGAAATACTAAAATTTTAATGTTTTGGCAGCCTGCTACTTGGCAGTGTCAACCTGCTGCAATTAAAATACTGGATGGTGTTACTAAAGCAAATGTGTTATGTTTCTGTGTGGGATGGTGATATTTAGAGGGATGGATTATTTATGGCCAGTCCCCACTCTCCCCCCGCTCCCCAATTCTTGTGTCAGAACAATTGATTAAACCAATCAAATCGATTTCTTTTGTGGAATTTTCTCCGGTTGTGTAAGAGACTCCTTCATTTGGTCTTTTCAACACTGCAGTTGTGTTACCTGTTTAAATGCCACGGAGCACTGTCACCTGAACATTAGTAAGGGTCTGATTACACATGCACTAAACATGAGGTTGGCTGGGGGAAACTCCAACCGAACTTCTGTTTAATACGTGATCACACTCACCTTCAAAATGGGGGGTGGGGATGGGCTCACAAGTGAGTGCAGAGGAAGGAGCAATTTCCTTGGCCCCTGGTTTCCACCAAGCACATATTGCAGATAGAAGAAGGCCATGGAAGGTGAGCTGTTCTTATTACTGCCAGAGACACATATCTGCCCAGGAGTAAGACCATAAGAGGAGTCCCACTGGATCAGACCAGTGTTCCATCTAGTCCACTATACTGTTTCACATACAGCTGCCAACCAGTTGTCTTGGAGGGCCAACAAACAGGGCATGGAGGCCTTCCCCTGATGCTGCCTCCCAGCATTCAAAGGTTTGATACCTCTGTATATGGAGGTCCCCTTTACAGACCTATCCTCCATGAACATGTCTAATCTCCCTTTAAAGCTGGCTACATTTATGGTCATCATCACTATGTCTACTGGTAGCGATTTCCACGATTTAGTTCCTTGTTGAATAAAGAAGTATTTCCTTTTGTCTGTTCTATTGCCCATCGACTTCATTGTGTGCCTCCAAGTTCTAGAATTATGGGAAAGGGAGAAAAATCATGTGGAGAATGAGGGGCAGGGCACTTAAAAAAAAACAGAAGTTGGTAGCATTACAATGAACTATAAGATACTTCTTTGTCTTGAAACAGTTAATGTTTTAATTCCAAAATAACTCTCTATCCTTTCCTTCAAAGGAAGGTTAAAGAATTTCTGTATGCTGTGTGCATGTGTATGTGTTCAAACACATGTTCAGAGATAGCCCAGCCATTTTTGAGTTTGTAGCACAACATCTAAATGATGCCTCCCGTGATGGGGAAAAAATACAATACTAAAATAAATAATTGACAATGTTGTACTTTTTATTGGTATCCCAATAGCTGCTGTCTGAGATGGGCTGTCTCACCCAGCGTAATGATAGGGCCAGCCCTGTGAATGGGTCGATGTAATTTTCCATATTTCTCCTCATGTAATTAGTACACAGCTCTTAAACTACTACTACAGGGAAGATTTTTGTTGAATACTTTAGTAATAAGCAAGATATTTTGGAGACACAAAACATTTCAGCATCTGAAAACAGTCTGTTACTTAGTTCTCATTGAAAATCCAGACAATAGCAAATGGATTTGTTCTTCTCCCAATATTTACGATGGCCTGCTTTTCATTAGTTGAACTTGCTGATTGCACAGGCATTCAAAGCAACTAATGGCTGCTAATGGCTATTACCATTAATGGACTTCCATCCAAGACCAACATCACATGCATGTTTCCAGTGTTGGATGAGAATTCAAGCTCTCCTGAAGGTACATAGGAACATTTGTAGCGATATTCCACAATTCTTAAACTACTTCTTTTAGCCTAGGGATGGAAGGATTCACCCCAGTTTTCTTTATCCTTGTCCCATCTAAAGTTGATCTGGTAAAGCAAGCAAGCAGGAAGGGCCATTTTGGCAGGGTGCTCTCTTATCGCTGATCCGGTCAGCCATATGTTCAAGCAGCTCAAACTCTATAATCTATTTGCTCACCTTGTCATGGATACATATTTTCCATGGTCCAGGAAATGTTTGCAGAACTCCTTGTAGTAATCTGCGGATGAAGAGCCAACCATATAAATGCTAATTTAATGCATTAATTCATGCTATTTTGAAGGTTTACATGAAGGCCAGGTAAATTATACCCACATAGCCAACCTGGCAGCAAGAACAATGAGGTGCAGTTGGATGGTTTTTGTGTACTATTTTTTTTGTGAGCCCATGCTGTTCACCTTTAATTAAAATGCATTTCTCTAGGGTCAGGAACCATCATGCATTCCACATCTGGGAGACATCAAATTATGACAAACAACTTACATTTCATTTTTATATCAAAGGGTTTGGATCCAGCCAGCCTTTTCTCTCACTGTCTCTTCTTATTACAGCCCCCTTTCCACATGGGTTTTATCCATGCAGGTCCCACAATCCCTAGCATAATGTTTTTGGTGATCGAGTGGGATCCTGTACAGGTAGAAATTTCTGTATGCAATACATAATAAAATAGCACTTCCTCACCTGCATTGTAAAAGTGTACAGTCCAGAATTCTGCTGCCTCCATTTTTGACCTTATTCTGCATTACTTGTAGGTCTTTCATTAGCTTTTTCTGAGTTGCAACATTTATTTTTGAATCACCAGTAATTCAGTGGTAAACTTCACACCTCCAAAGTCCTGCACCTAGATGAATTCAAGGTCTTCTTCTGTAGAGAGGACATGTTACCTAACTCTACACCTACCATCATGCAGAATACAATAGGAGAAGCACAATAGCAAGGGGAAATTATTAAAGATTGCAGAATTGCTCAGGAAAGGCAGAGTAAAAGTGTCATTACAACAGCACAAATACTAGATTCAGCTTCTGGGAATTGAGCCAACTGAAGCAGCTGAAAAGCCCAGTAAAGACTATCCCCCACCCACCTTTTGAGAGAGAGAGAGAGAGAGAGAGAGAGAGAGAGAGAGAGAGAGAGAGAGAGAGAGAGAGAGAGAGAACACCTTTGACAAAGACATAATTGTCTCACTAACAAAAGAAATACATTTATTATTCAGAAGCATAACATTTCCCTTGGAATAATAGCTGCTATTCACACCTCAGAGCATTTTTAATAATATCCAGGAATGGGATCTGATTTTTCATATCTTTCATCTCCCTTTTTCTCTTTAAAAATAATAATTTGAGATTCATGTGTTTGGTATTCATAGTTAAGAGGAAATGGCATTACTGGGCCATTTCCCCAAATCCATCTAGTATATTTTTATGCCACTTTTCTTTCAAGGAGCCCAAGCCAGTGGACATAGTTCTCCTTTCTCCATTTTGTTATCACAACAACCTAGAGAGGCAGGCCAGGCTGAAAGAAGTCACACAGCAAACTCCATAGCGGAGTTTATGATAGTAAACAAACTGTTGAAAAGACATTTGGGGTCTCAAGCAAGTCGGCATCACATTCTCCAATGTGCGAGAGATGAAAATTACGTGCTTAATATTCAGCAAGCAAAGACTTTGTGTGGTAGCAAGCAAACCAAATTTCACAAGGGATCTGGTGGTGCACCTTGCCAAACTCTTGCTGAAATATTAATTTAATTAATTTAATAGGTGACATTATCTATCATAGTACTTGCTATATTATCAGTGAATGTGGCCTTTGGACTTCAGCAGAGACAATTCCCCAGAGTAAATAGATACATATAGCTCCATGGAGCATGTAAATGAAGTTTCTTCCTATCAAATTAATGTTTCTGACGAAGAGTTGTTTCAGCTTGAAATGCGCTGGGACTCATTGAAAGGTGTTGTATTAAAATCTGTTCCTGACACCCACCTGGAACACTGTCTCCTAACTGGAAATATTATTAGCCTCAATACTGTGATGCTCATCTGGTCCCAGCTGAATGTAAGGATGTGTCCCAGGCACACTTCCATCCAGAGAGACCAATTGCATGCAATAAAATGCAGCAACAGCTGGATGCAGACGAAGGCGTTAAAGTACCACTTTTTCAACACCTACATTTTCCACTACCTATTGCTATTTTCTTCTGTGGATGGGTTTTAACAAAGCTTTGTTTTTAACTTCTTATTAGACTAATTTTCTTGCTGCAGTACCTTTTCCTTCTTCTCCCACATCCATCTCTCTGCCTATCAGCCTGTTTGCCTCTTATCCACCAAGCCTCTTTGCAAGGCTCATTTATGGAATGAAATCTGTTAAACTGTCTTAATCTTACTGTAGGCACATCTGCATTTACAGCTGAGAGTTCCCTCCCTGTCTCCAGTACTCACTGGTTAATTGCTTATCCCACCCCTGCTTTGCCCTTCTTTTTTCTTATGTAGACTTTTATAAACTCCCTGAGCATGGTCTAGGCATTTCATCTACACTAACCAAAACACTAAATTGTCCCTTGATTAGTTCTCACCTTAACTTCTTTGAAGCCTTTAGCTATTCTCTATTCAAGGAGATAAGAAAAGCCCTGCTAGGTCAAAACAACAGTCCCCTAGTCCAGCATCTAGATTCACATAAGCTAACCAAGACATCCTGATGGGCCAGCAAACAGGGCATAGAACTAGGAGGCGACACCCTGATGTTGCCTCCTTGTTCTAGTTTACAGCCTTTGGGTATGGAGGCTCCCTTTAGTCAACATGCCATAAGACCATAAGCTACAAAATGGCCCTCAGGCTAGAAGCAGACTTTAAAATCAGTTTAGGAAAATGGAACCCTTCAGTTAAAACCTGAGTAAAAATAAATGTTTGATCTAGCAGCCAGGCAAGCCTCGAGGAGGAGGGGTAGGGCATTCCAAAAGTGAGATGCTACCAGTGAGAAGGCCCTGTTTTGTGATCCTCACCTGCCTCATCTCTGCAGGTGGCAGGGACACACACACACACACACACACACAATAATGCTTGGAAAGACTGTCTTAACTAGGGAGCTGGTAAATAGGAAAGGAGGAGGTCCTTCAAGTATCCTTCCCCAAGCCAAGCAGGTAGTTTTGCGGGCCAGTTCTCACTAGTTGTCCTTGGACAAGTCACTGGGTCAATGGGTATGCTCGATCCCTATAGCTCTAAGGTGGGTTCATTCTCAGATCAATGTTTATAGTAGGCGGCCAAAGGCCATCACAATCAAGCAAACAAAACATATAAGTGAAACATGAAAAATAAACAATAAAACTATAATGTTAAAAAGGCATAAAAGTACACTAAAACATATTAGCATATTTATTATACTCAGGTGAAAGAGTCTTCCATTTTTTCTTAACTACAAGGGCAAACTGTACTACTCTATAGGAGACATATGGATCCAAAAGGGAAAGAAGGAAGGTTAGTTTTTTCCACCACTGGGGAAAAATAAATGTCTTTCAAGATTTCACCAAGAAATTTATTTCTCGGCTCTGTATACAAAGGGCAAAACAAAAAATAATGGGGAGGTCTTCAGGGACTGAAGCTCCACAAATACACAAACGTATTAATATCTAACGACTGTCTTGAATGGCTGAGGTCATGGTATGAAACCTCAGAAAAGTTAAAACCATTCTAAAACTCAGAAAGGTGATTTTAGCCAAATAAGAGGCTTTACTGTTGTTCCTCTTGAACAACTTGAACCAGGGAGAAAATTTAGAGCACAGAGTAACATTTCTGTCCAACGCAGCATCAATATTAAAGATGCAGTCTTGTATATTGAGACCAGGCAAGGGGAGTAGTTCTTAAAACTGAGGCTTTTGTTATCGTCAAGTGGGCTTTGAGTAAGAGGGTTTCATTAAACGTCACCCCTAGATACTTAAAGATACTTAGATTGCTATCTATTGACCATTTAAATCTTGGAGGTCTCGTCCTAAAAACCATTATTTTGGTCTTAGCAAAGTTAATATTTAAGGCTTCGCCCTTACAAAAATTGTCCAGTTTGTTCAGCATTCTCCTTAAACTGATGCGGGTTAAGGACATCCGCACCACGTCATATGCATATAGGCAAAATGATACTTTCTAACCCCCCCCCAAAGATGGAGAAAAGAACTCAGGGCTTGACAAACTTGGAACTATCTATTTATTTGTGTCATTTATAGTCCGCCTTTCTCACTGAGACGCAAGGTGGATTACATAGTATGAGATTAGTCAATATCAAGGACATTTCAACAAACAATGCCATAGGGTATATAAATGCAAAGGTGCAAAAACATAACAGCAAAAATCCAATACAGACTTGAAGAAATGCTGAACAGAGCGTAAGCAATTCTAAGACTGACATTAAACAACACAGAACTACCCAATAGGATCATACTTAAAGCATCAGTCCTATGACTGATAAGACAACAAATAGTACATAGTAGTGCCCAGCAGTGAAGTCTATGTCATCATGACTGAAGAGCAAAGGGGTCAAAACACACCCCTCTTTTACCCCCTGAGTAATCAGAATCTCCTCTGTATGGGGCCTACCTTAACGATTGCAGATATATTGGAATGAAACCCCCAGATCAATACATGTTTATCGATATTGGTACTTGCTAGTTTTTCTGCAGTTGGTTCCAATCTACTGAGTCAAAAGCAGCAGTTAGATCCACAAATGCTGCAAACACGGCCTTGGTGGGAGATGGGTTCATACACCATGTCTGTGGTATATTTATTGTATATATATAGGGTTGCTATTCCCCCGCCCGGGGTGGGGGATCCCCCAATCCCACCCTTTCCCCCCTGCACCACTTACCTGGCCAGTGGGAGGGCGCGCTCCCTGGGGTGCCCCCTCCCCGGGTGGCATGGTGTGCCCCTGAGCAGGGGGCGTGCTCCCGTGCCATGAGAGTGGATGGTGGTGAGAGCGGGCAGCAAGAGCAGACCGCTTTCACCACCGCCACCACCCACTCTCGCTGCCATGGCCCACTCTTGTTTGGTGCACAGGGGCTGCAGTGGCGAGATTGGGCAGCAGCGATGAGAGCAGGCAGTGTGTGGCAGCAGTGTCGAGAGCAGGCCACAAGAGCAGGCTGCTCTCAGTCTCACCGCCACCACTGCCAGCCGCTCTCGTCGCTGTGGCCCCTGTGTGCCGATCAGGAGCGGGCAGCGGTCACGGCAAGAGCAGCCCACACAGGCTGGGATGAGGGCCCCCTTTGACCCCGCATGATGATGTCACTCCCGGAAGTGATGTCATCACATGAGCTGGGAGTGCGCGTGCACACTGGGGTGAGTACTGGCTCCCAATCCCCTGTCAGGAGACTTTAGGGACCTGGGGATGCCCCGTCGAGGGACCCCAGGTCCCTGGCAACCTTATATAGATGTATGTATGGAATGGAACAGTCTGCCCTTCTGTGTGATTTAGTTTGTTCCTATTGGGTGGAGCTCTTGTTCCGGTGTTCCAGTTTTGTATGTTAGCTAAAGTTGTTAGTTGTTGTCTCCTTGCAGATAAACTGCTGTTGTTTTGAGCCAGCTTGTCTCTGCTGAATGGACCTGAGAACTGATGCCCGAGTGAGTACTCTAACCTGGGAACCCACAGCCAAAGGGGGACATTACAATGCCAGTACATCTATGAAAGAACAGGATTTCCTTCAGCCAGATCTGTCTATAAACTCCTTCACTTCAGACGTTTCATAGTATAATATCTTTACCTCATTAATAAAATAGATTCATAACGCAGCTGCTCCTGGTCTATAATTAGAGGCTTGTGCGTGGGTGGTAGGGCTGGCTAATTGCCTCTATTCTTTCGTATCAGCTTCGTGCGGCACATAATATTTGTGACGAGACTATCTCATGGAGGAGCAGATGGAGAGAAGATAAACAGAAGTACTGTACAGTAGAAAATGAGTGGGATTAAACAAAAATAACATTTCAGTTTTCCCAAGTGATTATTAGGTAACGTTATCAACAGCATTGCGGCAGCACAAAACCCCAAGGAGGAGGACAGCAGAGTGCAGCTGGGCTACAGGTTTCCCAGCACTTACACGCTTTGGCCCCGGCTGTACGTGTCAAACTGGTCATCAATAAGCCCCCATCCTACTTTTTCTTATGGCATTTATACTGGCCCTGCAGAAGAGTCTGCTAAATTTCTGCAGAAGCCAAGGGGATATTTCTTTGAACAAAAACTGAAGGATTGCTTTCAGGAATTCAAAACAATATCTGTATAGTTGTAAAATATGAACAGCCTTTCCAAGTGATTGGTTTATTGCTTAGGGAAAGTGCACTTTTCTCAGGGGAATTACACTCCTACCTCCCCCATTTGAAAGCATGTACATTAAACTAGCACATACAATGATCAAACATTTTTCTACCCATATACAGCCGCAGTCGCAAGACACCAACATTTTCCCCCTCCTCAAATTGCTATTACTAGCACAGTGTTAGTCTTCCCTCCCCAGAACCCTCTCCATACATTCACCTCCATCAGGACTGCCATATTTATTAGGGTTGTGCAAGTACCTTGGGTACCTATCAGTATGCACCACTAGACTGGTGACCAGTGTATAGTTTAGGTAGGATTGCCTGGCTGAAACCCCAGAAGGCATCTTCGTTCTCTTGCTGAAAAGCTGCGTAGCAGAGAAAAAGGATACAGCTGTGTTTTTTCCCAACCCTGTTCCCATTGTCTGCTTCCCACTGAAGGAAGTGCTATGACCCACAGTGGGCTAGAACAAAGGAGGGGGGGGGAATAAGAAAACCAACAGCTATATCTTTTCTGCTGATGCAAAAGAGCTACAAAGGATTGTTTAGATCTCTCTCTCTCTCTCTCTCTCTCTCTCTCTCTCTCTCCTCCCCAGTGGAGTCTGCCCCAAAGCATCTCTGATCTGGCAACCTTAGCTTCTGGGTGCTGCAAAGATCACTGTTAATACCAGACAGAAGCCAGAAGGGGTGCATTACTGCAAACCACAATTACCTCTCAGGAGAAAATGCTTCCGAAGAGCCCCAGCTTAAACTTCAAGGCCATTGTTTCCCATTTAAACTTCCAGTTAGCGGGAGTAAGATGAAGGCAGCCCACCCCCCAAACCCTATCTTGACAGCAGGCAAACTTTTCCAACTCTTTTATCTTCTCATAAAGATGATGAAGAGGCTTCTAATGATTACTCTTGGGAATTTGAAACCATTTACCAGACTGGTGGTAGGTGAGCTTCCTTGTTTTGTAAAAATCATACACTGTTTGCCTTTTGGAACTTACACTGCATTGCTGCAAAATGTCAGGTATACTCCAGGCTTCCCTGGAACGCTGACTGTGGGCTGGCAGAGATGTTTTTGAAGATGGAAGTAACCTTGATTTCCCTTCTACATTTTTTTACAGCATGTCTCCTCTTCCCCTCCCACAACTGCACATTCAATAAACTGGCTCTGTTCCCAGCTCTTGACAGCTCCTTTTGGGTGATTTAATATCTGACCTATTTTGCCCTGACATTTCTCCTCCAGGCTCCTTGACTAGGCATTAATAGATTGATTCAACTCTTTCCAAGGCTGGGCATGTTTCTGGTCATCATTTAAAAAAAAATTCTTTGTAGGTGAAAAGTATACTAACAGATGAGAAACGAGATACACCACTTTCTAGGTTTCTGCCCAGCTCTGCCTTAATCAAAGCCTTTTACAGGACTGGCTATGTGTTGCAGGCGTACTAATGACAATTATTTCCTTCTCCCATTCTGGGTAGTAACAACAAATGCAATCCTTTTGCTGCAGCTGGGGCTTCTGCACTCACTTTGAGGGCTGGGGTTTTCTCATTTTAATTGGAAGGTTTCACAACAGGGCTGGCTAGCCACAGGCTAGCAAATTTAAATTCAAATGAGCTAACTTCTTTGGAATGAAAAAGGCTGGCCTTTTAAAATTCCCATTATGGAAGGGGGAAGAAGAGGAGAACAGCTCTCTGGAAGTAGGGCAAATTTTCTCTTATGCAGAGATCTCACATTTCATCATCTGAAATTCCTAATTTTCTTAAACTAATTTGCAGTTATTTAATCCCAAATGTTTGCATGCTTCTGATTGGTGGTGGCTGATGCCAGTTT